>NW_027287095.1:19095354-19605354 GCF_022747635.1 Hetaerina americana
GAAAACCCAAAGCTCAATTGAAAGACTGGAAACGGAGGACGCGGAATAATCTCATCGGAGGCAGCACCATTGATTCCCTAATCTCGCAGGGATAGACGTTTCTACTTTCTTACAGCCATCTACTGTACACTGTCCCAGCCAGCGCTGGAGTGAGCGGCGTTTTGCTCTAAGACCACCTCTAATGAACGCACGTAGAGGAGGAAGTCTGCAAACTGGAGAATAGCATTACTACAGTTTTGCACAGATACTTTTGTTATGAAATAAATTATACTTTGCTTGCGAGGGATTGAACGAACTTGCTTCGAACACCCGCCTGTTTCAGAAAGTTTTCTTCTTTGCAAATACTCTCAATATTATCACGCGCGCTAATTAAGTTCGGGACTTGGACTTTGGTAGCTGAGTGAAATTGCATGATTAATGCGTTTTTATGATAAATCAATCTAATATGTGTGTATTTTGAGACTACTCAGGTGGTCCCTTGCAATGCACAGTAATCACAATGAATGGAATGTTATGCATCCTTACCATGGCAATAAAGAGGAAGGAAATTTTTCAGACGATGACTTTCAGAGAATGATCAAAAATTAGTCTTTATCATTACAGTAAAAAATTTTAATACGGAGGGTAGTGTATTCGGTTTCAATACGTGGTCGTCGAGGTAACAGAATAAACTAAGATGGAAGGCTTTTGGAATGTGGGTGTGGAGGATGGACGAAGTAAAATGGACAGAAATGAAACCAAGAAAGGGTACGAGGTATGATGAAATGAGAAGAGAATGGGGGAATTTTTTTTAGGAATCAGGGAAAGTAGACGCAGAGTTACGACGGAATGCTGAAGATTGCAATCATTGGTCAGAAAGGGAGCTGTTAGACAATGATAGCCATTTTGGGCACAATCTACGAAGACAGAATGTATTGAAGGCAGAATGAGTTGAATTTTTTTTAAATGATGAGTAATGCGGTACTTATGGTCGTGCTCGGTGGGTATTAGAATTTAATCAGCACTTTTAAATACTGGATCTATTAAAAACCTTCCTCGACCGGCGGACTACCTTAAATATTATTATGAATTCCAAATTGTCACAGCATGGATTTTGAGGAACAAAACAGCGTGACATTTCCCACATCACATATCTCCAATATGATATTATTCACATAGCATATTTCTACATGAACTATAGTGTTTAACGTCTAAAAAGTAGGTGCAAATAGATTTTTATCTGAAAACCGTGCTCTTTCAAAGGAGATATTTGCCTAGGCTGATCGGAGGAATCGGAAGATGGAGCTTGGTCCATCTCACTTCCTGAAGAATGAGTACTCGATTAAACCGCGCCAAATGTGCACCGTTTTCTTTGAGTGCCCCCGGTGAGATTGGTCGCCCTCTCGCAGCCAGTGTCAGCGGCCACATTATTCCTTGGCTCCGAACAATCATGGGAGTGTATCACTCTCCACCCCCGTTTGGGAAACCCTGCCCTACACTTCAAAATGCTCACTTAAATGGAATCAATCAGGTGAGGCGGCCTCAAAAGAGTCGATTTACGCCTTGGGATATTTCTGTAGTTGACGATATTTCAATTAGGAGGAGGGTCAACATCTCAACGGGCAAATTAAAAGAATACTTCGATGTCCGAACAACCATAGAGTCGCAAACTTCCGACCTGAGGAAGGCATATCCAATTCCACATCCACTACACCGGCCCGCTCGTAACGGCGTCGGCGAAACGATCGCACGATCAACAGAAACGGCACAGACGCCCCCCGGTATCATGCGGTCATCACAGTCTCTCAACGTCGCGGAAGGCCAACTTCTTTATAGCAAGCAGAAAGGGTATGCTACGGATCACAATGATGAACAGTTGTGACAGCTTAAGAAAAAAGATGAAAAGCAAAGGATGCTTGGACCTTATTAATGAAAACGCTACAAATATAAAATAAGTGTATCATTTTCACGTTCACTGGAAGGATTAAGATTCTCCAATAACTTGGATGGAAGAAGAAATTCAACAAATGAGGAAATGTTCGCAAAATGAAAGCTTTTCATCAAATATTCTACATTAAAATAAATGGATGTGTACCAACGCAAAATGAGATAAATTAAAATCACGATGAAAGATGCCGAAGAGAAAAGATGTGTCGGTCGGATGGTTATGCATACAGCCCACAGAGTCATTTTCATTTGCCTAAGTTCATCGTAGAAATATATGCCACTGATGCCTGAACTACATGCACGGTTAACGTTAAAACGTAATGGCATTGAGAGAGAGAAACTGAAATTTAATGGCAACACTATGACACCGTGTAGCATATGTGAAAATACTACTAAGCCTCTCTGTTTTGCACAAATTATGAAGATAAAAAAAACTATATGCTAAAAAAGTAACTATTCGTGGTCACTACAGAAACTACCATTGACCGACATTGGAAGCCATTATATAAAATGGCACTATAAAATAAATGACAGCAAACACGTGGAAACCATTGGAGGTAAAAAGCGTTATGTATATCTATCGCTCTCCATCAAGCGAAAGCACTGCGTATGTGGCTGCGATTAGGCACGAGTTTTTGCTATACTCTTACAGATAAGTACAATTCTAATCAGCGTAAAAAAAGTTCGTGTATTTGGCTGAATTGATATCGTGACGTTTAATTATTGATTTAATCACTACCACGTTCATTCCTTTATCATGGTGGGATAGTATTTAGCATCACAACGCAAAACGGGGAAATGTATTCGCGATTGCGATTGAACGCGCGCGGAACGCTTCTCAGCTATGTGAAACGGGAGGAACAACGGCGTAGCCATGGAGACGAGAGATGGGCGGTCGAAGGCAGCTCCAGGGCCGGAAGACAATGGCCAAGCCGGGAGAGTAGGATTGAGAGGGGTCCACCAAAGGAGTTACGAGGCACCACCCTGGGGGCCACCGATGGAGGTCATCTAACAGCGGGAAGAGGAACCCGCCGAACGTTATTTGATCATCCATACCATATTGTTCTAGAAGCAGAGAGTTCTGCGATTACAGCCAAAGGGAAAGTAGACGCACCATGCAAAGTGCTTTAAAGCTGTCAATCATCTATACTATTCCGAGAAACTTCGGCGATTTAAATTATACCGGTGCTACAGAGCGCGCCGAAACAAGAGACGGAAGAGAAAAGGAGTCGTACTAAAAACATTACTTTGCATAGAAAATCATTCCTCTCACTGCGTGCCCTGTGAATACAAACCCAGAGATAAATACTCAAAACTCACTTCAGGGACTGAACCATTTTTTCATTGCCCTAAAATTAAAATGGTCATACTTTAGGAGGAGAAATGATTCATAGGTAGTTAATCGTCTTTATTTTTGGGCTATATTGAGACTGGAGTCTCTTTTACCACCTAACCATAAACACTGAAGAATGAGGTAATGGAGATAATATGTTTTTCTTGGTAGTATCCAAGTTTCAGAGTATTAGTCAGTTATTGAATGTGGTAATCACTTAATTATCTTGTTTAAACAATCAACAAATTTTGAAAGGATATGTAATAATTTTTTTCGCGACTATTTTAAAGCCACTTCTAAAGAACTAGGAAATATATGTCGTTGAAAATTTAAACAGATCGTAGACATAATTTTTCTAGCACACTTTCAACAGTAACCAAGACCCAGGAAGATAAATGGGAACATACCTATATACGTATTAGAATCGTGGGTAACAAACGCCTTGACCGACATGCGTTAGGTGGGAGAAATTTAGCCAATCAGAGTAAAACAGTGTAATTAAGAATTTGAAATTATAGGAACAATGTAGCCAATTTTTTGTTTTACTCCTAAAAAAGGGATATTTTAAACCATTTAAATCTGAAAATTCTAAATAACTGAGAAAACGAAGTTTTTCTCTATATGCAGATGTTTCCCTATAGCGAAGTAGTTTTAAAACGGAGCCTAAAATGTTTACAGTGACTTGGAATTTCAATTCCTAGGTGATTATTCATGATATAATATGCAAGCAACAGCACAATTTTTAGCAAAGTAAACGTATCAAATACGTGTAAAGTTCCTCCCATAATACTCTTAACTTACTCTACCTCCCTAACGACCTACTACCGCCGCATTAGAACTCCCCCTCATCTTTTCTTCTTAAACTCCTCTAGTTATGTCTAACATTTTTAACCTCACTCCATGACGCCCTCACTGCCTATTCTCTAAAAATGTAATCATCGCAACCTCTGAATCTCTTCACCCTGCCTGCAAAAGTCTTCCGCCCCACCTTCCAAATCTCATCTTCATTCCTTGGGTCCGTCGCTATTTAGTTCTCCAATCAAATTTGTCGCCCCCAAATCCTATTTAAAATCTCTTAATCCATATCTTCGGTTAGTCGATTCTTCCAAATTTTAATCATCATATACCGCATAATACATAGTTATCATCCTTACTCGATGAATGAAATTCTGACTAGGAAAATGTCGAGGCACATTGGAATTACGAAGATTTTTCCGTAATCCTGAGCGTTGGTTTACTAATATACAAACGTATATCAAGAGAAAGCATTCACCTCAATTAGCATTGATAGGTAATTCGCATTAATTTTTACACATCCAAATAAAATCAATAGAGACAAAGGCAATTAGCACCAATTCACATTATAAATAATTTTAAGCTATTTCAATGATCACTTCGATTTCAATGATCATCTCAAGGATTGGACTTCGATTTTGCAACGACTGTGTGAAAGAGACGAGGAATAAAGGAAATATTTATAGTCTTGACCGATTAATTCATAAAAATAGTGGGCGAAAACTTACAAAATAATAAGATAACAATCACAGATTTCCAGGAAAATGTTTATTCCAATAACTTAAATTTGCTACGCTCTATATTTACGAGGGTGGTCTGAAAATTTTCTGACCTAACAAAGATACAAGACATTTTTTCAGAAATTTTCTGAGGTCGGAAACTTTTCAGACGATCCTTGTTCTTAATTTTCTAATAACACAGTATGCCAAATCATTTATCTTGTTTCACTTCTAACTTTAAAAATTACACTTATTTTAATGTCTACATTTGCCTAAAATCAACAATAAAAGGTCAATAGTAATGAAAGTATCAAGAAATGGGAAGGTTATATCAAATATTAAAGTTGGGATCCATTACCTAGAACAAATAGAGGAGTTCATTTATTCTGAAAGCAAGTAACGTAGACGAGGTGGGAAAAGTAATAAGAATAGTCAATTAAGAATGGCGTTAGATTCATAATTTTTCAACAATACGAGGAAGTTAATATGTAGGACCTTGAGGGAGATTAAAAGAAAAGACTCGTGAAAAACTGACGCTAAGAACAGTATTTTACGTATCGAGAACTTGGTCGTTGAGACAAGGGAGGGGATTTCAGTTTCGAGATGCTGCTGTATTGAGAAAATAAAAAAATTAGAGGAAATAAAATGGACACGAGGAAGCTTTAGACATGCTGTCAGAAGAAAGAAGGTTTTGTGAGAAATTCGGAGAATCCAGGGTAACTGAAAGCAAGAGACTATATTTAGTGGCATTGTTACCTAAGCTGAAGACTGTGGCATATAGAAAAGACGTACTGCGTAAGCGAAGTGGAGGAAGGAAAAGGATGCGCATGTCAAATGGAATGAAGGAAGTAAGAACGTCAGATTGAAGAGTTGTATGTTGTAATATAGATTCTACATAATTTTCTTGTCTTATCATATATTGCATTGCATATAATGCTCTTTTATAGATTGGCCCCTTAGAGCGCTTAACTCGGTCGGCATTCCATACTCATAATGATAGTAATGGTAACAATATATAGTTGAAGCCACTTTATGGTATCTCATCCCACATAAGTCTTCCGACTTATCATATTTTTTCCTTTTTCAGCTTCATCAATCATTTTTACGAAAGAGGAGAAAATTATTTTCACGGTAAAGTATCCATTTCCAGCTAGTCTGACATTTAATACCCTCTCGTCCTCTTTCCAAGTATTCTAATATTGCACCGGCTAGATTTCGACCGCCGGCGAACCTGGGCACTGCTACCTGGCGGAGGATTTAAAAGCAGCATTCTCCAAGGGGAAAAATATATTTTTATTATAACAATCAAATGATTTTTTCAAATTCTTGTAATAAAACCTGCGCTTCTTTAAATTAGAGTTTTAAAAATTTCGTTTTTTTTATATTTCCCTAAAACGAAAAATTGCTCATTATTAATGAGGAAAGAAAACCGTAGTATTCTATCCGAAGGATGATTTAATTGGTTGGATTGCTCACCTAGTACTACGCTCAACGAGAAGTGTAAAGTTCGCGTGTTCACGATTGGAAGGGCAGGTCTTTATTCTCTTTGTCGCCCGCATTTACCCGAGGAGATCTGGCACCCGGAGAGTGGGCACAATCTGGTAGGGATGAGGAAACCCAGAGGCGTCGGTCGGAATCGAGTAGTAGTTTTTAGAGATGGACAGGAAAGGATGAAGGGTGGAGAGAAACCTGGCGTCGGCGTTAGCCTACCCTTAACAAAAGGCACTAAGGGGTCCACATCGTAACGTCCCATCCGACGGGTGGCGTACTCACTCACAGGGCGTCACAAAGTGCACAAATCACCTCAAATGGGGGTCGAGAAACCACTAAAAATATCTACCGCAGCCAGGATTATAACCCGGGCCGTCTGGATGGGAAGCTAGTACTTTAGCTACTGCATCATCTTGATTTCCCGTCGGAATCGAATTCTGCTATTGTGGTCAGTAGTTCAGCGCTTTAACCACTGAACCAACATAGTCCCACTTCACTAAGGAAATGATTAAAAAATGCGCCTGCTCATTTTAATTTATTTCATTTTTTGCAAAGAGTTTCCTCCATTGCTCCAAAACTACACCTAAAACAAACGCTATTTAATTATTTTAGTTGAATACCCAAAATACTTGCAAATGGCTCTCGAGCCATTATTCTCTCCAGTTCAAACTCAGCTGGGTCCGCTGTAAGCCTAATTATGGTGGAAATTTACTCAGGTACATCGCGGAACATATTGCAAAATACGACGCAACATACTTGAAGAACAAGTGATTACAAAGTCAAAACAATTCTTCGCCTACCACGTGATACCGGTCCACCGTTTTGCTTGTTTAAACTTTTTGCATGTGCCGGCAACGACCTCACTAAAGTATTATCTCCGTTATGAGTAATCTAAGACATAAAAAGAATGGAGTGAGGGCACTTCAGAACTTTCCCGTGACAGAGCGCCTCAACCCCGCAGCCGATGCGTCACTAATTAATGTCGGATGGAGAAACCCTTCCGTTATTCGAGGCGCGCGCACCCTCCGGAATGTGGGTCAAAACTGTTTTGAGGGCCCGCGTCCTCAACGGGGCGCAGATGGGAAAACTAGTTCTCCGAACGATCCATTGACCACGCCCCCGGCCCAACATTGCGTCCAATTGCGCCCGGGGCCCCTCGGCTACCGTCCGATCATCCCCCACCCCCCGCCGCCAGGACCCTTCGAGAATCGCTCTTTTGAGGGTCAATCGATTCTGCCACCACCATTAAAATATTCGGCCCGCTCCGGGCAGCGATGCAGTCAGTTGCATGGGCCCCTCGTCGAGGGAATGAGATGATATCTAAGGATAGGCGATATATCGCGTTTGTAGTGTCATATCTTCAACACCTTCGAAGAAGCCGGCGCAAAAAAATTTGGTTTAGGAAACTAATAAAGTTCTAGATGAATCAATGGAATTCGTTAGCAACTACTGTAAACTCACACCGACCCCAAAATATTTCTCAATCAAAGAAAGTGATTTTCAAGATCTTATAATAAGGTCATGCAGTGCGTTTTTCAGACAATAACTCTGTTAAAACACCTATTATTTGTTTATTAATTTCAAAATAGTTATCATTAAATCATAAGTTTTCAATTAATTTGCCTCCTCATGGAGGAATTGTAAACTGACTCTTAGAATGAATAACGCGGAACTTGACACATTGAACTGATATAAATCGTTACTAATATCTGGCACCAAATCTGAAACTTTATAACCTAGAAAGGCACTGGCCTTCAATAGGGCAAAATTACATCTAATTAAAAATCAAAATAAAAGTAAGCTTCAGGAATAACCATTCAATGTATTCGTTCACCTAACTACTATTTACAGGAGTGATTATTGTAATACTTACATAGTGAAGTCACAAGGTTTCCCTTAAGGTCTGTCTGGCATCCTACTATTCGTCCCTTCGGCTGGTCTCAGCATAAAAAGCAAATTTACAATATTTGGTTGAGACGTAGAACGACTCGTAAGAAGTGATGATTTATAGATGCTCGAGCAACACACACATCGGTGAAGTTTTAGTGTTCAGGGTTAAACTTAGCATTTGTAAACACTGAGCACTCCGTTTCGAGAACGCTTGCTGGCAATATTCACGCCCAAAGTTTTTCTAGCATCGAATAAGCGAGGGTTGTGAATTCAGGTTCAAGAGACCACTCTAAAAACAACTTGTCGATTGGAATTATACTCAAATAAATCTTCGCACCCCGTTTTTCGACATGATATACGAGGGTCATCCGGAAAGTAGTACCCGTTCGTGCCGCATGAAGTGCTGACGACGCGAGTAGCCGCTGGACGAGGTCAGATAGCTTCAGTGGCTTGTCTGCCTTCTCTGAGCCAAGTTGCGTGACGCTAGCATTGCCTGTGTTGTTTCTGTGATTGTTTACAATGTTTAAAAAAATTGAGAACGCCGCCAGTTGTGAAGTGAGGGCAGTGATTAAATTCCTCAATGCAAGAAACGTTCGCCCATGTGATATTCATCGCCAATTAAAGGAGGTGTATGGAGACAATGTAATGGACGAGTCGTCTGTTCGGCGGTGGTGTCGCAACTTCAACATGGGGAGGGGGAACACACACGACGATGAGCGTTCGGAGAGACCGTCTGTCATTACAGACCAACTGGTGAGCTCAGTTGACGAATTCGTGAGGAACGATCGGCGCGTCACAATTGATGACATCTGTGAGCATTTTCCCAATGTTTCTCGAACAATTGTTCATGAAATTGTTAAACACCATCTGCATTATGCAAAAATTTGTGCAAGATGGGTCCCTCGCGTATCTCAATGAGCTGGCGGCGAAGGACTATGCAGCAGGAATACAGAAACTTGTCACACGTTATGACAAATGCCTTAATTTGCTTGGAGATTATGTTGAGAAGTAGTTTAAAGTATCCTCTTTCAAATAAAATTTTTTATGTTTGTTAATATTTACTTTTGTGTCTTTATTTCACGAACGGGTACTACTTTCCGGATGACCCTCGTATTTAAGATTAACTTGTTCAAAAAAAATACGAGATGCATTAATTCTGGAGACTGGAAGCAAAAACGGCGATCATTTTTCTTCATGATATGATTAGAGACTCTCAATTCAATATCCTTAGGTCTAATTCCTGAGGCAGCTTTTATTGCAAAGCTATAATAATAATAATAATAATATGAATAAGAATTAAATAAAATAATAAAATAAATTCATCCACGATGCTTCACTATTAATACCCTTTAGTGAGATGCACTTTATTCAGGACTGTAGGATTCATTTTTGATTTGACACGTCTATCTTGTTGATAGAATTCCGATTATACACAAGACCGTAAAAATTGTTTTAGTTTCACCGAAAATTATCATGAAAAATAATTTTCCCAATTGCGAAATGAAACGCCGTTCACAACTAAAGGTAAAAAGTGAAACGCAACTCACAGAACTAAAGAAAACACAAATTTGCATTGAAAGAATTGGGGTTGGATATCACCGGCTGCTAAGCATGTTATCCCTACACACATTTGCGCATTAGGTCAACCACTGCCGGACGTTTGCATATTTAACGTGCCTTTGATCTAGATCTCGGTCTTAAGAAGGAAAAAATGTGGTGATTTAAAATTTGTCGAACATGAGATGTATTTGAAAGAAATTGACTATTAATAATCTAGTTACAAAACCTATCGAGTGGTACATTGATTTTTTACGCTGAGGGAGCAATCGGACTCCACGCCTTAGAATCGTAAAGGTGAGTGAGACTGATTAAAAATGAATGCAGGCTGAAAATAATGGGGCGTCAGGTTCTATGAGGGGGCTCATTTCAGGGAAATAGCAATTCTCTCTCATTTTACAGGGCTAGTGCAACATTTGTGGCACTGGAATTTCAATGCACGAAGGAGAGTGGATTGTCTATTTACTATATGTAATCTACCGGTTAAGGCAGGTTTTGAATGGACACAACAACCAAATATTTCTCTTGTCTCTCCTAACAATACACAACCCAACATCCTAATCTACAGCAAGCCCCTCTCCATCTCCGGATACTTCATACATCATTTTATTCCGATAAGCATCCCTATCCTATTTACGCTTCTTCCTCGTTTACCTTGCATTCTCCCCTATATTACAGTCTTCAACATCATAATTAATATGTGGTGCATCCATTTTTCCTGTCTCCTTAGGATTTCTCACAACAGTCCCCTCTCCTCCCCCACCATAACCAGCACTTCCTTATTTGCTTTCTTTCTGTCCAGTTCACCTTCTTTATCGCCATATTGAGGGTGTTTTCCCTCAAGTATAATAGAGATTAACGTGATCGGTAAGATAGACGTTAAAAAGCGTGCATTGAAATACCGTCGAGGAGAGTGCTCATTAAGGAAGGAGACAAATTTGAATGGGAAGGGAGCACGGGAGGGAAAGCAGGTGCTGGGGCGACGGGGATTTGCAAACTGAACCTACGATCCATATTTAATGGAAGACATAAAATTTCACGAGAGCATGCAAAGAGTGAACATAATCTAGCGAGTCTCAAATAGCATTTATAAACAGTCGAATGTGAGAGCGGAAGGTAACACCAAGGAGGATCTAGGATCATTATTTACCGCTAAGTCCTCGAGGACAAATGGAAACGACTCTAAGGTTTAAACTGTGTTAATGGAAATGATATCACTAAAATCAATGTTTTAGTTTCTACATTATGGTCTGTGCTGCTACCGGGAATTACCGACGCGTTATGTTGGAATTCCCGGAAGCAGCATGAATCATCCGTCAGACAGACATCGCAGAAACTTGAAGATTAATTTTTAAATTATTTTTTGATCGAGTGAACTTAAATACTAAATCTAATTGAAGTGACGTTACTGAAATATTATTCGAGGCTAGAAGTATAATCAGAAAACTACCGATAAAGCGGAAAAAAAAGAAGATAATTAAAAACACAAAAAATAATGACAACCAAGAAACACGTTACATATTTCTTTGGAATTATAAAATATAAATGAAAGAGTTATCCATTACTACTCTATTAGCGTAGAAAATACAGAAATGTTTTCGAAAGTGTATAGAGCGACCTTGTGAAGTAAGGCTTAACTCAAACCTATCCAAATTTTGGAACCTCGAACTCAGAAGCTGTATTTTTAGTTTAGTGGAGTTAACTTGTTTCATCAAATCTCCCAGATGATGCAATACGATATCTAAATCTCCCATTTTGGTCCCAACTTTCGCCTTTTCTATTTTCGCGGAATTCCCGTTTCGGCACGATTAAGGAAGGGCCTCAATTGCATTACGTATTGTGCGGCATGGGGGGCCAACCAAATCAAATAGACTAGGGTTGAGGGGGATTTCTTCCATGGAAATATCTTAAATTGTTTTTTATAGGAAAAGAGAATTCAACGTAATTTCATGCTTTGAGGCTCCCAAGGACAAATATTTTGCTTTTTAACCGATAATGTTAACATCTCTATGTGTTTGTCTGCATAAAAAAACGATTGCACCTTATGGGCATATTAAATCCCTTGTTGTCAACAAATAATACGTTTGAATGTGAAAATGCCATCCCAAGTGGCACAAATGTTAAGATTTCGATCGTTATCTAATTTTGTCACTACCCAACTATTCACTGACTCCCGCCGACATAATGCCTGCAAAGGCGAGGAAATTAAACGCAGCTACAAATGGGTGCAAGTCATTCGAAACGGTAAAGTGAGGAAACTTTCTGCAATAGTTAAGGAAAATTCAAGCTTGGAAGTAATTTCATTTACCTGGAATTGATTGCTACTTCGTGAAAGGGATTGCACTTGGTTAGTCGAGTGATCGCCTGGGTGACCATTGTTCATTATAACAAATTCACTAGGACTCAAGATCGATTCACAGAGAATGCAAAATTTAAATGAAGGATATAAATTCTTTCACAATTCAGAAGTTATCTTAATAATGGTATGTGTTTAGCATGTTCATCCAAATAGAAACCCCCTCTCTTTCCTTGAGTTGATTCGTGATAAGTCTCTAGCACCATTTGCATATTTTGTTACTCGTGATTAATTCACTGCTTAATTATTCTGCGTCAAATTATGGCATCACGGAGTATAGTGACCGCTTATGGTTACGTGTACATGATCTATTGCTAGGACTCTAAAGTTCTTAAATTTCTTTTATTTCGTGAATTAACGTTGATGAATCAGTATTATCTCAATGCATAACACTCATATTAGTCGATAGCTATTCAGTCATTATCCTATGTTTGTTTTTGAGAAGAAATATAGGCACACATGGAATCAGATCTTTGATTCAAGATATCCAGCAACCATGCAGTCCTCATCTCAAATACAGGCAAAGAATAAAATTTTAAAAAACAGAGGGAGTTTATTAACGTTGACTGTGCCCACTCAGAACTAACTCTGAGCGACGCAAACGTCCTTTAATAGGAAGAGAAATGAATCAAGAGAAAATATCCCATGAAAACATAAACATCTCATTCCACAAAAGCCAACATTAAGAAAAACCTTTTTTTTAGAATAAATATTTTGTCCCCCATTGGATTTAGAGTTTTTGGGAATTAGAACTTCGTTATAGAAGACTGACAGTATTCAATTAAGGGACGGATAATTTTAGGAACAAAAAGCACAAGAAAGAAATGTAAATGAGCTTATGTCAGCAAAAAATGCGTCCTCGATAGACGCATATGCTAATGTGGTGATGGGAATAATCAAACATAGGACGCATGCTAATTAACAGTTTGGACGCTTAGATACAGATATGGGGGCTTTAAAATTGGAATAGCGATTCAAAAGATTTTCTTACCTACTGAGCTCGTGGCCTCGGGCGCGCAGCTATTTAATTCGCTGATGGCATACGAGTATACTGCTTGGCTTTCATCCGATCACATCCCTGGGATACCCTTGGAAACCAGAAATACCAGCAAATGCCCGCATCTAAACTAAGTTTTGGCACGAGGTCGCATCAGAGAAATTGCAATCAAATTATTTACTGAAATAAATCTGTGATTTATATTCGTGTATTGTACATTTATTTTTTAAATAAATAGAATGAGATAGTATTTGATTTTATGCAAAGGTCCACCGTGAGATGGATAGGTTAATTAAAAACGGTAGGATGCCCCCCCCCCAGAGCTGCCCTTGCTCCCCGACACCATATTAGTAGCGATCGAGTTTTGCCGGAGCTAATAAAGACCAACAGCGAATGTACGCGAAACTTCTTTCCCCCTACTCCCTATTCAGTTCAAAACACTCTGGAAATCAAAACTTTTTCACGTGATTAATTTATAAAATCAATTAACATTAATATTCCATGAACTTATGAATGCTTTATATTTTTTATATAGCAATGAATATCTTTAATGGAGTCAATTTTTTCACCCAAATGCTGTTGTAAAGGTTTCGGTCTAACTTTTTTGATTGATAACGATGTGACGAACAAATTAAATATTTTTTTACTTCCACAAATATTGTTAAAGAAGCTCTTTAAATTTGGCAGTTCACATCGCTTTAAAACTCAATAATTTTGAATAGCATGTACCTCTTCAGGGGGAAGGGGATGAAGATACTTACAAGAAACAAAAACCTTTCATAATACTGTTGAACCAAAGCAGAAGAAAGTTACTTTCAACATCTGCCTTTACAATACCTTTGGGCTTTCGTACAATAGGAACTATAAATATAAACTAAACCATGCGACACACCGTACCTTTTAAATTCCATCTTTTGATACGCTGAGATCGAGTGTCGATTTAAGAATTTGACGGAACGTAAAAATTTCGTGGCGCAGAGAAACAGCCGACGAGTGGCGTAGTGCTTCGTCCAGTTGGGGTTTCTTCCTATCCGTGAACGTCCAAGCAGCAAAACCTCTTTGAATACAAACTTTTACATTGGAATTTTGTACTTTAAACTCTTGGAGCACAAGGGTAATAGTTTCGAGTATTTGGGAGGCGAACTCTTGGTAGGGTGCTTTTCCCATTGACGGCTCCTGATTATTAACTTGCTTTTTGGAGCAGTGAATATTTTTACTGTCCAAATGGAGGTCCACACGGTAGTGTATTGTTGATAAGTAAAGTTTAAACAATACTGGATTCGTTGAGGAAAGTCGAGGTGGCGTCCTCGATCTTGAAATTCTAACCGCGTATAGGCACTTTCGTTTCGTTTTAAGGGCTGCTTAACTTTGAATAAAAATTTGGAACAAGAAAAATGCCCTATAAAGGGTCATCTTTGCTTTTTATATTCAGAATATTGACTTGGTTGGATAGCAATGGGAGTCTAGCCACATGAATACATTTCCTGTGATATACTCCATGTTTATGCTCTGTATGATTGACTAAATATAGCTTGCGTAGTTAATGCTGATGAAAAAATCACAGTTGATTATTATCGCCTTTACATAGAACTGCAACGTATCAAGCCACAATGCAAACCATAAATAAAGTAACAGTTTTTCTTATTTATAATGAAATTAAGTAATGCTTTCGGACTTATTTTGGTGAAGTGATGACTTTCGTATTACACCAAATTTACTGTCCCCAATTATACCGTTGATCTAACAGTAACTTGAACTGAATTATTAAATTACACTAAGCTCCTCGAGGAATGAGGATCCTTTGGAGGCTACGCCCTATGGATAGGAATATCCGAACTCAAGAGCATAGCAATGGTCTTTAATTGATTAAGGCACCTTTCGCGCGCGTCAACAGACCCATCGCTCGATTCTTAGGCTTTTATTCACGTTTACTTTTTCTAAGCATTTTAAATCCACCTTAAATACTTTTAGTTCGATAGTAAATGAACATTTAAATCACAAAATAACTTCCATGAAAAATTCAACAAGTACCAACTATATGTTATGACTAATAAATAATTAGGTATTTAGTTCCTGTCGGGATAAGCATTCCCCGTTCGTACATTTGAGAATGAAAATCTACTAATTGCTTCAAATGTCGATCCGTAGCGAGCATTTTACACTTCCAAGTGCACAGCTGAGATTTTTTGGACCACTGGAAGCGTCATTCTAATGAGTCCCCATTTGGAGAACTACTGAGTTTTTGTGCGTATTATGATTTCCTATTTCCCTCGGCGTTCCGAGGTGACGTCATACATGTATAAGAGCGACAGCACAAGTGTTTACTTCCCCTGGTCGCCTCCTAGTAGTTAGGAATCCCTTATTTTACACAATCATTATTCTCCATGGAGTGTATGAATGCAGTATTTGTATCTGTCCACCAAAGTTCAAGTAATTAAATCCAAATGCAGTCATGAAAACGCAATTTTACCCTGTGAATGCAGTTTTTGTATTTTTTTACCAAAGAAGCATTGTTTTTTTATTCAATGTTAATGAATTTCCACAAAGTTAAGCATGAAAACATCGATTATAGCATCATGACTCGTATTCGTCTTAAAATACAACAGACGTTTTAAAAAAATCTCAAAACTCCCGAAAACATTTGACTCAATCTCATTAGACAATGAGTAGTCATTAATATGGAAAGAAATTTGTAAACGGTAAATAAACTCTGGCTGTCTAAAGAGACGGCGGAGAGAAAAATACTACAGGCACACATTTTCGCGAGGAACAAAACGGGAGGTGAATAAGAGGGGGAAGAGGCCGCGCTGAATACATAAGATCTTTTTGAGCGATATCTCCAGGGGGATGGTGTAGGGGAAAATGGTATGAGGGAGGAGAAGGGGGGGGTCCTCCTCGGGGCACTCGGGGCACAGGGCGAGCGGGGAGAGGAGCGACGGCGTATGGGAAGAGGGCAAACAAACGACGCGGGCAAATGGAAAAGGGGGCGGGAGGAAAGAACCCCTTCAAAAGACGTTTAGGAGAGAAGAGGGGTGCTTCTGGGGGGGATGGGCCAAAGGCGTCGCCGGGTGCTCGGGAGGGAGTCTACTGGTGTTAACACGGGAGGTGAGAGTCACTGTTACGTATGGTTGTATATCGTTAGAATTCTTGAAAAGGATTTTTTGGCTTGACATCCATTCGAATTGCGACCTCCCAGTTATCTCGTCAACTGATCACATTTACTCGCGAATATTATTTCAATGCCGACTGACCGCTGACCATCACCCGTTCCCGGACGACGCTCATTCGATTCGTCCTCATCTCAAACTAGATTGTCCGTCTCACCCCAAGCAACGGAGCAAGCAGTTTTTCCTCGCTACCTGTCGCATGTCTACATTGACTTCTTCATTCAATCTTGACCCAGATGATCAAGATGGAATCATAGTATTACGTTAAGAATAGTCCCTTAACATAATTTTCAATTTCTAGAATATCAGTCATACTACAGTACCTGGTGGTGATGGTTTTGATTACCCCAACAGCTTCCCGTATGCTCCTAAAGTGATAACATTACGACAGTAAGGAAATGAAAAGAGAGGACTCTTTTACAAAACGTCTCCTTTTGTTCTTAAATCAGCAGCAAGATATATTCAGGCTACGAGGGTTTGCATTCAGTTCAACTCATTAAATTCAGTTAGCGTAAAAGCATTTAGGTAGAGAAACTATTTAGTTTTTACGCACCAATTTAATTTTAGTAACGTTTTAATTTACGCGTCCTGCCAGGAATTGTTTTATCCGAATCAATATGACAGTTTAAAACAGAAGAGAGTCGTTGGAACGGTAGACGGAGTCGGCGGAGAGTGGCGATGGGTGGGGAAGGGATGGCGTGGGAAAGATGGAGGAAATGACGTCGCAGGGCGGTGTGGGGGATGGAGAGAATTGTGGCGAGACGGAGAAAGGGGAGGGTGGCGTTCGGGGGCTGTTCCAATATGGCAGCTTTACCTCATCCGAGGCACGGAATGAGTGGCGATAATTAGACTTGCTATCAGTGGCGAAAATAAAACGCGAATGAATATTAAAAAAAAAGAATATTTCCGGCCGCAAGAACGGGGAAATACGTTTTTTAATCTCGCGTTTGAATTTGAATGCCTGATACTTCAAAGGTGTATGCGCGAGCGAATCGAGATTGCTCCAAATTTTTTTTATTCATATGCCAAAGAATTTAACCGCGCGCGCACTCTAACCACCGATCTTCACGAAAAGGTTTCCAGTTGGAATGAACATTTCGAAAAAGAAGGGCAAGTTTTGGGCAAGAACTCATTTGCAACTCCCGTGTTTCTCTTTCGTCGGGTCTAGGTTTTTTCTTTCTGCCAAATATATCGAAATAACGCTTGGTGGTAGACCGTCCATTACCACCACCAACGATTAAACCTCGCCAAATTTTGCTCAAAAATTGTCTCGTTTAACGGAAGAAAGGAAAAAGCGATCTCGTGGAATTATGGGCAAAACCTCGCAGATGGTTTGAAGGGACCTGCGATTGATTTTTCGGGTCGTTCCGGTTACCCCGCCGAGGGCCACGGGGAGTCAAGTTAAGAGGCCAAAGAAAGGTTTCTTAAGAGGGAAAAACTCCATTGGAAAATAATTTCCTACTCGTAATCTCTCTGTTCAAATATTTTGCAGCAGTTAGTGTGAGACGATGTGAAAATGAGTATCTCAAAACAACATGACGCTGAAGTAGAAAAATAAGCGCAAATATCGCTTGAGGAACGGTACCAACTGTCTAAAAAAAAACAAAATTTTATTTTCAGCTCTCATAATAAATATGAATTATTATATTCATTAATATAGTATATTCATTATTATTACCAATTCCAAATTTCTTCTTCTTTTACCGATTCCAAATTCCGCCTTCTGATGCTAAAATTTAAGGGATTTAATCTGTAAATATTTAGAGACTTTCATGTCTGATTCTTTGACATGAACCTTAATACCTCTAATTACATCCATAAGCAGGACTCCTTACTCCAAAAGATTCGCGCGAGGAGCCTTGCACATAGGCAGACCCAGCTGTAAACCCAAGACAACCTTCAGGTCATGGAAAATTTGTGTTTACTTAATAAAGGGCACATTTTCACTCGACCCCTATCGGACCGAATGTTTCTAAGTGGACAACACGGGCAACGGAAGATGCTTTTGTCTTTGAACAGAATTGAGCGGTCTAACCCCAATCAGCACGAGAATTATGTACTACCTTACAACAAGCTTATTAACAAACACCCATATATAATAAAAAACAGAATATAGCAAGCTTAAATTAGCAACTGCTATTGATTGGTTGCAGCTGTGGGATCATCATCCATCAAAATCACGCTAGTAGACAATTCTGATTCATGAAAGCTTCTATGATAGAATGTAATTAATGCATGTGAAACTAATGGCGAGCTATGACACCACCTAGGTTTGGGTAATGAGCAATTGGTATCCGCGACATATGTTGAAGACGCATATGAAGGCCAAGCATTCCCGCCAAGAGAACAGGGGTTCGATCATCCGGATGCAGCACGAACGGAACTTTGCAACTTGGGTGGGAAATTGGACCTCATACCCAGACCCGGTAGATGCTGTGGATCAGCCGTCGACCCGAGTGTCACGGGATTGCACCCCGACTCGAATTTTGTGTCCCACGAAAGGGGTTCCCGCGGATGCGTTTGCAGTGAAATGAGGCGGCTACCACAGAGGAAAACTCAAAGACACACTTGATATGGCCTAAGGTGCCATCGGCCTTAGGGTTTTGATGCAAATCACTGTCGAGGATGAATAAAGAAGAGAATGGTGGGATCCGGAGGAGTATGCATAAGTATTGGTAGGAGGAGGGCATATGCCCAGATGTGGTTCAATGAAAGAACATTTGCATTCATAGAACAATAAAGAGATTTGTCTTTGAATGCCACTCGCGGAATGTGGCACTTTGCTGTCGGAAATGCTGACTCATAGGCATCATCGACTCATCATCATAAGTTCACAAAACCTTGGAGGAACATTTTAAAGGAATTATTTTGGCGTAATTAATGTCAAAGGAAAATTGGCTGAAAATGAAAAACATAAGTACAGAGGAAAAAGCACACTTGTTTTTTCCTTAGTCATTCATAGTTCTATCTTGTGAATTAGAATCCTATGATGTTGAATTTTAAGACAAATTGGACGTTACAGGACATCTGAAACTTGCTAAGCCCCGGATTTAATGCAATTGGAAATTAATCAAATTACCTCAGATTGGCGAAATATATAAAAAAAGCCATTAAAAGATCGAAAAAAAATTAATTTTAGCGATCAGTTGGGTAGTGAAAATTTTAAAAATCCCTGATTACGTTCCAAGGTCCCACTTTGCACCGTGGCAGGCTCCCAACTGTCCCAAAGCAGTTGGGAGAAGACATTATTATCTAATATACAGGTAAAAAAATTATAAAAAATGAATTATAGCAAAGCAAATCTGAGAACGTCAACTGATTTCTGACGAAATGTGGAATCGGAATGAAATTGTTTCGTATTGTTTTTTTCGAACAAGAAAGACTATTATTTCACCAAAATATCAAGTGGAGATGTTCCGGATGTAATTTTCCAACCATTAGTCTGTTCTGGATGTGAACAGTCTCCACTGTTATTGCAAAATGCGTTGTTTCCTCTTGATCCACCATAAATTTTAATATTTTACCTGTGAAATGTTTATTATTTTGTTTATTTTAAGAGACCCTGCTTCAGAGGCAATAAAAATTGCCTTAGGTTCTGGTGCACACTCGGAATAATTTCCCGCCCCATGCAACAGAGGCCTCCACGGAGAGCAAACATCACCATTGCCTGTTCATTCCTATTCTCAGTAAGGGCTAGCTCATTACTTTTTATTGCCAGTACTCCTAGAGACGAGAATAGGACCCATATGTCTTTGTTCTTCAATCTGTAGTGAAACAGAGAGGCACTTGGCATTTTACTGAATATGAGGAGGTATTGCTTATTGCACAGCGAGCACATTTCGTATCTCTATATTATTACCACGGAGTAGAACGATTCCAAACTTTAATTTAAATGATTAAAAATAAGAAAAATAAATACGTGCCTTCATGGAAAATTATAAAAACAAATATTCCTCGAACTTTTTAGATGCTAAATCGATTGATTTAGATTGATCAAATTTCTCGTAGATTAAGGTTTTTATAGCTTTTTCACGATCATCATTAGACGGGATGGTGTTGACGATTTTCCAAATCCATCGTCTTTCCAGAATGGCTGCATGACTTCCATGACTAATATATTAGAGTTAATGCTTTTGTGATTGAATGTATGACGTAAACCCCAAGGTAGTCCCTTAAGCATGTTTAGCACTCCGTATTTAAGGTAAAGCACATTCTCCAGCCTCATACATTATGATATCATTCCAAATATCATACCATCTTTTAAATACGCGAATTCCACGAAAGGAACGTTTGACATTTATTTAATGCGCGCGAGGCGATCGATCGAATCGCAGTGCTTCCACTTAAGCCTGATTTCCTCCGGCGGCCGAATTTCTTCACCCCAACGTATGAAGTTCACCCTCCTGTGAAGAAGGGAATGCCCCTGATAATAAACGTATTTCCATGATTTCACTTGGAAATTGGAATTTAATACCTCCGACTTTCAGTGTGGTGTGCTCCTGCGGAATTTTTAATAACATTTGCGGATTTCCAAATGCTTTAATGAACTAAAAAGCTACCACTATGTACAAAGCTGCACAAATTTATATTACGTATATATAGTATGTCACATCCTGTAAGTTGCAATAGGTGTTTTACTGCACTCTTTCTTTATCATACAAACACCACTTATCAAAATATTTGGAGCATAACACTCCTGCTGATCGTTTGTTCATTTCGATAATAGCACTAGAAAATGAAGGAAGATTAAAAAATAATTAGAGCACTTAATTTGTTAAAAAGTTAGAGGCGATACAACAAACTAATATCGATTCTGAATGGGTAGTATTATGGTCAGCCCCTTGAATAATATGGTTTTATTTCACACAAAATGTTTACATATTCCAATTTCCCTTGAACGAAATCATGTTACTTGAGAAGAAGTGCAGCGCGCATTCCCTGTCGCTGGTCATGAACGAGAAACACTTGCAAAAATGAGTTCATGGATCCCCTGAAAAAGGACTCCATATTTTAAATTGAAATTTTTATACCATAAATAAAGCTGCCGCATTTGGACAAGATATTTCTTATTTTTACTATGATCAGAAAAGTTGAAAAGCATTATTTAGACTCAAAACAAACTCATTTTTGCTATGCAATAATTAGAAAAACTTCCCATGAGAATAAAATTTGAGGAACCAACCCAACAATGAAATCTACGTAAATATAGTGTTAGGGGGCATTTACTTGCATCGGGATTCGTTTTATGCAGAATATGGTCATTCGTTGGTTTCCCCTAGGCATGCAAAATTCCACAGTTTAGTAAAACCCGTGAGCATTGGAAAAATAGTGATTAATCATTTAAGGATTAGTCCTCGAGGAACATCATTGCCTTGTTAGGGAGAAAAAGGAGTAGTGACGCCTTGGAGGTCTCCCGCGAGACAGGCTCACCTGTGGCCATGTTGCCCTGAGGGCGGTCGGTCGGAGAGAGGGACAGTCGACGGTCATCAAGGGGGTCTATGCCTAGGGGGTCCATGCAGCGTAGCCTTGCATGAGATCTCGTTTCTCACACCGCATTGCAGGCCACCATTCAGGGGCGGGTGACATCGTCCCCTGGGGGTCGGCCACCCATCGTGGCAGGTGGAGCGGCGCCAACTCTCTCCCAGATTCGTCAAAGGGAGACAAAGGACTTGGAATTCCCACACGACTCCTTGCTCGAGGTTCAGCTCCTTCGCCTTAATTTGAGAAGACAATCCTAGAACGGTATCTGCGTATGTTAACAGTTGTGCAGTTTGTATGATATTACACAAATAACTGAATTGAAAGTAGGTGGGGACTCTTCAAAGAAATTAAATTTGTGGATGATCAAGGGTTTGGTAGCCACTCTGACAAATGATTGCAATCATTTCTCGATGGCTTGCAAAAAGAGTGTGGTAGGCAATAGATGAGAATTTATAATAAAAACAAATCTGATGATATTCTCAAGGACAAGGAAGACTAAAATGCGAAATAATTGGGTGGCATAAACTAGTACAGGAGGGGCAGCTCACTTATTCAAGAGAATGTTTGTTCACTTGTTTGCTCACTTGTTTATAAGAATGGGAAAAGAATGGAAATGAAAAAATAAAGTAATTAAAATGGCCGAGGTAGAGAATATTTGAGTGAGAAAGTCAAGGAAGGTAGGACTATTGGGTGCGGGAAATAATAAGAGAAAATAGAATACTGGAGATGGTAAGAGAGGGTCGGAAATTGGGATGCATTTAAATGGAATAAACGATGGTAGAATAACTATAGAACGGGCGATTTCGATGTGCAGTCAGTAGTTTCAAGATATTTTATATGGCTAGTTATGACTTATAAGTACTCCCGTGTATTACACCTGGGTCCATCGCAAACTATCCTCACCCGGTAGACAAATACTTTTCAATGTGTTTCCCTATTTCGAAGCGTGTGTACAATAGGGCTAGTTGGAGAGTGGAAGATCTCACTGTAGTCCGAATAAGGATTGATAGGGATGCCCCGCGGGTGACGTTTTCCATGATGGTCAACGTTTCGATAGACAATTCGTTCATCTTCTTCAGAGAGCCGAGTACTGAAACGCTGAGGATGATGCATGGATTGTCATTTGAAACGTCGGCCATGGAAGATCTGACCCGGTGAAGAATCCACGAAATCCTCACCCAGATTAATCAACGGCGGGAGAGCTCAAGATCAATCTTCTCTCAAATAATTATTTTAAGGATTTAAATGAATAAACCAGCCAAATTTGATACCGTTAACCTTGATCGGTAAAGAATCCCACATACATGTAGCCATACATCCAACCAGAATTCTTGCTACTCAAATGAGGACTGAATTTCAATTCTTATTCATCTCATTTTTTGAAAAGTTTCATGAATATCAATACGTATTATTACAATTTTCGTAAGGCCAATTTTACTTTTATTTCTGCTGTATGGAATGTAGTAAAATGAAACCAGCACCAAAAATTATTGTGTACGTCATACTTTTGTCAATTCATGTTTTCTGCATATGAATACTTTTTTTCATTTCTTTCCTTAAAATGTTTATCCTTAAGTTTTTGAGCGAAAAAATTGTGACCGTATTATCTGACGTGCTTTAGAGACCTTTTTTAGTAAGCTAGTCGTCTATCAACCCCTATATTCCTATTGAAGGTAAGTAGTCAACAACTAAACGATTCTCTTTTACGACAATGTATAAAATTCAAGATTTCTATCATCAAATCTACTGCTCATGGAGAAATCAACTCTAGGAATCAATTCACTTTTCTTCGAAAGTTGGCCAACCTTGGGGGGTGAGGGGCCGGGTCGGGGCGGGGAGGTCTCGTTTGGGCGGGCGACCGTAGCTTGTGGGATGGCGAGTGAAGGGGAATGTAAGGAGTAGAAAGAGGGAGCTCTTAAGGGTTCTGGAAACCTGCAAAATATTGGCATCCCTCCCTTTCCCCTTTACACTCCCCTTTTCCTAAGCCCCCTGGGATATTTTCCCGCGAGGGAACCCACAGAATCGCTTCCTTGAGACAAAGAACGGTGCAAATAACGGAGGAGGTCATTCGCATGGTATTGATAACTTACATAACTCGGAGGATATATTAGGAGAACTCAGTGAGAGATTAAGACACTAAGAGTGTGAACAGAGCTCAATGCACGCTACATCGAAGCAATTTCAATGATAAAAACCTTTTCCTCGTGGCAGTAAATCTCGGCAAGAAGGACGATACACGAAGTCTTAAATGGATACGTATTTGGGCTTCAAGCGGTCCAGCTCCAAGACTTGAATCACGACAACGATTAGGTTTTCAACATGGTCAAAAAATCTTCACAAAATTTACGGCTTTGGCCCATGTAAGCCAGTAGAAGATTTGTTAATATTATAAAATCTGAAATATTTTTCATGTTACACGCATCAAAACGTACCAGTCTACCATAAAAAATACAATACTTTGTGAATATTGAAATCCCTCAATACAATCGATTAACGTGAAAATAATTCAGAGCATGAAAATTATTGGCTTTGAGCGAGATTCGAACCTGGATTCCTCGAGGTCCGGCCGAGTACTTTTGCTCATCTTACCCTCCGAGTTTGAAGCAAATGATTTTCACACTTTGAAATTGTTGCATTTTTGTGTGGATGACTCCGTTAAAAGTTACTGTCGCAGCACATTCCACAATATTTTTGAATACTCGTATGGAGCCATATAAAGCTCATATTAAAGAAAGAAAGAAATAAGATGGTGGCAAAAAGCGATTAGTCCTCACGCATAAGAGCACCTTAGCGATTCGAAAAGATCACTGGAATCTTCTTGAGTTTAAAAAAGACATCACACTACGTCAGCCCCACACAAAATAACACTCTGCTACTCACAAACAAACCCTGATTCGACTAAAACCGCTGCGAGAAACAGAGAATTACAACAATTTCTCACGCATGGACCCCCTGTCACGCTCGCCTGTTATTTCTTAATACTGATCATCCTCCACTATCTTTGGATCTTTATCCTTCATTACATGGCGGATTTAAGTTGAGATTCGACTTTTATATTTATTCTATTTTTGACGTTTAATGAAGTCAAACATAGCCGAAGGTGGTCTGGAGGTTATCTAATTAATTTTTTTACTCAATATATCTTGGACGAAATTTGGATTAAAATTTACGCGTGTGTGATAGGGGCTTCACACAATGAAGTGAATCTCTTCTTTCGTGTTTAACGAAATGACGACCGCACCAATGACTCGGTCCGGAGCACTTTTGGCTGGGAAATGCGGGGACTATTTCCATCGATGACTGGGTCTCAATGCTCTCCATGACGCTGCCGCGCGGGCAGAGGTGAAGGAAAGAAACCGGGCGTACGAGAGCTCAGGGGCGTGCCCTTCGTGGGCGAAGGCTCGGGATAGAGAAAACGAGAGAGCGACAAGTGCCATTTGCTAAAAAGGACGTGCTTGTGTCTTTTGTGAAGCGCATTCATTTGCCATAATGCGCGCGAGAGACTAGACGAGGAGTATTCTGTAGGTCTACATACAACGGTTTGGTCGACGACATAACTTGGCCAATGATTTGGATAACTTTATTAGTTTATACCTTTTTCAAGTTCAGACTTTCAATGCAAATCGAAATAAGTTTGGTCCAGGATAAAGTGGAAGAGCTTAGCTCGTATAATTTTCAACTGAATTCGCATAATCAGCAAAGGCCTACGGTTTTCAACAGTGTACCGCAAAGGGGAGGCATAACTGATCCAGCCACCTACATACCAATCCAGTGATATTAGCATTTAAGAAATATCGTGCGTTACAATGGTACGAATTTTTCCAGCACGTGTATTCTAAAAAGACCTCACGAAAGCGCTATTTTCATGAATATTTTAGGGTAATGTAAGAATGAGTGAAGCTGAAAATACGTAAAACAATGAATTTCGAGAAGTTGAATATACATGTAAAGAGCATGAGACCAAACGGAAACTCGACATCATTCTTTTAAATGTGCAGGTAAAAAACACTTTGTTTCAGATATTTGCTACAGAAGGTGAAACGAATTCGCGAGGGAATGGAACGAATTTCCAGGATATCCGTGCTTTTACTCCAATGTAGAGGAGAGGAGAGTTTAAAAACTGAAAAGAAGGATAAATTCCCCGAGACTGGTGAGTGAAGCAGTGTAGGTGAGGCACGAAAGCATAGCAAACACTCGTCCCAGTTAGAGGTCCACTCGAGACTATGTATGTATACTTATCGGAGACGGTGGAAGGGTTTGCACACAATCAGATTTAATGTATTTTTATGAATAGCTTCGAATGGTAGGGCCGCATTAAGAATCAAGTGATAAAAATATTCAGATAAAGCGAAATGTGACCAAATATCAAGGGAGGAAGAAATTACTCTTTGGGAAATCTCACGAGGTTTTAAAAACTTTTAAATGATAAGTATGGGAATCATTTCTCGTTTAAGATTTTGAAGGATCCAGTTTTTGTATTCAATAGTTTTTTTTAATTGGCGTACGCGTATAATGTACGATTCAATAATTTTGCTTCTTTAGCCTCATAAGTTCTTAAGACATTTTGCCAGGAGATTCACATGCGGCACAGAGGAAGGAATTGGCCATCACCACCACCACCAATTTAAAAATTATACTTTCACATTTGGGATTACTCAAACAATAACACGTTCGCTTGTTGAGTTGCTCACATTTGAAGTGGATGTATTAGAAAATTAGGAGTTTCCTCCGAACTTTATCACTGTAAATGAAACTCGGCTACATCACTTTGATTCTCAGAGTAAACATCAAAACTCTGTAGAGAGATCTCCGGAATCCAACCCCCAAAAAAGCCTAAGTGAGAAAGCTCTCTACTTGGGAAAGTTAAGACTATATCATCTTTCGATAGTCAGGGAATGGTGCAAAATAATGACGTGTTAGAAAATACAGCTGTATAAGAATCACACCGTAGAGATGTACTGAAATTTTTCCAAAGCCATATCATTGACAATTGGCCACATTTATAAGTCACAGGCTTAATGCTTAACTGCGATAATTCACAGCCGCATTTCGAAAACGATTTTGCTGAATCTTGCTAAAAATCAAACTGAAGTGTGTTCTCCATCCTCCATACAGTCAGATCTAGCCCCATATGATTTTTTAACTATTCCTCAATATGAAGAAACTCCTTCGGTTGAAGAAATGTCAATTATTATTAGAAACAAGCGTAAGTGAACTAAAAATGTTTCAGCTTGCAGTGGCTGCATGCGATGGAATACTTGAATAAAATGCGAAACTTATACTTCTTAAATTTATAAATTAAGTAAACAATTTAACATAAAATAAAAATTTTACGGAATGAATTATGCAAAAAATATATGCATTGTACAATAAGCACAGCGTTGCACGTCTACTTATGTTTGATTCTAATCCTACATCTAGGAAACTGACATGAGAAGGAAATGTTTAGTTGTTTTAATTTAAATCTCTCATTAAATTTTTCTGAGTTGGTTTATTCCGGTCTCGGTAAGTTTCATTCCTATTTGCCGGCAGCATCGGAGAGAGGAGACGAAGGAGGGGTTACCCTCTCTGGCGGATTCCGGGACGAGGGCGCCTGGCGGGGGTGGGCGGGACGGGCGCCTCGGGTGAGGGTGAGCGGCAAGATGAGAGGTGTCTGAGTGTTCGGGGAGTGAGGGGTGGGGTGAGAGGAAGGGATTTTTGACAGGAAGGGTGAAATCAAGGGAGAGAGAGAAGAGGGGTTGAATGGGGTCAACGACTGCTAATGGCTCCAGATATGTATCGCCAGGTGATAACTAATATCTAGTCGAAGTCAGCTGGAGCGAGAGACCAAATAAATAAATATAAATGCATTTATCGAGATCAATGGGGCAAGCGATCGATAATGACCGTGGTGAACAAAGATCGCAGTCATTGTGTCTGGAGTGAATTACACACAGAAACACACAAAAAAGAGACTCACTATTTTTCGAATTTTCGGTTGTCGTGGCCATCTTTATCAAGGAAGAGAGAGGCAGAGTTCTATCCCTGTATACTGAGGATGCTGGCAGAAATAACAAAAGGAGAAGGTTGGTGCAGCAGCTGTATGTAGAGCAGTAAGAATAGAATAGAAGAGGATGAGGCGATTCAGGACAATTGCGTGAAAGAATCTCAGACTAAAAAACTGTATATTTACCAATTCTATATGGCTTTTCCGGCGAAACCTTGATAGAAGAAGCCATGGAAGGATGAAATTGGGAAGGTGTTGGATACGAGTGGCCAGGGGATAATAGCAAAAAAATAGTAGAAAATGGCCGAAAAGTTACAGTGAAAAGCAGTTAAGGAAACATAAAGGTTGAAAAGATACGTTAAATGAAGATTATGACATTTTAAGGGACTGGATTGAATTAAAATCCAAATAAGATGCACCAAAAGTTGAGCAGATACAAAATTTAAAATATTTGAGAAGTATAATCAAATGGGTTGCGTATTATTTAGAATAAATAATTCGAATATGGCCAAGAAAAGGCAAAGTTTGGGACATTAAGTTCACTTTTGACAACACAGAAGCATCAAGGTGAAACTTTCTAAAAGGTTTGCCAAAGTGTTGCATTTATGGCAATCTTTCCTCCAAGGGGTTAAATAATTGTTCGTTGCTGAAACCTTAAATATGATAAGTTTAAAAATTGCTAAGTACAAAGTAACAGTAGCGTTAGAGATTAATGAATACCAAAAACAGAATCCTCTAATAGTTAGCTTGCACTTATTTAAAACAGCAAAAAATCCTTCTCCAGTTTCCTTTGTTCAAACTTACAAGCGTCCCTTGTATTTCATTTTAAATAAAAATCAATTATTAATGAAAAAGAACAGTTTTTTGCGAGGAAATTATGCACCAGAAAGTATTCTCAGTAAAAAGTATTTGAAAAAAAACATTTGATGCATATATTTTACCGTTTATTTTCTCCGGAGATCCGAGTTTACACAACCGCGCATAATCGATAGCGGCGGGTCTGTGACTCGGCTGTACTACTTCACAACAAACACGATGGAGTTGCCCCTTCTCATAGAAACATACTAAGTACATCGTAGCTAACAGAAGTCCATCACACGATCGTAAGATGTAAGTGTACTTTCATGAAAGTGCTTATAAAAGATAAAGCATGAAGCTCATTGGAGTTGGAGGGAGATATTTCACTAAGAAGTGCTCCTATTGATGACATTGGGTTAAATGAGGGCAAGTTAAATACACAAAGATGAAAACATACATTAAATCACAGATGTAGATTTTGAAAACATAGAAACACAAAGGGCACTCACATATGTAGTTTTGACGTTTGGACGGCACGACCGTCGTCATCAGAATCTATCTTTTTTTAATATACGCACACATTAAAACACTTTCTGTGACCCCAAGAGATGTGCTATTCACGCATGCTAGATAGGTTGAAGGGTAGGTGCTGTACGAAAGGTGGTTCGCGCAGGGTATGTATATTAGTGAGGTGACTGTAAAGACATTTGACCCCAGTGTGGTGTCAACTTGAATTAAAGTGTCAAATTAAAAGCACTAATGAGGAAGACAACATGAAATCAGCTCAATAATATATCCCATGCCACTATGATGGATATAGAACAAGGTATGAGTTCTGGTAACTCTAAGATTCGGCCAACTGGGCTGTGTGTCAGGCACGGAAGGGCAAGGCTTCTGTAGCCATAGCACGACTTTCTTGCATAGCGAACTCGACAGCAAAAGCACAAAAAAACGCAGAAGGAGATTAAACGAGGCATAATAAGGAATCGGACTGTTACGGCGATGTTGAGAGCAAAGAAATAAAACAAAGTGAATGATGGAGAAATTAAATATAGTTATTTTAGGGGCATTAAGATGACATGGAAGCATAGTAGGGATTACCGGAGGGATAAAAATTTAATAAAATACATCGAAGGGGAATACAGCCAGCAAGAGGTAGCAATAATATCAAATAAAAAGGTAAAAAGCTGCGTAGTATACATAGAATAGATGAGTGATAGTATACCATCAGTAAAATCAAAATCTAAGCCAACGAACTTGGTCATGTTCAGGTCTACATACCCATGAGCAACCATATGGAGCATTAATACACAGGTTATACAAACAGACAGGATATGTAAATAAATTCAAGAGAATATACTAAGAGAGAAAATTAGTGCGTGTGTTCAGAGAAAGGAAACATTTGATTGCAGTGCAAAATTCGGGCGTGGTGGTGGGCAAATCGAGAGACGGGGTGAGGGTAGAGCACAACAATTTGTTTGTGGGAAAAAGCAATAGAGAAAATAGTTTAATCATGACTTAGTTTGGTTTAAACACCTCAATTTACGTAGGCATTAATCGAAAATGTCCGAAGATTCAGAGAGTTATCAAGTACACTATACCACGGTAAATATCAGATTTAGAAAAAGCGCAATTACTTGTAGTGTTCCGGGAACCAATGTAGATTCAGTTCATTATTTAGTACGGCTGAACACCAGACTCGAGAGGAATAAACAGGAAATGTGATGAAAAAAAGAACATAAAAGCATTAACGGGGTTAAAAAGGTAGGACTACCAGATGGTGGAGAAATTGATGAGTTAAGACGGTGATACGGGTAAAGCATGGGAAAGATGAGATCAAAGTATCGAAATCTACAAGTAAAACTGAAGAATAGTAAAATGAAAATGATCAGGAAACAGTGTTTTACAGATGTGATTACCATTAAAACAGACGAGAGAAAGAAATTGAAGAATGTTAGCACAAAGTTAGGGCAAAGGAGTCATAGAGAGTAGAATAATAAAATGAGACGGGAACTCTATTGGACAAATAAGGAGTGCTGGAGGACTCAGTGCGAGGAGAATGGGAGTTTAGAGAAGGGACGACCCAATCAGATAGAGACTGTTGCTAGGTGAGAGAAATTAGAAAAGGGAAAATGAATGACTCCATGGAACACATCCAAGCGAGTAAATTATGTGCAACACGATGAAAATGATTAATAAGTTCATGTTTTAAAAGAGGAAGGTTGCCTGTAGAGGAGAATAGAGACCAATTTTCAGATCCTCGAGCTTGGTTAAAATTATTCCTATTGTGCGTCGAGAACAATAAAACTGTACTTCCCATTTGTGCTATTTATAACCTAACTCTTATTGTGCTAGCAAAAAATACGTGCTAGTATTCTCAACGTGGATATTATTCATCAAAGCTATCGAATGAAAAACCTTGTAAGTCATTATTTTTAAACCTGCTTCCCCGCCACGTTGTAAAGCAGGTCAAATGGAAAAGCACGCTGATGAGAGAAGACGAATTCAAGACGGCATATTCACACATCGTCGACTCAGGAGAGAATTCCACCCGGAATCTTAAGCCTCGACATATAGTATACAAAGAAGTCTTAATCAAAGAGCCTTCTATGAAACGATTTATCCGTCGTTTCCCTCGCTGAAAACGAGAAACGAACCGCGAAAGTCTTTAATGGCGGGCGAACACACCTTCCAGGAAAACGAGATGCACCACTTCGGAGACGCGAGTGTTAATTAGCGGCTGGAACGCCACCCATCCACCCCCGGTGACAAACATCCCTCCCCACATCCGCGGGGGCCCTCTCGCCACGGCGACACGCGCGGCAGCAAAGAGGACAGCCACCGGTTGGGCGACCACGTGGAGAGCGGCCCCCTTCCCCCTTAGGCGACCCTCCCGCCCAAAGCCTCATCCCCGCCGCCACCCACAAAGGAGCCGCCGAACGGAGAAGCCTCGACGGGCATTTGCAACAAGCTGCTCCTCTTCCACTCCAGCCGCGATCCACGCCCATTCACGTTAAACGGTCACCATTTCGCTCCCGACCCGAGGCATCTCAACCGCTCGAGTGAAGCCACTTTTATGAGGTGTTGAAAATTTTCAAAACGCTGATTTGGCAGTCAATTGGCCCTCCTTTTAGATCAGGAAGAACAAGAGCAGGCAAACAACGAGTATTCGAATAAGAAGGCAAAATCCCTTTACTTGAGAAAGCCGGAAAGGAGAAGAAAATATTCCTATAAGGAAGGTACTTTTCACCTTCGATTATTAACCAACGGCAACATGTTCTCCGAATGCTTATTCACGAAAATGAGAGAATGCTCTTCCACCATTATGATTAAAGATTCAAGCGATGTCGCGATGGTGCAATTTTCGAGAGCAAGACGATATCTATTCAGTATATAATGAGTAATTCCACGCAGGTGTAGTGCCACACACAGCGGCGGGAGACCTGGACTGCGACGGTCAAAAAGCTCCCGTGCTTCGGGTATTGGGGCATAAACATATCCTTTCCAAAATTTTGATCACCGAGTGAATTTCGATTGCCATGAGGATCACCACGAAACGAGCGATTAATAACCTAAAGCCAGAAGTTTGATTATATACACGCGACTTAACTCCACGTGTTGCTCACTGTGATCCATTGTTGGCGTGCGCGCGCAAATACACATCTGCCGCTTCATCCAATTCCCGAAGGGGGTCAACTTCCAATGATATGATAACTGGGTGTTTAGGTTTGGCTGGTGAGTCTGGCCTGAAGACTCCAAAGCTTAAAATATCTTAAATATGACGGTCCTCTCACATATTTTCTATACAAATTTTTGCATTGTATTTTTTTAGTTGTGTGTGTGTGTGTGTGTGTGTGTATATATATATACATATAAATGTATATATATATATATATATATATATATATATATATATATATATATATATATACAGGTATACGTGTATATATATATGGGTCGTAGTAATCCAGAGGGTAGAGCCTTGGACTACTGCCAGAGGATCCCGAGTTCGATTCCCGAGCAAGGCACTCTGGGCACTTGCAGCTCCACCCAAGCTATGTGATTTTTCGGGTACCAGATCTTCCTGGGAAATCATAACCGGCACAGGGAAAGGAACTGGCCCCCCTACCCTGATGTGTGATTTCACACGCCGTCGTGCTTAGTACTGGGCGAGCTCTAACATAACCTACCAAACCGACTTTAGGGTTGATTACGGTGTTACCCACACACACGCTTCTATATACAATATATATATATATATATATATATATATATATATATATATATATATATATATATATATATATATATCCACACACACACACATACGTATTTTAGATGGAGAAATATTAGGCAAGCGAGGAATGGGTAGGAATATGGACTAGGCATGGTAAACAGAATGGAGGAATGCTGAAAGTAATTGGAATTGAAGAAAAAACAGCATACTATACTCATTTTTCGGCGTGTCAATGGGTGTTATTTTGAATGGAACTGGGAAGTGTAACGAAGCACCGTCTTTACCCTCCCAAAATCTAACCTAGACGGCGGAATATATATTAAACAATATGTGTGTGACTCGGGATATGCTGTACACAGTAGAGAGAGGTGGAGCAGGGCCGTGTATCGGCTTCCTCCAAGATATGATTTCCCTTCGACTCCATCCCTCCCCTCCCTTGACCCCTTCCCACTCTCCAATGAGAGAAGGGGGAATGAGAACTTTTAATGAGAGCGGGCGAGGCCCTCCCTCTAGTGCCCTCCCGTATGCCACGGCTGCTCCAGCAATTACCGAGTGCACGCGTGTAATTAACACGCGCCACTCCCCCACCCCTCCTCCCACGCTCGCCGAACCACCGCTCTGGGACGACTTGCAAATAATCTCGCGCTAACTACGACGCTAAGCGTTAAACGTCTTTTGTCTCCCTGCGAAATATTTCACGGGAGTGGGTGACTTTATAGAGAATTCATTCTTGGACTCTTTGCCTTTCAAGGCACATAGAAACGTTGCAGCAGTCACAAGATAAAGGAATTTAGTTTTTTTTTAATATTTAGATCAAAGAGAAAGCAGTTAGTAGCGGCAAAACCAAACAGCATTTCTTAATTGGATCTTTTTTTAACGTTTCAAAGGTTAAAATTAAATATATATATAGCATGCACGTCTCGAGTGTTTGGACAACTTTCCGCTGATCGAGGGCTGCGGAAATTTAATTCCTGAAAACAAATTTCGACGTGGATAAATACTTGACACATAAAACAAATATTTATGGACACTCTCAATTCACCTATGATCCATAGCAATAAAGTACGTGAATCAATGCTCTTGCGACCGAAGTTCAACGATTAGACGTCTATTATAGGTTACAAACTTTAAAGATGACTGCCTAAATATTATCCAACGACATTAAGGGTGGCACAACCCATCCAAGTCTCCATGAAAATCTACACCTAATCAAGGACATATAAGATAACATTAAGAATAAAATTAAGATCAATAATACGGACGGTGACCTAATACCCCCCGCCATCTACCCATTGCGGCGGTTTCCGGGAAATTATGCAGATGAATATGCAGACACTTTAAAGATCAGAATTTTGGGAATAAGAATGACAAAGCAGGCTAAATATTTTACAAATCAAAGAGACAACAAAACAGACATTCAGAAACATTCTGGTTTTGGCTTAAATTAGGAAATACTCACATAATCCACTAAGGAAAAGAAAAATTGTACCAGCGGAGCTCTGTTATAGCAAGGTTTAAAATTATTTTCTTAGAAATCAAAACATGATGAAGGTTGATGCAAACTTAATTTTGAGATTTTAAAATTTACCAAATCCTCAACCGCCAAATATTTGTATATGTATTCTCTGACCTAAAGCACGAAGAAATAATCAAAGACTTTGCGTTTCCACAGGTAAGAATTTATTGTCATTGACAGGTTTTGCTACACAAGTTTTGCTATATATATATATATATATATATATATATATATATATATATATATATATATATATATATACATATATTGCGGATTTGATTTGACAACAACAAATTCTTTCCTGGGAAAACGCAAAGAGTTTTTGATTCTTTGATTCTTTCTTCGTGCTTTATGAATTGATTTCCATAAAGTTTCGACCTCAAGCATCTCTCAAATATTCTGGGAACATTATTACTGTAGGTAATCTACCGGTTAAAATAGTTTCTGATGGACTCAACTACCAAATAAATATCTTGTCTTTCCAAACAAAACAGAACCCAACATACTATTCCACAACAAGATCATTTTCGTCCTCATATACTTCCTTCATCCCGTTCAACATACCTATCATATTCCTGGCCCTTCCTCGTTTGCCTAATACTCTCCTCTCTTTCACAGTCTTCAACATTCCACTGCCAATCAATATTCTTTGTACTGATTTTGACATAATCTCTCCGTCTTCTGCCACACCTAATACTTCGTTTGTTTTCCTTTTTGTCCACTTCACTTTCTCCATTCTTTTCCACACCCACATTTCAAGGCCTCCATATATACGTCTATCCTCCTACTTCAATGGCCTCGTTTTCATTCCGTACATACTACACTCCATATCAAAGTTTTGACGAGTCTTTTCTTAATATCCTTACTCAACGGCACAGCCATTGTTTTATAAATCAATGAAATGTTTCTTTTTCCAAGTGAAGAAATTATGAGAATTACAACCTTCAAATATTAACGAATGAGAGACTTAAGTACATGCATACACGTAAGCATAAATCATTTTATATAAATAGAGTTATTTAGGGTCTTGGCTTTTAACAATTTTCTCCATAAACAGCGTTTCAAAATCTTGGTACCCATTGCGTAGGGAAAAGGCAGTTCTACAAAATATTGTGAACTATTATCAATATTCATTACAATAAATAATGGGTTAATTGTTATTACAGTTGGAAAATACACTCAATTTCCCACCCGTGGCTCGAAAACCACTCCGCATGATTATGTTGACGATATTGGTTTTAATGAAAATGATGGAACAACCTCGGCAGCATAATGTGCTCACACAGGAGCGAGTGATGCACTGAACATTTTTACCTTTCCGAGTTCAAATTCGGTGATTGATCGAGAGCAATCGTTAATCTTCCAAATATTGTATGCACGTGTAATGGCCGCTTGGCCAGAGAGTCTATATTTTAACCTAATTTCGGTATCGCCAGCACTTTATGCTAGAGCTCTGCTCAACGTTCATCGGAGTTGAAGATTACTTTTGAGTAAAGATCAACAGAGGCGTCCGTTTGCGATTTCCCGTTCAAGTGCTGCCATGGCTACTGCGTTTGGCGGCGGAATCCCCTCCCCCCCACCCCCTCCCCTCACTCAGACCCCATGAGAGGCGAGGGAGGCAAAAATGTAAGCGGGTACTCCCATTCAATGGCCTATTTCATGCGTGGAAACTGATGAAATGCCAAACATTTCTCTCAAGGCATTTGCTAACAAAATCATTTTTCCAACGACCTAATTGAACACCATATACAAACACCTCAGCGACGTATATCAAAATCATCCTAAATATTTTAAGCAAATATATGAAATAAATAAAAAATAATGAACTCAAAAACCATTTCAATGAAAAGGTACTTAGAATAACTATATATATATATATATATATGTATATATATATATATATATATATATATATATATATATATATATATATATATATATATATATATATATATATATATATATATAAATCATCGTCATTGCCTTGTTAGGGAGGGAAGGAGCTGTGACGGCTTGGAGGTCTCCCGCGAGACTGTGGTCACTGTTGCCCCGGGGGCAGCCGAGAGAGAGACCGTTGACGGTCATCAAGGGGAGAGCCATGAGATCTCGTTTCGCATACCGTATTGCAGGCCACCATTCAGGGGCGGGTGACATCGTCCCCCGGGGGTTGGCCACCCATCGAGGCAGGTGGAGCGGCGCCAACTCTCTCCCAGATTCGACAAACGGAGACAAAGGACTTGGAACTCCCACACGACCCCTGGCTCGAGGCGCAACTCCTTCGCCTTAATTTGAGAAGACAATCCTAGTACGGTATCTACGTATGCTAATAGTTTAAGCATATTTTGGATGAGACGGCACAAAGTGATAGTAGGTGGGGATTATTCAGATAATTTCAATTTGTCGATGATCAAGGGTTATATAGCTAGTCTGCCAAAGAGTTGCAGTCATTTCTTGATGGCCTACAAAAAGAGTGTGGTAGATTAAACAGGTAGATTATACAGGTTAAAGACCTGTATTATTTTCTATGATCAAACAACTGTGCTTAGAATGCTCGTTTGGAGTCCATTGTACGGTTTGGCAGATTTTCAGTAGCAAGCCTCAAGTACCGATGTGGACAATACTAAGATTCTTTAGACACACGAGCGACGCTTTGTAAGTGACCGAAATTCACCGACGCTCTATTCTATAACGAAGACACGTCGGTAAAATCGCCGACGTTTCGTAGAGTCACTTGAATTATGTATCGCAAAAGTCACTGTAAATTTAAATCACATATTTAACTACGATATTCTATGATAACGTGCATACGTGCAAGAGATACCGAGGATACATGCGAGTTAACCATACACTTCAATTGAAAGAGATAGTGCGAATTTTCCGTCATGATCTCATTTCCTCCAAGACTGAAATGCTACTTGGGGATTAGAGTTCTTCTAGAAACTTTTTACAAGGAGTATTTCTTCATAAAAGTATGAAATGAAAGATTAACATTTTTATCTTGGGAATTTCTCAATTTGCAGCATAGGATAGGCATAGTGCAATTTATAGGGTAATGACTGACTTTATAGACCTGATTTCTGAGGATAATCTTTTAAATTAATGATAAAATAGAGTTTTAATTATTTCCATCCAGCGCGACAAGCGCGATTTACAATGCAATAACTAACCAAGTTGTCACCATCCGTGAATCTATTATGAGAGCCAACAACTCCTGTCTTAACGTTATGACGTACACCTTTTTGTTTATTTTCATATTTCTAAATTTTGTTTCAAAATTGAACTATTCTTACCCACGCATTAAGGACATAATAAAATCAAATTCCAAAATAATTTTTATCATCATTTGTGGACACTTAATACCGCTAATTATGCAATAGTAATAAGCCATAACTGCACATAATGAACATCCTTGCAGGTGGTAGCGGGAGAGACTTGACCGGGAGAAACAGAATAAACAGAATGATAATGCAGAGATCTCCCCCTGATCCGCAAGTGTAGGCCACGTGGGTACCAGGCTGATCTTGGCGGTAATATGCGAAAGGAAGCTCTCATTTCACGATGGTTCAGGAAAAAGAGAGCGACTCGAATTCCGCTGACTATCGTGCACATGACTTCTCTGCTTCTGCTACTTTTTACACAATATAAGTACAATTTTTAAAGAAATGGAGCCTATTTAATAAACATTCGGCAGAAACTGATCCTTTTTCTTGAACTTTGTGGTATAAGATATTTTTTCGTTCACAAAAACATTGTGAGTAAAATTTACAAAGCGCGGGGCGAGGGATTCCTAATAAAACGATGGATTACCAGCTGAGGGAATATTATGAAATTATTTTTTTTGCAGTGAGGGTTCCGACGTTATTTTGATGCTTAATTAAAAGTAGGAGCTGAAAATTTGAATACTTAAGTCTGGCAAGGCACATTTTATGTGAACACTGACCTCTCACCAAATCCTGAGCATCATCATAGGGTAAAAAAATATTAAATTTTCAAGCGAGACGCATAATATGACATGATGCGGCAACAATCTTAAACTTTTCTTTCATTAAATAGTCTCATCTCCACTTTTAACAATTCAATGCTGGAGTTCCTCCAATTTGAAAAGCCTAAATAGCTCTTTCATACATTTTCTTCCTTTCCGAGGACACACTGTGGCGAATAAAAAAATACTTAACTTTCATCGTAACACTCTTTAATTGCTTTAGGAATCGGAGTTAAGGGAGCAGTTTTCTAAGTTAATGAGAAATCCACTACAGAGTTTACAATATGCAAAACTATTTTTTTAAATCCCATGGCGGACAAACAATTTTCAGGGGTGGAGAAAGATTTTTCCTTTCATACGGAACTTTCATAAAACAGTAAAAGTATTCTCGCAGGTGACTCCATTGAAAGTTTTTCTTTTACCGTTTTTTAATTCTTAGAATACGTAAGGAATATATACCAATTGTTTTGCATTATTATTATTGCATTAAATAAATATTATTTTTTTAGTATTTCAATCCTAGGAAGGCTGCATATTCTAGGGAGAATAATGTGGTGGTTTCCCATTACCTCCCACATTACAGTACTGCGGCCAATACCGTGCAAATATATATATATATATATATATATATATATATATATATATATATATATATATATATATATATATATATATATATATATAGACACATACCTATGCATTGACATTTTACTCCAGAATTAAATAGAGTAAGCATGTCAACTAACTTTATAACGGAAAATGGAAAATAAAAAACATTTCCAATGAATATTTGTTTTGGAATCAACAGCCAAAGGAATACCATAAAGCAGTCATGCCGTGGTCGGTTGAAACAGAGCGGGTATTTGCTATGCTTTATTCTGAGGCATCAGGAGTTCTGTCTGGTTATTCTGCTGTTCGTACGGTCTCAGAAACATTGATCGACGTAGACCTCCACGATTCGAGACTGGTATTGCCATCTGCACGAGTTTCATGCCATCAACTGGTCTCCGCGCTGGTCGAGAGTTCGTGGAAATTAAACGGCGGCGCGCGCGTCGACAGAGGGTCTCTTTAGAAACGGTTGTGGCGGAAATAATGCGTATCTATTCAAACTTGAAGTGAAACATGTTACCTGAAAGGTTATTTGATCTGAGTGCATAGGTATCCTTCAGACCAAAATTTCAGCTTTCTAAATGCGAAGCAAAGAAAGAGAAAACGAAGAAATGTTCACAAGGTACTATAATTTTATTTAGTGAAATTTAACGTTTCTCAACTTCATGATGCACTATTTATTTGAGAAATAAATTATTTTTACAGAATTTTTGCGGGAGTAATAATATTTTTGTTAAATGAACGTAAGGATTGACTTTAAAGTGAGTAATGGTTTATCAGAAACGGAGTCTAACTATGAATTTAGCCCAGGTGAAACATATTGACTTTAAATCGTGTAACTTTTACAATTGGCTTCTCCATTAGGTTCTGCTTGGAGAATATAGGAAACAGAAGCGCTCTCTCGACAGCAGGGCAAAGGAGTGGCGGATTAAGCTTTGCTCGGGAGGGGGCGAAAGATGAGGGGGAGAAAAGAGGCTGGAGTCAGTAAGGATGAAAAAAATGACACATCATTAAAATCAAATGAATTCGGTCTCTGAGTCCTTGATGCTCTAGACAATCTACAAGTGAGTAAAATAAATGTATCCTGGAAGCGTGGGGGGATGGGGTTGGGAAAGGAGCAGGGACCTCTTGGCGCACCCTGGCCCACCCTCTGCCAATACGAAAAAGGATATGCCATCTCGATTGGTCCAACATTTAAAATTTGCTTTCATTTTTAACTTTTGGCTCCTTTTTTGTATGACTCTCGTAACTTCTCCCATTCTTAATAATAAATAAGTTAATGCATCACTTTCCACCATTTTTTCCGCAACCTTGTTTTAGTTTCTCGAGTTGACTTCATCATAATTATGACTCTTTTTACGCTATTCTGCCCATCGACTCAGTGGTGTCTGATGATATATATTTCCCCTCATTAATTTTTACAACTTTACAATCGAATTCAATTGCAACCTCGCTTTTGACAACCGTCCCCGCTTTTTCATCCGCGCCTTCAGTTTCTCATTCATTCCCCACCCCGTATATGGAGCTCCATTCTATTGTTCTGATGGAAATAATATCACATTTAGAGAAAAAGTAAAATTGGAGATTAAACACTTCACTGATCTACGGGAATGCTAGGAAATAGGTGCTTTCTCCCATTTACATCAGGAGACATTTAGAGACCAAATAGGGAGCACTTTTCTTGCCTTTTAGCGCACGAGCACTTTAATAGATAACTATTCCTAATCCGATCAGCAAATATCCTCGAATGATATGCTTCTTCTAGTGTAAAATAGAGCGGTTAAGAATACACTCATCTCTTTCTTAAATTTAGTCGAAGTCAACATTTGATTTCCATTTTTCAAATTGAAACTTTTTGTTTCAATCTTTACCTCCCATCGGGAGCTTAACACCTTGTACCACCTATTTGTATTGCCCCATTCTCTATGCCCTTTCCGCGTTGAAGAGGCATCCTGGCGTTTCTGTTTGTTTGGGAATATTTGAGAGGTTAATGCTGGACGACTCGACTGCTTGTCAATGATCGCCTGAGATCTCCCCCGGATGTCTCAGCCCCTCTCCGCCTTTCCTATCTACGGCTGTCGCCTCTTCGGAAATTACTTTCCAACCCTCCTCCTGCGCCCACCTACCCTTCTTACCCTCCCTTTGTTTATCCCCGCACCCACCCGTCACCATGGATGCCCTTTCCTCTCCCCTCCCCGGAGATAAGTAATTCAGCAATCCAGCAGTCACCCGGCAGATTGAGTCGCCGGGTGACTGCCGGATCACACATCTCCTCACTGCTTCTGCTGCGGTTTTCTCGCCTCCCCCTTTCACCCTCTACTCTCTCTCTCATTCCCTTCCTCTGATTTTCTTCCTCCTCAGGATCTCCCTTTTTCATACTTTTCGGTGACGAGAAGTCCCTTCGATCTGTTTGTTAAAGGCGGAACACAGATGATCTCGATCGCTGCTTCTCACTCACATCTACGGGTGGAAACTCTACCCTCTTTCTAAAACACACGTTGCTACTCCGAAAAGAATGAAAGTTTATCGAGCTTGCACCTCACACTTACGTGAAACATTAACACGAGTTCTGACAGTAATTATTTTTATTCCTTTGCTTTGCTTACAGTGCTTTGTCACAACGGTATGTACGGATGCACATAAACGCTCCCATGTCATTAGTCAAAGGACCGTATGATTAGTTGGATTTCGGAGGCTCCGCGTATTTCTCAGACAGGTGGCACTACCAGAAGTTCTCGTGTCGTATGTTTTCTTAATAATATCACGATTAAGAATAAATTGGTCATATCATAAGGGAACAATCCGCGAGTGTGTTTATATAAACAACTAATTGTCTCTTTTTCCTTGCAATTTTATGGATTTTTGGAAAGAGAGCGGGAAAGTTGGCGTTGACTTGTGTCGTCGTACAATCACTGGGTGGGTTTTATCGTGATGTGGTCAAAACACTAACTCAACACGTCATGATAATGTATCATAGCATCCTTTGAAACAGTCATCCCGGTTGTGTCAACAACACTTGCACTCTAACGTGGGTGGTCTCCCAAATGAATACGGTTTTAATCAAAACTTTTACATTTATTTTCGAACGATAAAGTTTCATTAATAGCGCAAAGTAAGGAAAATGAACCAGCGCTAAACTGAACATTACAAATTGATAGAAAAAAATTTGATTGTTATAAAGTGGTGAATTAAGATAGGACTAAACCACTAGAAATCACTGGAGTAGTAACTTCATAAGCGTATACTGTCGATTTTATGCCGGAATTCTGTAATTTTATTATAGTTTCAAATGGAAAGTACGACTGCGCTGTGTCATAGATGCAATTTAAGGTGGAAAAAACGACGGGTTAATAATAAGAGGCACACCTTTAATTAAAAAAAAGCCTGATGGCATATCTTAGCGGGTGAATACAAATGGAAAGATGTGTAAGAAACAAAATTGGAAAGACGGCCGCACCACATTCGCGTTCGCACATGACTATAATACTATAGGAATACTTATTTTTAATAAACTCTTAGCCTCATATTATCGAAATTAACAAAAGTCAAAAGTAACCAAGGCCACAAAGAAAGGAGAATTCTTTAAAAATGAGCGCAGAAAGAGTTTTCTCCGATTCAACGAATTTCAATGCAGCGCTGTTGAAAATGGAATGGTCATACCTCGCTGAAAACAATTCATATAATTTAATTTAAGTAATGACAACAAATATTTCAGTCTCTCCCGTCACCCTCTCCTTGAAGCAATGGCCAAAGGCTCGAAGCAAACACGTTCGCACGTGACCTGGAGACTAACGGATCGGGATATCTAATCGCAAGGGTCCTGCTAGAGATCTCTATAGCTGCTACTAACCAGACTCGTCTACATGATGAAAAAAAACATGAAAAAATCCCCATCTGGCTTTGTGAGTTTTCATCGTAAATTCTGCCGATGAACTTTTCATTTCTACAAAATTCCCCACAGTTTTCTTTATTGAGTGGATGTACCTCACATTTTTCTATTATATCTCACGAGTTTGATTTTTTCCCAACAAAAGATGCATTGTAAATCTTTTATGGCCAGAGCTATAAGTAACTCGAGCCAAGCATTAGAATTATTTTTTTACGCGTGGCCAAGCGATGGGTTATAAAGGATGCGGGACCATGGCAATGCGCACACGCACGTAGCCCCTCGCATTGACTCAAGTTAGCACGCAAGATCGTCTGTTTAAGCCAAACCACTGCACAGACTAGTATAAAATAAAAAAAACCTAATTACCCAACGTCTCCAAAGGGGGCAGCGCGTTCAAATCCCCAATGAATTGACGGAATAGAGGCTGCGTCGGGTGCCTAGGGTGTGTTCGCGTCGAGAGCGAACGTCCGTGAAAAGCGTCTGGGATGTGCTCTCGATTGGCTTGGTCCGCGGACTGAATTCCCATTCCGCAGTCGCCTCGAGGGAATGGCGTGCGCATATGGTAATAGCGAGGTGGAAGCTGCCGCAAATACCACGCAATATTAATTCGGCAATAATTCGAATGGCAGCCTGAGCTACAGAAATTAGGCCAAGGCGTTCATGCGGATCCGCCCGGAGAGCAAATGCCGTTCCGATATACGCAATTGCGCCTACTTGATCGAGACCGCTCCACTGAATCATCCGAATATATATCAGACTACATGCGTTCCATCCCCTAATCCAAAGTGCAGTCTCTACATAATATTATAAGGAGGGCACTTGATAGGTGTTTCATATTTGGGACTTACATTTGCCAATGGTATAATAATTAACATTTTCAAAGATGGTTCGAATAATAGTTATCATGTGTATTGGATTTCCGTAGTGTGGAATGCAAGTACTTACTACCTTCCTGGATCTACAAGTCAAGGTTCTAATCCCAGATAGAGCTCAGTATTGAGGCATTCTGCCTCTTAGTTGGACGTTGGACGTTGGCTACTAAGGTGAAGCACTCGGCAGTTGGACATTACGTTCAAACCTGAAATCTCAAGAAATTTTTACCTAAAAATTATCATAAATTTCTCAGTAAACCCGTTCCATCCAATATCCATACGGGGTCATTCTAGTGCTAATACCATAGCTACTGAAGATGCATTCATCAATATGAGCTTCAAATGATTATCTGTCAACAGGGAAAATAATGTATAGACAAATACACGAATGATAAGAATAACTTTCATATATAGGTATGCAATCTTCTTTTGGAAATTTTTGTAGGGATTAAAGGCACACATACTGACCTAATGAAAGGGCAGCGGGACTGAATGATGAAAAACTCAATTTTTAACGGAACGATGAGACTCAAAAAATCAAATCAAAGAAACGGTAGATTTATATAAATGTTTTGATCTTACCACTATCAACTTAGCATATAGTGTAACGGATGACGGAGACATTTTTCAAAAAGAAAACATTACGCTCAGCGACATATTTTCAAAATAGTACATTCTATTCGCATTACATGGCTTCGCTGCCAGACACGCACAAATGCATAGGACGGAATATGCGAGCGACGGCATGTAAAGGTACCACCACAATTGAAGGAGAAGGCCAGAAAAAAGGAGGAGAAATGAGTGATGCACAGTTGGACGTAATGGGTAAAAAGGGGTTAAGGGGCAATACCTATAAGCGACAAAAGAGAAACAAATGAGGAAGTCTTGTTGGACCGGAGAGGTGACTAGAGACGTGATTTGTTCAATATGGTCTAAGAAAATCCAGGGGGTGGCGCTCGTAGCATCAACAAAGGTTTACTTTTAGTAAGCCTCACCTCTCATCAGACTGCTCTTAAAGTTTCACCAATATCCACCACGTGGTTTTGCAATTTTAATGGAATAATATTTAATCAACTCTACTTTCTACTTATTTTGATGTTTATTTAAACATTCTGCGCATGGAAAACTATTTCGCACACATTATCCATACACATAAACTATGTTATGTAAGTACATTCTAAAGAAATCAACGTTTATCACTAATATTTCTACTTAATCTAGTAAGGTAAGCTTAGAAACTTTATAATCTATTCCGTCCCAGTGAAAAATAATGTGTTAAGGGGAGTACAAATTTTGTAAAAGGAATAGAAGTTTATTTCATTATTGAATTTAGGTTCGATATGTTTAGACTAAATGTGTGCATTACATTTATAAATATATGTTGGCAAGTACCGGAAAAAAATACAGATAGCAGAAATAAAATTTAAAGTTTCCGTCGTAGAAACGATTTTATCTGGCTTTTCCGTAAACGAGACTCACGAGTAGCTCAGTCGTCTGAAAAAGTGATAAAAACTCAGCGTCTTTGTAAAGTAATGAAAACACGTTCAACATGAACTGTGCTAGAAGAAGAATCGATGCTATTAATCCTTATTACGCGCACATTCTCTCTGCCGACAGTCGACAACGGCTCACACAATACCCGCAGCCATTCAAATTGCTTGGAAATAAAACCTTATAACGTATTAGCCATATAATCCACAATTTAAATCACAGATTCGTGGTGGTTGATAATGATATACTTGTTTAAATGTTGTCGTAAGGCACTGCCACGTAGGTCGACGGGGCAGTAAGTCAATCTAGATGCTTATGAATGCTTTCTGGCATCTTCCATATGTTTACTCATAAGTTCATTTGAGTTCCAGGATGTGAAATTCCTAGCCCAGCCTTTTTTTACCATTAATAGCGTTTGAGAAGGAATATTTCCACTTGTAAAAATATTAGTTCCAGTTAGAATACGTAATTTAATAAACAAGTGCGTACGTATCAGTATCAAACCACTTTATAAAATAGACGAGGAGGAGATACACATCCATTTAAGCCCGCGGAATGATGATTAGCGAGATGACCATCGGCACTGGAGCCGTAAAACTTGTACTGACACGTAAGGAATCAAAATAGGTTAAGAGAAATAACGTTTCAAAGTTTTGAAGCGCGGTGGCAATGTACGGGTGAACGAAAGATTGAAAAATACATATTGGCCCTTTCTTGTTCCCCAAATGCAAGTCTAACAAGCGTCACTACCATGAGATATCATGCATATGTATATAGCGTACATCACGAGGTGTCAAGGGTTTCAATGATTTTTCGTCTCAATGATCATCTGTTATCAATTTTGAACGGTAAATTCTTCTTTAAATATAAAAATTATCCTTAGAATTGTACGAAAAAATTTGCAGGGCAAATCTGGTGAATGTCATACCAAAATGGTGGGCAACTGGCTGACTAAGATTCCGCCATCTTCGTAACCGTACCCGACAGCACGTTACTCAATTCGAACTGTAATTTGCAATGCATACTCGTCGTTTTGTTGCCTATATCTACGGGTTGTTATACGGTTTATTTACATACACGGAGGGTCTGACGAGTGAACCCGCGTGGGGTTACCGCCATACTTTGTTTATGTTAATTAAGTTAATCTGCGATTCTCGGAGGACATCTGAAATTTAAAACACAAACACGGAAATTTTAGATAATGTTCTCTCGGTTTTCCAGTCAATAATCAGCGGCCAACGTTTTGATGGCTAACTATGCCATGGTTCTCATGACTCGGAACAACTGATCGCCTAATCCGGCTGGAAACCTGAGAGATCTTCATCCTTACCATTCCCTGGGAAAATATCAGATCAACCACGAAAACCTTTTAATATGAAAATTTAAAACATGGTATCATAGACCAATAAGATGAATTTGTTGTTAGCGTTAGTCAGAAATAAATTTTTTCGATGGATGTAATTAGAATTTCTACTCTAAACAGGCAAACGCATTTTAAGTTAGATTATTAAAAACCCCATGGCTCATAGCATTCTCTAGAAAACAAGTAATTGATCTTAGACTGTCACAGATTCAATAAAGGATAAAAGAGAGTCGACAAATCCACGTAGGACGCCAATAAGTGATTAGGGAATAGATCATGGGATTCTCAAATCACTTGTCATATAACGCTATTAAATCCAGCTTACTCTTCACTTCAATGCTGAAGGTTTTTAGGTGTGAACTTTGTTTTTCTATAAATTCATCATGCTATACATAGATTTTGAACCTCAACACATTTTAACTCAAGAACACCTCGATTATTCACAGAAACCTCAAAACAATTTCAGAAGATAACTTGCACATTGTAGGAAAAAGACAAAAATTATTTCCATTCTATAAAATATTTTAAGCCTCACACACCATTCTAGGTCCAGCCGGCGGTTCTCTGAGGCTTTCATAAGTATGGGCTGGCGACGCCGGGGTATGCATATCAAATTCTACATGAGATTAATTCAATCACAATTAGTTGAAATGAAATAATTCACGAATTACATTTATAAATTCAAACCTCATACAGTTATGTCACAAAAACTATGTGCTTGTTCAAATCTTCTGAAGTATGCCAAAAAAACTGGATAAAAAAATCGTGCAATCGCGTAGACAAGTCGGTGGATGAGTCGTGTTGGTTGACGAGTCGGTGTACGAGTCGGTGGACGAACGGCGAGGGGCGTGAAGTCGGCACTCGCCCTCCGAGTGCACGCGTAGAGTGGCGGAGGGCCGTGGCGGTGAGAACAAAAGAAGCGTGATGCCCACTATGGCGAAACAAAGGGCGTTCTCGTTGCCTCACCGACCCAAAAGGGTTTCGAACGAGTAGATCAGCGCTCTCGACGGAGGTGGGTTCTCTCACTCACCCTTCTCCTGGCTGAACTGATGCTTGACGTAGGTGAACAGCCTCACGGCCACGGATTCCCTCCGCCCCGGCCGGGCTCGGGAGGACGGGAACAGGGACTCCGTCCGGTGGCGGTGGTGAGGGACGCAGGGAGGCTCGGTGGCCAGCGTGGAGGAGGAACGGGAGGAGGAACGAGACGAGGAGGGCGTGGGTCGGCCGGGTGGCCCTCCAGCCGCCCCCAGAGGGTCGGCGGGGGTGGTCGTTGGTGATAGGGCCGCCGCCTTGGCGCCTCCTCCGCTACTCCGGCGCCCGCCGCCGTGAACCACGGCCCCGTACATGCCCTTATATCCCTCCGACGGTCGGATCTCCCGGCCAGGGGCGGCCAAGGTGCGCCCATGGAACGGGAGCGGAGTGCAGGGCGTACCCTTATCCCTTATTGAAGGGGCACGCGAGAGGGGATGACAGTCGATCGCCCGAATCCCTTCCGCTGATGGTATTTGGCGATCGCTGGCTGCAGATTGAGACTTGCACCACTCCTTTGCACACCGCCGAAATGTTTCCCCCTGGAGGCACTCCTATCCACATTCACATCAGTTGAAACTGGAACGACAGAAAAAAAAAGAATGAGGGGAAATATCAAGATATGTTCTGTCAGAGAAAGATATTCCATTAATATAACGAGTAGTGTAAAAATAACTTAAAAGTAGCTGAATTAATAAATACAGTTTAAAAATGGATTTTTTTACAAACAACATCACCCCATGCCGAGTTTTATTTCGATGTAAATTTATAAAAACGTCTGCGCATGGAGATTCAAAGTCAATAAACCTTCTAATATTCCTTATTATTTTGTACTTAAAAGTGTGTTTAATTTTGTTCTTTTATACCTTACGTTCAATTAGGATTCATTTTCCCACTGAGAAGTGAAAAGTTCTTGACTTAAAAATCTAATTAAAAAATTCCCAAGCCTTAGCTTAAAAAAGTTATTATTATATCTAAGCGTATATAACTCATATCACTTTTATTTTAAAATTAAATTCTATTTACCAGAGTATGAAGTCAATCTAATACTGCAGTTATATTGTACTATACATGGTTGGCATAAAACGAATTGGGAAAAGTTTTGGAATAATATATTTATTTCAGATATTGCTACGATGCTTCAAAATTCTTAAAGTGACAATATTGAGCAAAGTTTACACACTTTTACAAGCGGCTTTTGTACGACTCGAAAACTCCCTTGCAGGCGGATTTTGGAAGGTCCTTAAAAAGTACGCGTGTAAGTTTCTTTTACAGCACTTAGGGTTCCATGGCGGTGTCCTTTGAGGCAGGATTTTACTTTTGGGAATAGGAAATAGCCTGTTGGTGCCAATAAATAAATATATGATGTTGGTGGGGACTAAGGGGTTGAAGTATCGTGGCAATGGCGTTGCAGGTCTTCGTAAGCAGACATTTGACTCTGCCCTTGGTCATCCGACAAGACCTTTGGGACGAGTTTAGCGCAGGTCTCTCGCACCGACAAATTTTCATTGAATATGGTTTGCACTTTCATCTTATCAATCCCAATATGATCTGCTATGATGCGCTATCATGCGCCCTTGGTATGAATTCAGCACTTCACGCACAATTCAGGAACAAATTGTTACCGTTACTTTTTATAGAATCCTTGTTGGAGGCTTCAACCTGACATAAAAAGGTTTTTTAAATGATGAATTGCCAATTAATGGTAACATACAATATATGGTTAATGACACTATACTAGTTTTTTATAAATATCCCTTGCGATATCAAAAACACCAATTGTTTATAGGGATTATTCCGAACGAATTAGAAGAAGAAATTAGAAATGTTGCAAAAGGAAGAAGGAAATTTTTAAACGAACAATATAAGATTGAATGACAAATATGAAGTTACTTGACCAAACATGGGATGAAAAGGAAAGTAGAAATATAAAACCAACGAACAGAATATGAATTTTAGAAAAAGTGATGACATACCTGTAGTTCTATCCACCAACAGCCAGATAGAGATGAATCAAAGAGTTAGAGACATAAAGGTATCTTACGGGAGTTAAACTCGTGAACGATTACCTCAAATCAAGCGAAGCGCTTAGTAGAACAAAATCAAAGGAAAAAACTAGAGTAAATAAATGACTGTCAATATCTCAGGGAAATAACATATGTTTAGTTCCAGATAAAATCACGCAAAGAGGATATAGAAGCGCAGGAGGAATTTCTCACATTCTTCTTGCTGTTATTTATTATTCACTTCACAATAATAATTTCGCAAATTACTACATATTTCCATAACCACCATCATTAAGTTTCATCTTTAAAGTTTCTAATCCCAAGGAACTTACTATTCCCCTTCGAAAAAGAGGTTAAGTGCATCTGATCTACAATAGGTTTTCCAGAGTATTCTCGTTGCATTAAATATTGGATTTTGTGCTGGTAACCGCGATGAGACGTTATAATTTCTTGGTCTCTATTGTAATAGCTTATATCCCAACCATTAGGATAAGTGGAGAAACGGCCAATAATTGAAATCCAGTAGAAATTTCCGTTTCTACGGAGAAATTGGGCCCCTCCCAAGTCGCTTTCCCGCTCCCCGGGGTGCCCATGTCGCTCCGGAGGAGGGGATCGGATGGGCAGAAGAGAGGGGGAGGAGAATCTGTCACCATGCCATGTCATTCTTTCCAAGGAGTGAGAGGGGAGTGCTAAGGACATCCTCGATTAAACATGCATTCGTCGATCTTCGAAACTGTCGACTCTCCGAGTACCATCGGCGTCCTCCTCCCTTCCTCTCTGTTATGCACACAGCGCAGCGTAGGAGGGAGGAGCCGGGGTTCTGGGGCGTCAGTTCTGATCTTCGAATTAGGTCGATCGGATGTTGACGAACCCCTTTAATTCCTCCGCTGAATTCGTTCGAAGTTGGTGGTGATACTTTGGGAGGAACCGATTCCCATACTTGAAATGCCTTATCCGTCTTTCGATGCGGACGCGTATTTCGAACATATTTTTTTACGTAAAAGATGGTGGTGCTAGTTCCTATAGTAATACCGTGAGAACTGGAACCATTATACTTCGAAAACTATTATTAATTTCAGGTGAGGCTGAATGAAATGCTGCTGAATCAGGTTAATTCCGAAAAGGCAGAAAAAAGGGAGGATGAAGTGGAGCGGGATGTTGAGAAAGCCGCGATGGAAGGAAGAATGTTGGGTGAGCATGGAAAAAGAAGGGAATAACATAGGCTCGTAAGCCAGCATAAATGCAAGTAGAGGCTACGAAGAAAGGAAAAGGAAATACCTTGCCTTACATAGCAAGAATAGCAGTAAACACACAAAATAAACGCAATCTCACAACTACAGGTATGTTACTCACGATATTGTAATGACTGTATTTACCACCTTTTTATTAACATTAGCAGCAGTCTACCGGCTCATTGTAGAGTTCCGACGATCCCGGCATCACACCCTAATATACCTCTATATCCCAACTAGATTGACGCAAAATATTTTTACAGCCCATACTACAAATCACAATAACTTATCCTTTGACTCTGCATACTTTCTACCTATCTTAACTCCATTAATAAAAGCCTGTTCTTTACCTACCTCTACCTCGTTTCCCCAGGATTCTTCTCTATATTACCGTCTCCAGCATCCGAAGCGACGAAGTTTATTTTACACATAAATAGTTTTTACTCTTATTATTTTTCATCGTTTCAGTTTCATCGGAACCAGTGTTATACCGGCAGTAATAATTAATATATTTAACTCTAGCTGACGTTGGACAATGATTGGGTTGCGGTGTGGGGCAGGGTGATTAAGGGGCCTGACGGCTTGGGAATGCATGAGACTAGTCAGAAGAAGCGAGAAGGCAGCGGGGTTGGCGGCGTGAGCAAGCAAACAGGTGACGGGCGAGATAGAAGGCAACAGTTTCACTCCTCCACGCCTTTTCAGGGACGAGGGATGAGGGTGGAGATGGATCAGAAGAACCAAAGTAAGTACAAGAAATGAGGTGTGGGGGTGGGAGGAATGGTGCGGTTGCACGTAAACGTACGCCGAAAATTTAGAATGTAAGGTGGAAATTGCCTCCCCTCCCTCGCTCACGACCCTCGCCGGACGAGAGGACGAGGACCCGCCGGGGGGGATGGTGCTGATACAGATACCGAGCTTTCTCTTTGATGAAGGAGTGGGAAAGAGTTTGATGCGAAAGTCCTAGAGAAAAAAATTTTTCTAAGCGTCCACGGAAGAAAACATTTGCAGCATAAGTTTTTCCACTATTATTTAAATTTTTATTAAGTTTTTGGGCAAATATTTTGACAAAAATCATTTTTATTCATCGAAAAGTGTTATTAATAAGCGTAGACATCAAAGGGCTTTAATATAATACGTTATAAACTCTTAGACAATCATAAAGCCTTAACCATTAAATCACTTTCCTCGCCTCCTTACAAAAATATATTTTTAAATTCATTTGTACTCACATGAGGATGATATACAAGGTAATAAAAATAAAACATAGCTAAAACCTGTCATTTAAGTTTTAACTGACCACATGCATGGATAAATCATACAACTCCAATCCTTCAAATCTATTTTCTCCCCATTCGTCACGAGATAGTATCTGCTGTGCCACTCTTTTTAGAGTCACTGATTTGTCTTATTTTAATCTACCGAAGAAAATCATGCACTTGCATCCTGGTTTGAGACACCAGCAAAAAAATCTGCTCAAAACTGCAAATTTCTGTGCCTTGATCATACGATTATTTCTTAAATTAGAAGGACTAATTTAATAATTTTTAGTCAGGTCAAAGATCTTCAACTCAAGGGAGCTAAATTGATAAAGAGAATTGGCTGCTGTGGGATAAAGGAATAGATGGATCCGATTTTATACAAGTTCATTATATTAATTCAAATTAAATAAACCAACAGGTAAGAAATTATCCACGAATTCATCCAAAAAGACTAAAAGTACTTTTTAAATATTTTTTTATGACGCATACGGAAGATAAAAACGAAACAAATTTTTGTGATGGTTTCTGTTCATGAAATATGATAATCGACGTTCATTGGCTCCGATAGAAATTAATTGACTAAATAGGTACATGCAGGACATTTCGAAGTCATGTTTCAGGGTAAGTTTTAGCTCATAGAACAGGATATAGGCGGCCGCAAACGAAACTACAGGAATGGGAAGAAACGAGGAACCCATGCAATACGGGTGAATTGATTTGAAAGATAGACGAGAGAATGACATGGAAGAATGTCAACACGATATTAAGAAGATACGGGTTCAAAGATTTGAATAACAAATGTAGGAAAATAACAGCGCAAAACGAGCTTGGTGGAGGACGCAGGGCGAGAATATGGAAAGTTTACAGATGAAGGGTGAAATTGGTTGCTTGGAAACAAGAGAGTTTGATCAAGATGATAGACGAAGATTGGAATCTCTTGAAATGCGAGCATAGAGAAGGTGAAGAGGACAGGATGGAAAACAAATGAGGAAGTACTAGGTAGGGTGAGGGAGGAAGGGCATTTTTGGGATAAACTACAGGAGGCAGGAAAAATGGGTGCCTTTTGATTGGGAATGAGATGTTGAAGACTGTGGTTGAGGAGAGAATGTTTGGCAAGCGAGGAAGGGTCAGAAATAAGAAATGTGTGTTGAAAGGAACTATATAGAATTAAACAGGGTCTTAATGCAGTTCCCGGCTGTCTGATTGTGTTTTTAGAAGGAGCAAGGCAATAAATCGCTGTATCAAGGATTTGGATGACTGGTGTGAAATGTTCGAGTATGTTATTTGAACCCCTCGGGTAACCAGTCCTTACAAAGAACGCTAAATTAAATTGCCCAAAGGCTGCTGTTTTCCTCAATTCACTGCAATATGCGTTCATTATCCATTCATTTAAGTTATCCTACTAATGAAATGTAGCCTGTGAACAGTCCTTAATGAATATTCACTTCTACGTATCTCCAAATCTATAAACAAGTCATAAAACGTAATTCCATTTCTCATACTTTCCTCGGAACATTAACTCGAGTATCCCATTTTGTGCAGAGTAGTGTTTTTCATTAAAACTATAAGAATAATGGATTTCTGGATGAAAGATAGTAGCAAATTGACTCTCGGAATCTTAGGATCCCCTTTTTGCCTCACTTTCCTCTCCCAGCACACTCCAAAATCTGCCCTGATCATTCATTGGCTATCAGTATTTTTTTTCAAATTCTCCTTTCACTTCTTGAAATGCGAAAGATGGTGCCAATTGAAACGTGTCCATTATTCCTTATTATTTTCTCAGCATTATTTAAATTTGCCTCTTAAATAAAAAAAAGTCGCAGCTCCCTATTTTCATCATTCAGTAAATTGATCGAAATAACTGTATCCCACTGTACGGGTATCTTGTTCATTTCAATGTCATTACCAATGCTGAACAATACAGGTTCTGTACAAATTAAAGTAAATAAATCAGCTGCGGGAGGAAAATAGCCGCAGAGCAGGGGTGAGTCGGGCTCACATGAGAAGCTATTTGCAGTGAGAGACACGCTCGGGAACTGCAACTTCGATTCTGCAGTCAATGATTCTGGTGCTGCATCTCCGAGGAGAATAGAATACTGAAAACCCGAAGTGATAACATAAATTCTGTCGATGGGTTTCCAATATTGAGGTTCAGAAGAATTTACCATTTGTGACACCACGAATGACTGCACAAAATTTGGAATAGTTGCGATGCAATGTGCAGAAGGTAGTTGAATAATGAAGTTAGAACAATGCACTCATCAAACTCATGACATAAATAATGATTAAATGGTAAAAAATGTTTTGACCGTTAAAATGATGAAAATCTCAAGAAAAATGAATTTTGTACCGTACCATATGCATGTATTCCCTAGGAGATCGTAATTTGAAAGCACCTGAAAATTCTTTTCATACACATTTCAATAGTTTTACATTCTCACAAATCCCATTTAAATGGAATGTTCACTAATAATTCCACTTTTAATTTTCAGCATTCTGTAAAGAACTATAAATTTTGGAACATAAAATGAAGAGCATAATGTATATTTCCACTGTTTCTTATTTACGCACAACTAGTTTCAACGCTTAGGCGTCATCATCAGGTACTTGAAGATGGCGCCTAAGCGTTGAAACTAGTTTTATGTTAATTCAGAACAGTGAAAATATAAATTGTGTTCTTCATTTAATGAACATGAACTTGCACAAAGTTGAGCCTGGAACAATTGAAAAAATTTGGGAACTTTTTAAATACTACCAAAGGATTTTCTGAGTGTTTTTGTTTACCCTCTGGGTAAAATAATTCATGTGAAAATCATTGCGGTGGCCTAGTAAGGGCAGCAGAAACGTTGAGCAGGCAGGTCACATAAGCTTTCCCAAGAAAGACACGCACGAAAGCTCCGGGTTTCTCTTTTTTTACAGAAGAAATTAATCGAAGTAAATGGACTAAAGAAATAAAGAAAGCACATTGCCATCTCTTTTGAGGAGAAAAAAATTCTGACGAAGTGAAGTAAACCGACGATCGATAATCAAATTTAGAAAGGTAGAACGAGTGAAATCAGAGGATAAAAAAGATGAGTGAAGTGTCCGTAAGAGAAGAACAGGTATTTATTAAAAAAATAAATGAGGGGGTTCTCCAATCGTGTGGAGGCACAGAAAACAAATGACGACGATGGGGCGACGCTGGGAGGACCTCACCGTGAAGAAGGAGGAAGAGGCTGTAGCGGATTCGGGAAACGAGGGAATGAAAGGGAGGAGGAACCGCTCTGGAAAGGGGGAGATGGATAACATTCGAATCATCCTTGATACAACGTCACCGGGGATAAAATGTTTCGCCCCAAAAACTCCCTCCTTTCCGCCATCCTTCTTCCCACTCCGCGCATTCTCTCCGTCGAGTGTTTTCCCATCAACTGCTCGCTTCTTGCATTTCATTAATTTTCGTGCGTCACCGTCCCTCCTCCCTTTCTCCGGCCGTCTGATCATTCAGGGGAACGCAGGAGCCAAGCGGCTAGAGGAGCGGAAGGAAGCGGGGGCGAAGGGGGATGACGGTCGACGTCATGAAAGCGACGACGACGCGCTGAAATACCTTGGCGTAATATTTTGAGAGCTAATCCAGCGTGCGAGCGACTTGGGAAAAGGGCCAACCGCAGTGGAGTACGTGTTTGCTTTATCCAGATAAACGATATTATGTCTCTATTTCGGCCGTGGATAACTGCGGTTTCTGCGGTGAAACTCAGCACTTCCCCTGCTATTTAAATTTTTTGCGAAATTTCGCTGAACATATTTTGAAAACGTGACCGGTATAATAACCATCCATACTGAAATAATTCAAGAAAAACAAGTAAAACAAAAAATATGTATATAAAAATCCAACCTTTTTTTTAAAAAACCAAAAATCACCGGATATACAAGAAAATACTCAATGCAACTCATTTGCCTGGAACCCATTTTGGCTCTAGGTTTCAAAGTATTCCTCACGGGATTAACCAATCATTCGGAGAAAATAAAACCTCATTCAAATTAATGGTGCTTTGTAATGACTCTGCCTCTGCTGCATATCTCCGCATATTGATAATTTGGTTCATATAGAATCAAAAGAAAACTTCCCAAAACTTGTCATTTTTCATTTAATATCTCATGAGTTTTTTATTTGCATTGGAATGATTTGTAATTTGTTATTGGTAACAAAAAATAGAACTAATAAACTGTATACTGTTCGGATTACGGTACGCAGCGACGCATCGAACAGATTCCATTAATATAATAGGCAGTTGTACCTTTCCAGCTACAACATACGATACGAAATACTAGCCCATATTTTGTAGGTCTTTAAAAGTGAAAAGAGTAAACTCAATAAAGGTTCTGAGCGTGCAATAAACAGCCAGAAAAGTACAAAAAATCTCCAATAATACGGTAAGAAGGGAATATTTGGATTATTAAACTCATTGTAAGCAGTCCACATTAAGGGTATTTGATCAAATAAACCCTATTTGTCATACAGGGTTTGTATAAAAAGTATCGGTAACATTCTTTTCCTTACATGTGCGTGAAGTGGTGAATTCAGACTTCAGGTTAAGTGTGTGCATGATCGCAGATCATATTAGCATTGATAAGATGACACCAAATCATTATCAATGAAAATTTGGTGATGCAAAAGATCTGCGCTAAACTCGTCTCAAAGGTCTTGACGGACGAATAAAAGCAGAGTCAAATGTCTGCTTGCGAACACCTTCTGCAAATTCATCGTGACGATAACCTTACTCAAAGGATACCGGGATGGGACCCTAAGTGCCGTCAAAAAAGCATGAACACGTACCCTTTAAGACCTTCCGGAATCCGCCTATCAGGGAGCCTTACAGTTGAGAAACAACCGTTGGCAAAATTTTGTTCACGCTCAAGGGATGTACTTTGAAGAACTTTGAGGCATTGTAGTAGTATTTGAAATAAATTTATTTTTTCGAAAACTTTCCCCGTACTTTTTATACAATCTATGTGAATGTCATCTTATTGATAGCACACTCGCAAAAGGTCACTGAATGACCCGTGAGGCAGGAAGCACCATTTGAATATCATACGAATAAGGGAAAGAAGAGAACCTAAATTTTTTGGTAGAGCAAGATAAATAATGAGATTATGAACTTCAATAGCTACTGCACAATACAATACTTTCGGAAGGGTTTCTACTCCTATTTCTGGCCACCCATTTCTCCCAAAAACCTTTCCTCCTCATTCACCATGCTTAGTACTTTGTTTTCACTATGGTCCACTCACATTTTTCCTTCCCTCACATCCACATCTCAAAAGCTCCAAAAGGAGTTAAATGGAATAACTGAAAGTATCGAAAATGAGATACGAAAAAGTATTACGACCACCGAAATCTACTTTGAGTCCAAAAACAAATTCCATCACTTGAGAATGTTATTCAAAGCCTTGTTGACAACTGACATGGATGCTCTGATCGCCACGTTCAGATATATTTGCCAGTGCTCCAAATACGACGGCCTGATAATGTTTCAAAAAATGTCATCGGTTTAACAGTCACCCGTAAATTTCTAATGCATAACGTTAATTTCTAGTGCATATTTGTATCGAACATGAAGAAAATTTTCTCTCGTAAAATGGCCGGTTCTATACATATTTCCTAAGACAAAAGCACACATAGCAACATCCGTACACCCGCTAATAAATGAACGGTTTTGCACTCATGATTCCCTGAATGAAAAAGGACTAGGAAAGAGGATATTTATGAAAGGACAGGGTAGACGGGACAAGGAGAGAACGGAGGGATGGTGCGGGCTGGATGGGGAAGGGGAGTTTGTTTCGAGGTGAGTAATTACCCCCGGAGATGAGAGGGGCGGCAGGTGGCGGGGGAGGTTGGCGGGGAGACGGGCCGTTGTCATGGGCACGGAGCAAGTGAAAGATGCAGAGCGGGAGATAGAAGGTGAGGGAGACGGAGGGAGTGTGGGGAGGGGGTGTGAATCCAGAGAGCAGGCGCGTGGTGGGGAAGGGGTAGATTAAAGCGACGCATAAAAAGAGGCGGCGGAGAGGAGAAGGGGCGGGTGGAAAAAGTGAAACCCCAAGAGAGCGAATCCGCAGAAAAAAGAGTGAAAAAATACATCTCCGAGCGAGTCTTTTTTGTTCCTCGAATCTAACGGAAAGCTAGTTAATCCACAATGGAGTCCCTATTAACAACCAACTACGCCTTTAATGCTCACAAAAACGAATATAAAGTCTGGCTGCAAAGATCTTGCGATAATCTTTTAGGTAAACAGCGATTTTCAAATTACGTCCCTTACTTCAGTTCAGTCTTTATAAAAAGTTCCTTTTTTTTGACTCAAAGAGTTTTTGCACTTAATTTTCGCTAAGATCAATTCGTCGAGACCCATATATCATATTTGTTTATATTCGTTAAAAGCAAATTCAATCGCCGGGAATAATGGAAATAATTGGTTATTATTTTTGTCACTGTTCATTTTTCTTTCGGGATTCCGTTCTACCAGAGAAACTTTCGCGAAAATAACCAGTGTCCTCTCAGGTAGCAAAAGGCTACCCATTCTAACCCATACCCTTCTGCTATCGCCATTTCTCGAGCAATGCGCATCGATAAGAAAACCTTCTTTTAAGAAGAAGTTATTTTATGGTTTCTCATGAGAGCAGCCTTCCCACGCAGCTTATTCCATGCGACAGGGATTGCGATCTTCATTTGCACCACATTGATAGTTCCGCTACCAGCAACGGATTGGGAGAAGTAAACAGATTGTGAGGAAACGAAAACTCTCGGCCTTAAAAGTTCAGCTGCGCAAATATATGTATGTATTCAGTGACGAAGACTCCTGATCTGGGTGAAGATCATCTTGTGGCCTGCCTTCCATGATTTGGATCCTTGAAAAGCCAATGCGTTTGTCTTTTCCGGAGGCATTCAAATTCATATTTAATTGAGTTTGGCACAAAAAATGAAGTTCTCTGGGCCTTTCGCGTACCGGAGATTCCCACTGGAGTTGGACTCAGAATATTAAGAGTCTGAACGCCGCGTAAAACGCCTCTCTATATTCTAAAACTTATCAAATATAACATTTTAAAATGACGCCATCGCCATAGACTGGTATCGACTCTTCAAATTCAACGCATTTATTGATCGTATCCCAAAAAGTGGCGTTCTAGCCAATTGGATGTGTGATATTTGGCCAAAAAAATACAAGTGCCATACATGAAAAATGTGTGGCATGTCATCCGTCTGAGTTTCAACGAAAATATTTAGGAGATAAATATATTTGAATAGAGATTTAATGAATAGGGGGAAAATTGATCTAAATGGCATTTGCATGATGTGCTAGTCCGAGAAAGCTTAGACTGTGTTTTGTGTAACCGTGTTTTGGCAAGATATTCATTATTAAAGAGAACAGATTTGAAATACATCTCTTCCGGTGCAATACTGCTGTTAAAAATTTGAAAAGGGGATCGGAATGGTGCGCTGGCTTACGTACAGGTTTCCCACCTCAGAGGGCCCGGGTTTCAATCCCGGTGGCGGCAGATATTTTTCAGTGGTTACCCGATTCCTACTTGAGGTGGTTTGTGGAGGGCACTTTGAGTGAGTACGATCGGCTGGGACGCTAACCTACGGACACCTTTGCGCCTTTCGTTGGAGGAAGGCTAATTCCGTCGCTGGGTTTCTTTCCACCCTCATCCCTCTCTTTTCCATCCCTAATGGTGCAAATGACCTCAGCTGTCGGTCGCCTCCCCTAAATTCTACTACTTCTATTGGTGGCAGCTGTTCATGGCTGCACCTAGGAGTTTTCCATTATTTCTTCCAATTGAAAATTATTCTTTTCTGTTCTACCTCATCAAATAAGTTCGCGTTTAAAGATCTACAGCGAGTAAAGGGGTTTCCATTCCTCTAAAATTTAGTCTACAAATATTATGAGAAAGAAGAAATATAAGTTAATCGTCGAAATAGGAGAGTAAAATCTAGAGCAGGTGGAGAATTTTATATGTTTTGGAAGACTCTCGAACTAAGCTGGCCAGAGTAGTCCGCGTATTATAATATGTGAGTTACAAAAGGAAGTTTTCACAAGAGGGAGGAAATCATAGGAGCAATGAGTAATAATGTTAGAAAATATTATTGAAAGCTTTTAAGATAATAGCCAGAAATTGGAAGCTTTTGAAATGTGGGCGTGGAAAAGTATGGAAAAGGAAAAATTGCAGGGAGGAAGAACAAACAAGGAAGTATTACGCATTTTCGGAGAAGTGAGTGTTTCGCGGACTTCTCCAGGAAGGCAGTAAAAATTTAATCTAAGCATTTTGGATGGCGATGGATTGCTGAATACATGGCAGAGGGAAGAAGTTAGGCACACGAGGAAGGGGGATGAAAATAATGAGCAATTAGTACTGAATGACGGGTCGATGTCATCTAAACAAAATTAAGGAATATTTTATCATGATATTCGGTCGAAAGTGCTCCCTGGTTAGGCGTGGTTAAGAAATATAGGCATGTTAAGTCCAAAACCTACCTTAAAAGCCTTACTATCAAGCAATAGCTCGTGGTGTTTTAAAAATGTTGACGAACTTTCAATCGTAAGGGCATTCTTTCTTGATGATTACCTTAATCGTTGAAACCAAATGCCTTGATGATTTTCAAAGTGAGGATAAAGAGAGTGACAAAGGCTCAAAACATCAAACATACTCGTGCACCCAAATTATCTTCTAACCTTTCAAAGCATACACGGTTATTTAAATGAAATCCGCACATTCTTCTAATCTGAGTTTCTTATCAAGAAAATTAGATTAAAGTGTCTTAAATGGCAATTATTGAATGAGAAAATCAATATTAAGTATCAGATCGTAGTGTAATTACCATGAATTTTTTCCAAGGGGCATTGTGACGCATTTAGTATTTTTTATTATCCTCCAGGCATTTCTCAAATTATAAATCGTAGGGATATGATGATGGGATTGAAAGTAGTATTGCATTAGAGGAGTAATAAAATTAATTGATACATTCATATAATTTTTACTGGCTACATTAAACTCTTTCCGAACACACCACGAGGCCTAATTTTTATACCAGTCTGAGGTATTCTGTGACTAATCTTTGACACTTTATTTATTTACACAAATTACCTCCTATACAAGAAAACCACTGAATATTTTGAAAAGTTCGCAGAAGGAACTATTTCACGTCTCGTCTGAAATATGCACTACACGCTTAAGCTTAACTCCATGTGTCTTGAATGTGTCTTCAATAGTGTCTTGAATGAATAGGAGAGCTTTTTCTTCTTGAGTGGATCACGCAGGAGTGGTTATTGTTGGTAGTGATTGTTGGCGGTGCTGAGGGTCATAATTGCAAGAGTGAGGGAAGCCTCAGAGACGGGAGATTTGGAGGCCGAGGGAGAGGGGGCGTCTCTCGGGTTAAGAAGCGGGAAGGACGGTGCTGAAGCTGGAAGAAAAGGGGGTTGCAAGTACAGGGGGGAGGTGAGTGAGGTGACCCGCCCCGCCCCGAAGGAACGACGAGGCGAATCGCTAATTGGGAGGTAGCCAGGCACGAAGGAGAGGATGAAGGGGAGAGCGAGAGAGGAAGGCGTAAAACGAAACGAGAACCGTGCCATACTAAAAAGGCACTTCATCTTTGGCTGAATGAGGAATGGGGAGGAAAGGAATAACGGGAAGGGAGGAGACTCCTGCGGGAAGCCGTAATGTGCGCGACTCGAGCATTCATAAGTTAAGAGCGGATGGAAATATTCAGAACGGGGGGGAGGGGAGGAATCGGAAGGGGGGTGGGGGCGATTAGCGAGGGGCAGAGTGGAGGACAGCTGTGGCGGCGAAAAGGGCACTCCTTGCTTTCGTAGACAGGTTAGACTTGCGGATGGATATAGGCGGTTCTCTCGCGGTTAGTGAAACCGATTTCATCGCCTGAAATACAGATTTTCCTTATTTTTAGCTTAACAAAACTCGTGAATCAAAAATTAGCGCATCATTGCACTAATATTTTATATCCTCATATACATAGGTGTCGCATTACCTTTTGATTAATTTGTATTCTGCCATTTCAATTTTTTTATTTTACATCACTTGAATGACCTACAATTGAACATTTTCCCATCTCTGCCGAAAAGATGCCCACAAACTGTTATTTGATCTAATGCAAAAAAGATTATTTTCATATATTTTGGAAAATTGTATTTATTTGAATTCTAAATTTAAGTTTGACAGCATCTTAATGCATAATTTTATTCATTGAAACTATTTTACACCCGGTATCTTCTTTATTTCAAGTAAAGCATAGTTACCATGAAAGCCTTAATATTTAGTAAAAAAAGAGTTTTAATTCAAATAAATTTTATATTAAACACAAAACATTAAATAACTCACTACCCTCAAAAAAGAAACATCAGTACTGCGGATGCTTAACTTCTGGTGATGGCTGACCAGCTTGCATGCTTTATGCGCTTCACTGCGTTAAAGTTTAACATCAAATAAAATGAAACAAGAGCAAACTGCCAATGTATCTTCATTTGCAGACTAACTTTCAACCCGTGGAGGTAATTCACCAAGTCGAGGTATACACTTTCGCTGAATATTTAGACCAAAGGGGAAAGCGCAGAACTAGAATATGCCCCAGAAACGTGAAAAATGTCCGAATATGGAAATTTTAGCTAAACCGAAAAAAAAATCACCTCATATCAAATAAAATAAAATATAAAATTATTTCATCATCATTGTCTGTATATGAGAATGATACGCAAAAAGAAATTATGCAGTGCAAGTGCATGCATTCGAAGGAGAGAGTGAGAAGGAGGGAAATACCAAGTCAGTGATTCAAACCGAAAGCTATTTGTATGAACAAGATAATTCTCTTTGGGAAATTCCAGGAGAGTTTACAACTATCAGTTACGTAAAATAAATACTATTCATTTCTCCAGTGTATCGATGATTCCTTGTACGAATTATCATTATAAATTCAAGGCAAAAATTAGCTACTTTTGAAGCCTTATCCACTATTCCGTTTATTCACTCCCTTAAACATCTCTCGTTACTTCGCCTTCACATATTTGTCTTCCTGCTAACGGAGCCTTCACTTACTATTCCCCTTCCATTATGCTCCACAAAAAATCACTGACACTCAGGAAATGCCCAATCCAACTAGTTCCCACTTTCCCTATCGCGCTCAATATTATAGTATTTTTTCCTCCCCTACTCTTCTGCGTAGGCACTCCAACATTTCCCATTTTTCCAGTCTGCATTGAATATTCAGCAGTGGCTTCCGGCGATAGGTATCTCAGCCTCCTTCTTCTTGTTCTTAGCTCATCCGATGGTCCATCCCTCTCCGATACATGGAGTGCCACACCCCTCACATGAATGCCTTCACATATTGTTTCCTCGTACCAAAAGGTATCTTCCTCGGACATATCAGTGGTCGCCTTACCATGGGAAATGTCTTCTTATGGGAATATATTCTTGGCTTAATATCCGCCATCCTTCTTCCATATTATAACACTGCCAATATTTAAGAGATTAAAATTTTAGAATTATTGTATTTTTAATTTCATATCTAAAATATTTCTTTCCTTGCCCTCAATAATGACTCCAAGTCTTCTGGATTCTCAGCTTCGAAGTCCACTGATACGGCATCTGTAGGGCCCTTTTCAGTCTCATAGCTCTGTGTGTGTGCTGGAACAATCTCTTTTGTGTGCTGGAGAGGGTATTACCGTCTACTCCGTTGAAGCTGTTTGAGTTCTTCGTAATTGTACATACCCAATTCTACCAAAGGCTAATATAAACGCAGCCAAATCTCAACAGAATCGCTTCAACTTGAAAAATCCCTCTGGAATAAGAGCAAAACTGTCGTAATCTGAACACAATAAATGCGGTGGGACACCTTCCCGATGGGTCTCCTTAAGAAGCCTTCGAACAAATGCTCGCTGAAATACCGCGGAAGCCTTTGCAAACAATTCTCGATTGTAGCGATTGAGGTTTTTGAATAAACCTACTAATACACGTACGTAACCGTGGTCATAAGTTGCTATAAAGAAAAGATTCGTCGAAAAAGACGTTACTTTTACATGGAAGTAGTTGACAGAAAACAATGGTTAACACATGGTGATCGTAAACCATCCAACAATCAAATAAAAGAACAAAAAAAGACGCTGTTAGGATAAGATGAATTTCTGTGTGCTACGGCTTTCATACCGCTTCCAATCAAATTTCATGGCATTATATTGGATCTAAGATTTCCACATTCTACTCCAACGCATTTTCAAAAATAATTCTAAAAATGCTTCTCCAAGATTCTTGCAGTCTCGCTCGAAACGATATATTTGTCTCCCGATGTACCACTCACCGATGGACGAACACATTTCAAAGCGTTGAAGGAAGCAGATCGGAGAACAACGTGCGGGCACTGCAGATCGTCGTATCCTCATATTTTTGTCTCGGGAAATCCTAAAAAGTTACATAATGTCGCTCTAGGCCAGAGGCTGACGGACCCAGAAGCTTTCTACCCCGAGGACGCGAGGATTTAACGAATACTTTTTTCCTTCTTTAACGGGATGCCACCCTTTCTGAGAAGGGAAACAATCTGAAAATCAAATTGGGTCCATGGAGGAGGAGAGTGAGTGAGTGAGTAGGGAGGGGTGAGAAGAGATTATTATCGGTGCGTATTTTGGATATAAAAACGGGGAGAAGATGGCGTGGTCTTGCGGGGGCGGAGGGAGCGGGGCGCATCAGTCAAAGCGCTCGATTCCCCCCCCCCCAAGGCAGAAAGGCGCGGAATAATACGCAAGGGAAATGAGGGAGGCCGCCGGGGAAAAATGAGATGCCGTTGCCGGGTTCACCGCGGGCTGAAAAGGAAGGAGAAAAATGAGAATCGGACAAGAGGGAGACTGAGAAAATGACCTTTGAGCACGAGTGAAGAGGACTGGAAGTTTCACATTGAAGTTTATGATGCAGAGATTTGCGTTGGTGAAATAAAAACAGTATATTCTCGTCGAAGAATAACGCCTTCATTAGCTGTGCGCAAGTGCGGTTCGAGAGAAAAACCTAAAAGTGTTGAGAAATGGGCACGTTTTTGCTAGCATAACATAAAATTTGCGAAGGAGGGGAAAAGTATAATCACGAAGATAAAATTTTTACCGCCGTTGGTGAAAGCATTTGTCATCACATTATTACTCAATGAATATTGCTCATGGAGTTTAGGATAAGAAATATAGAATTCTACACAGATCTACTTTCTGTTCAACGAAACTTAAGAAAGCAAAGCCCGACAACGATTTCATGCGACCGTTAAATCTATAATTACAACACGAGTCTGTACCTCACTGAGCCCTAGGAACGAAGGCAGGCATTGCGATTTAAGTCACGTCTGTTGGAGTGCGGTTGGGTTTAAAACGCGCCCGCGAAACTAGAGCGAAATCGTCCTGTGGTACGGTAAGTAGAGAAAAGGCTTTAGTTTGAAAAATTTAACCATTCAGATAATTAACCTAGATTTCTCCGGATATATATATATATATTAAAAACCAGCGGATCTGGAAAAAAATGGCCCCACTCTCGGAAGATCGGTCAGGTTTATTCTCCGAGAACGTGCGGGTATACTAATGAGCATAGATCAGAACTGAAGAAAATCTGCACTGGCACAACTCGTGGGATAGTCTTGGAAAACAGAAAGTACCAAGGAATTTATCTCGAACATTTCCACGATTTAAGAAGCCAGACCATGGGGCGCTTCCCATGACCATTCCTTGGCAACAAATAACACACAAGTGACATACTACCCAGTTAAAAACTTGAATTTCTTAACGCATTACAATGTCCTTTTTATTAACCTTTTTATAACCTTTTTATTTAATTATAATTAAAAAAATATGTATATAGATGATTTCGTCGACGTAACACGGAAGTGCCGAATAATGAATTGGACAGCACAAACAACATAGACACACATAAAAAGATCACTCACACGTTATTTCTTGATCATTTCGACGGAATTCTGCATATGTGTGTGATTTGATTTATTTATATCATATAGGCATCCGTACTGATTAATTTCTTTTAATAATTTATTGACTTCATGGGGCAAGATTGGGACTTATACTTACTTACCCAACCCTTAGGCATTGATTTGAAGACAATTACACACATCCAAGCCATATGCGGAGAAAAATACTTCCATGAGGGAATCGGGCCCGTGAACTCCGGGGAAGTTACCCCGCCGCCACCGGGGCCGGCATATGGCACATATATATTTGAATAAAACGCATTTTAATCAACGGTATGGACCAGATTTTTAATACTCGAGAAGATCTTCACGGACTAAGCAATATCCTCAAGCTACGCCGTCATTTTATTTGTTTTTTTTTATCAAAAAATGACTCAAGGGCAATGCATCTATTTCGAATAGTCTTTAAACAAGTTTTTAAAATAACCATCACCATTTATGTATCTGCTCCAAATGGCTTTTCCTCGAGATATTAGGCTAGGTACGCATACATTACGCCGAATACGTTAGCGAAGACAAACGCAAGAGTAGAGCTTCGCGAACGGTGCATAAAATGGGAAGAAGGGTTTAAGAAATGAAGGAGAATACAAGGGTGAAAAAGAGTTACGAAGATTGACGATATCGCTGAAGTACAAAAACCGCTACTACCAGTAGAGAATTAACTACAGAATAATGTAAAAATAAAATGATCCATCTAAAATATCATCACAATTAAGCACTGAATTTTGGATTTACTTAAAATTATACCCCTGAGAATTACGAAGTTCCCTCAGGGTTAGAATAAAAAACCATTGAATACAGACGCTGAATAGAATCAACGAGTATTTCCATGAAAAGACGTTTTTCCAACCGGAAAAACGTTATCGTACTCCCAGAAGAGCTTGATTGTCCCCACAGAAGAAGAAACAGGTGGAAGATGCGAATATGACAAAATAATTTGTAAGAGGGTGACAAAAGACGCAGGTATTTCTAAATGAAGATTTCAGTTTATAAGAAGCGTAATCTTTGCAAATAAAGTAACAAAAAAGGTTATTTTTCATTTTACTCTTTAGATAAACAAAGGATTCATTCATTTTAGAATATTTTCGGCCTCTCGGGGCTGATTCTTTTTTTTGCTCGATATTTCTCGGTCACTGCTAGGTACATCCTCATCAAGCATTGCTGTACTGTCCTTCAAACTTGAACATACTCATTAACAATAATATTTCAAATCATAAATCAACACAAAAACCGAAAATAATCTATTAAGATACTCTAGTCTTGAAAATTTTCATTTGGAACAACACATCAAACACCTTTCACGTGGCGAGGACAATGACAATAGGGAAGAAGATAATGCGGAAATAAAGTTCGATAATATACCTATACTTTAATATTAATGGTAAATGAAAGTAAACAATGACAAATTTGGAGTCTCAAAAACTGGAGATAGTGGGAAACAGTTACCCAGGATTCTTGTGCAGAGACGGAAAAGTAAAAAGGGTGCATGGTCAGTGGAAAAGAGCTCGCTAGAAAAATTTAACCAACAAATAATACTAAAATCTCCTAAAATTGTTTCATTAAAATATGAATAAGAAAAATATATACCCGATACATTTGTAAATATTTATGCACGGCACGAACTTGGTATATTTATAAAATTAAAATAGTTAATATTTCCAAAATAATTCAGAAGATAAAATAGGAAAAATTATTAGCGTAGAAACTTCAAATCGCGTATATCCATAGGTAAGGGACAAGGTAGGTTGTTTAAGTGCGACTTCGACTTTCATATACATCAAAAAACTTCCCTCCACACACCTCCCATTTACCAATTCACCTATCGCCAGCCTTCGGCCAGCATTCGACCGAATGTAGCACAACCATAGCTTACCCATTATTTCACTATTATTTCAATGTGGAGGCAAAGTTGATATTTGGAAGCCTTCGTCTTCAAATCCTCGCAAACATGATTTTTCGTGTACACGTAGATCAGTGGTACAAAATATTTGTCAAACCCTTGCATCCTCGTGTCGTGGAGCTCACGCGGCCACTTCCTTGCCACGGCTTTGCCTTGACAGTTCGCTTAAAGGAATGAGGATCCGTCATTTTGTTCACTCTTGTTTGACCGTTTTGGTTTCCATTGCCAATTCTGCTCTAATACTCTTCTTACCTTTCCTCTTAAACTTCCTGTTAAATCTTACTAACGTACAACAAGGGATGCAGAAATCACGTAATCGCTGGGCAACCCATGAACTTTTATCTAATTTTTAGACATAATACTTCGATTTACCTATGCATATTCTAGAATAAAATTTCACAGGAGGAAAGTTATCTGAGATTACGTGATTTACGAATAATTAGCAGCTTATAAAATTTATTTGGCAATTTAACGCATTTTAATGCGTTTGCACATAATATTTGAGAGTTGCAGCCGTGCCCGCCACAAAAGTTAAGTTTTGTTAATTGATTGCAACTAACGCGTAAATTGCATCGTAAATGACATTATTTTTCAAGGCAGAGGGATTACCAAAAATTTTATTTGGCGCACAACGTTATGAATAAGAAATACTTAGTTTTTCCACACAAACTTTATTTTTACGACCGGGTTTCGACGAGGATCGTCATCATCAGGTTCCTCGTCGACATCGTCGACGACGTCAACGATCCTCGTCGAAACCCGGTCGTAAAAATAAAGTTTGTGTGGAAAAACTAAGTATTTCTTATTCATTATGAATCGTTTCCACAAAGTGACGGCGGATACTATACAGCACAACGTTATATTGAATATTACATTTAAAGGCTTAACTTTTCCTTCTCTCACTCTTAATTTAAAAAAGTGATCGTTCCCAGACACGCACTACTGACAAAGATCGCCGACGGTCTCACTCGTACTTATTCTTACATTACATTGGAACTGATTCAAATGGGACGCCATGTCATACCAAAAATTTTTAAAATATCCGTTAGGTCCCTGTGCATATTTATTTCTAATGCCGTCAGTTAATGACAAAAGGGCAACCGAAAAAAAATAAATGTTTTTGATTCGTAAAATTTGTTGCGCAAAAAATATAATTAATATTATATAGTTAACTAATATATGATGTATGTGGCATATTTTCATTGGTTAGACTAGTATTGCGCAAAGATAAGGCGTTGCTTGTCAAAAAATGTTGGCTTGACACACGGGAGCGATGGGGGTAACACGCGACGACACATTGCAATTTCGCTTTCACCTGAACCCAAAGCTGTCATCCAAGACCTACAGCAGCTGCAATGTTACAGCTGGCTTATGGAGAGACCATTCTTCTCTCTATTGCAATGCAACTAGAAGGTGGTTTTAATTTTTAAAGAGGTGACAATCAAAGAAAGGTGGACCCGGTTACTTTCCTTGAGGAAGTAAACATTGACACCGCTGCTACCAACCACTGGGATAAGCATACAGGGTCGTACCCAAAAGTGGTAGGACTGATTTTCTCTGGCGCGAACGGAGCGGTGGAGGGGGGTCTGTCTGGCAGGGTAAGGTGGAGGGGGCTCTTAGCAACAGACCGACACCTACCTCAGTCGCCTCCGGGCTGTCGTTGAGTGAGGACACCATTTTTAGTGAAGCAAGTTTTTTGTCCGCGTCGAAAAACAAAATGAATCTCAATTTATAGCAACGTTATTACGTGAAGTTTTGTGCGAAACTCGGGAAGTTGGCAACTGAGACCCTCGATATGATCAAGCAGGCTTATGGGGACACTGCCTTAAGCCGTTCCACAGTATTTGAGTGGCACAAGTTGTTTAAAGAGGATAGGGAGCTCGTTGAAGACGACCATCGCTCCGGACGGCCGTCGACGGCAAGAACCGACACGAATGTGGACAGATTGAGGACACTGCTGAACACAGACCGACGCTTAACCAGTGAAGAAATTGCAGAGCAGTTGGGTCTGTCTGCATCCAACGTCCAACGCATTATTTCACAGGATTTGGCCATGCGCAAGGTGTGCGCCAAGATGGTGCCGAAAATTCTGAGTGTCGACCAACAGGCAACGCGTGTGCGCATTTCCCCGTGGCGTTGCCACGTAGCCGCACCCGCCCTAATCTCCCGATCTGGCACCACCGGACTTCTTCTTCTTCCCCCTGATGAAAATACAGCTCAAGAGACGACGTTTTGACTCGATAAAGACCGTTCAAGAGGCTTCGACGAGGGTCATCAACGGCATCCCCAAAGAAAATTTCCAGCGGGCGTACGGGGAATGGGAGCAACGTTATACTAAGTGTATAGCAGCTCAAGGAGCATACTTTGAAGATTATTAAGTCGATGTAAGTATATCGTCAGTAAAATTCTTGTAAAAAAATCAGTCCTACCACTTTTGGGTGCGACCCTGTAGATCGTCGAATAACGTTAAGAGAACTATCAGAAATGTGGAAAATGCCAATGGGTAACAGCAAAATTGGACATTAGACGTTTTTGTGTGCGGTAGGTTCCGAGACCGCAAATGCCCGAACACCAGGTCGTGCGTGCAGGTGTGTTCGTCTCTGAAGTTGATGCCACAGGTAAATGGGAAGTTTCTTTCGAACGCTATCACTGCAAACAAAACTTGGCTATATCATTTAGATCCTAAGAAGAAATAGAAAATCATAATGGGGTCATTCCGAGAATACAAATCACAAAAAATACCAAAATGGAGGTTTCACCTGGTAGGGTCATACCATTTTCTAACATTCCGGGAATGGTGTATCAGCACGATAAACAAGGTCTGTTCAACAAAAGATGAGACTATTTTAATGAATGCTTGATTTTATTAGTTAACCTTTAATTATGCTTATCACCTTTAAAAGTAGCCCTTGCCTGCCAATACAATGCTCCCAACGTTTTTCTCAGCTTTCAAATTCCGCTTGAAACGCTTCTTTCGGGATACCTTAGATAACTGCGGCTTTTCCTTCTTCTTCAATGTAAAAAGATTCCTTCGTGAAAAGCGTTTTTCTTCATCAGAAGCAGGCGTAAATAAACTGAACATTTTTGACTTGCCACGGGCCACCGCCAACGAAATACTGGACTCAAATCAATGAAACTTGTGGCACGTATATATTGATACATTAGGATATCAAAATATAAAAATCTAAGTTTTGCTTTGGAAACAATGAGAAAAAATAATGATAACAACCCTTCATTGAAGAGCTTTCTTTGAATACTTTGAATAAAACTAAACTGACTGACGAGAATCACCATGAAAAACAGATTTATGTTTTCGATCCATTCCGATGAACGAGAGTAAAGAATATACGTATAAATGGGTCTTACATTGTAGCAAATCCATCCCAATTAAACCACAAAACTGAAAAGAAATATTCTGTAGAGGTGTAGAATTTTTAGTAAACCTAAATAAAAAGGTTGAAATTTTTTTAAGCATTAACAAATGTTCTTAATACCGAGCAAGTATAAAAATCACCAAAATAATGTTAATGCGTATAACCCAAGAAACTTGTCAGCGGGTGTATCTAAAAAGCTAGCTCTCCTTAATTATTCCAACGCGCAATTTATTTCAACACATCAATATGAATCCATGTATGTTTCTAACTTGGCACCGAAGGGAAAGAGGAAAATGCGTAGCAAGACGGAGGGAAGAGAGTTCGGTAGAGAGAGCAAGAGAAGCATGAAGGGTTAGCGGGGAAGGCGAGGGGGATTTTAGACATGTCGGGTGGATGGATTAGAGGGGCGGGTAAGAGAGGAGGAGCACCCGCCGTCTCCTTGGGGACAGGTGGGAGGGAGCGTGACGCAGGGGGAATAAACACTCGCCCTCGTGTGGTTGCGGGAGAGGGCGTGGGAAGGATGACTGCCGAAAACGCGCGCGAGGCAAGACGGGGGATCGGTGAAACCAATCGGAGTGGGAGGGCGCGGGGTCTTGGGACTGATCTTCATCAGCAATGAATATTTCCTCAGCTTCGTAATTAAAGTCGACTGTAAAAAACTACCACCAGCCTCTCAAAATCGTTATTTTCGGTTGCAGGAGTTAGGTTCTAGGAGAGACGACCGACGGCTGAGGTTGTATGGCCCTGGCATGTAATATTGTAGAGGTAGGGTCATAAGGAATTCGGGAAACCATGGAGAGAGAAACTCGCATTGTATAAAAACTTTGGATCCTCACTCACTTGGTTGAGAAGCTCTTGCTATATCCGCGTGCGAGTTTCTTTTTTTATTTATTTATCTTTTGCGCCCTGCAAGCCACCGCTAGGGTCTGTGGCAAGGGTTGCATATACACCAGAATAATTGTGACGCGATTATGACATAACCGCGGTCGGACAAAATTATTCTGATCCCCTATCGTTCGTGTAAAAAATAACATTAAATCTATCTGTTCTACACTTAATCTCTACCTTAATTGACATGATCTCTCCTACCGTAATATGAAGGGGATGATAATACATTTCCAACATCACTGATAAAGAAACCTCCCTCCAATTTATGCAAGACCTTCAACCTATGATTTAACCTTCGCTTGGCGATTAATTCCCAGGCTAGTTCTTCTTATGTTTTGGATACGCTTTTACGTAAGTTTATTATAACAACGTTTAAAAAATCTAGCTCCTCTAAGCTGCGCGTGATCCAATTTGGCAAGCAATCCAACTTCGCGAGGATTCCCTATACTTGCGGCATATTTTAAATGAGGCCTAACCAGTGACAGATAAGATTTCTCTTTGATCTTTTCATGACATTTATCTAGTACTCTTCTAATAAATCCTGATTGTTTGTTAACTTGTCCACATATTCTCCGTATGTGTTTCAGCCAGGAAAGATCATGAGTGACGGTATTAACGCCTAGGTGTTCAATTGAGTCTACACATTCCTTTTCGGTGTCCCTAATGCAGTAGGCGTTCGGAAGGGAATCGTTTTTTTTACGAAAATGTATGGTTATGCAATTTATTAAGTTTAAAAAGTTTCAAGTTTCTTTTTGTTCATCCGAGAGTACTCGCGTCCCCAACAAAGCGCACAACTTTCTCATGCCCATTTTTTCACTCACATGTTGATGCACATCTATTTTAGCGATGAAAAGTTCATCAAAAATCATAAAAACATTTAATCTGTGATCCCTGTCTAATGAGGCCTTCACTCTTGCAATATTTTGTCACTTTTTGAGGTCAAAGGGTATCCAGAACGTACGTCGTCTTTAACATCTTCTCTACGCTTCCTTATACTACTCAAAAACACCTATCTACTCATGGCGCTATCACTATAAGCTACATTGAGCATATAATGAATCTCTTTCCCGCTTTTGCTCAGTGTCACGAAAAATTTGATGGCGTAACGCTGTTCCAATAACGGGTTAATTACGGAGCATGAGCGACGAGCTCACGTTACAGAGGTTTCGCAAACGAACAATACGACCTCCGCAAAGGCTGGGAACCAACTACAACAGACCAATAGCCTTTCCTGAGTCTCCCCTTCCTCGAACTCATCCAGAGAAACCGCCACGCGTCCGTCCGTCTATCTGAGAAAAAATAAGTCATACTACTTTTTGGACAGATCCCATGCGTTGCAGCGCTCTCGCACTGCACAGACTCGATGGTGGGGTGTCTGAGGTGCTGATTTCAGACGGGCGGTTAAGTTTTTGCATGATCCCGGATCGTATTAGAATGGATAAGATGACAGTGCACACCAACATCATTAAAAATTTGGCGATACGAAAGAACTGCGCTAAATTCGTCCCGCAGGCCTGCCTTAAGGTGACCAAGTGAAATTCTTCTTCAAAGTGCATCACCATGGGGCCCTAAGTACCGCCAAAGAAGATTGCACGCTTACCCTTATTAAAAACCTACCGGGATCCGCCTACCAGGGAGCCTTCGAGTCTTGGAAAAGTCACTGGCAAAAGTGTGTCGACGCTCAAGGGATGTATTCTGAGGTTTTATAGTGATCTCTGAAATAAATCTATTTTTCCGAAACTTTTCCCGATAGTTTTATATAAACCTTATAAAATTATGACTTTATCCGACATATAGAAGCTCGGTGGTAAGAACCTCTTTTACAAAATCCTTGGTAACTACAGCTGATAGCTACTGCTGCGGAGAGACAAGTCGAATCAAGTCTCGGTGAGAGTTCACGTCACGGAGACAGGGTTTATTCCATGACCCCATCTTAGGTCGATGTGATTACGCCATCGCCGCTAACACACATCCATTACTTTCTTCATCAGCTCAATTTAGTATTAAGCAAACGAGAAAGACTCAAGCCATCGTTTCTATTTCTTAGCAAAAAAAATAAGTGGTTGGCACTCAAACGAAATGCTTATTGTCGTGAAGCAAGTGGAAGGAGTAGAGAATTACCTAGGCATGCTTCTTCGGAAGCGAATTTTTTCAAGTTTCGCTTCTTTCCGCTAACTAAAAATTTTGTTCCAATGCCCTCAGGTTGGCAACGATATGTCTTGGGTCAATTGAGATGATATTTGAGAGAATTCCACTGAAGTAGTAGTTTTTAGGGGAGGCGACCGACAGCTAAGGTCATTTGCGCCATAGGGGATGGACAGGAAAGGGTGAAGGGAGGAGAGAAACCCGGCGTCGACATTAGCCTGCTCTTTCCGAAAGGCGCCAAGGGTTCCGCAGCTTAACGTCCCATCCAACGGACGGCTTACTCACTCAAAGTGCCCTCCATAAAGCACCTCAAGTAGGGATCGAGATACCTCTGAAAAATATTCAACACCGCCGGGATTTGAACCCTTGCCCTCAGGGTGGGAAGCCAGTACGTTAGTCACCGCACCATCTCGATCCCCCGAATTCCACTGAAACCAGGTCTATTTAAACAGCGAGTCTTGGTCCCTCCGTCCATAGAGAATTGGCTGCCATATTTATCCCTTTACGATAATTTCATGGAAAAATTTATTCCAATCCATTTCAAATTCATCGTCCAAAAGTAGTCCCTAATATATCGAAAGTGGTAAAGCATAATTAAAAGTGAAAGTAAAATTATCATCGCCTTCAAATTTCAAAGTATTTCGCCGGATGTTCCAGGGGTGAAAAGAAAATTTAATTTGATGGCGTACAACCGCCTCCGACCGAATCAAATAAAGATTTTAAACCGAGTTTTGATAAAATCCGAAGAGGTTACAAAGCAAACTGAGGATTTTAGTAAGAGTACAACGGAGAATCTCCTAGGATTACATAATGGAAGGAAATTTATTCGCAGTATTCATGTCTTTTGTTTTGTCATGTGTTTTGGAGGGGGGTGAGTGAGGGGATGCGATATTCTGGAGATGAGGACGGCCCAGAGAAAAAAAAGAGAGAAAGAGAGAGAAACGCTTTCCGTCTCTCATTTGTTTTGCCATCCCTCCCACTTCCCATCCGTCCTCGCCCCAAAATCCGAGGAGTGTTTGTGTGGGCGCAGGGGTGCCAACCCTCCCGGGTCCTCAGTCCCATGGCGAGAGGGGGAATAAAAATGGGACTTCGGAGTGTCCTCGCCTCACTTCTTCAAATAATAAGAAAAACGATATTCTTAAACAAACCTCGAAGAAGAGAGAGACGAAAACTTAAAGTTGAAGCTTTATTTAAAGTTATGTTCTCAAACTTTTGGTAGATTTTTTTTTAATTTTCTGAATCCGTAAATAATAATATTTACATTTACATAATTAGGGTACTCTTGCCTTACCCTTCAAAACTCTCCCATTTGAAGGATAATTTATCGAATCTACGAATAATTAATGAAGTTGAGAATTGAAGATGACATAAATTGCATTACTACGATAATCGTTGATATCACAAACAATGGCTGCCGACAGTTTACTTATGCAATATTTAAATTCCATTACTCCACAGGAAATAGTGAAACCAATCACTGAGCGTAATTTCATTCAGTTACAAAAAATTATTTTCAGAAGATATATCAGTCAGATATGTTTTTATATCTTCATTAACACGCATAACACTTACTGATGCTTTAAAAGTATCGCGATGGAATAGATTGGAGAGCGAAGAAAAGAAATGTCAGGTGCATATTTGAAGAAAGCAAAAAATGTGTATAAAAAATAAAGTGAAGGATATTAAGAGTATAATTACAGAATGAAATGAGATAGCAATTGTGGACGTTGAAGAAAGGAATAAAGAAGAAAACGGTATAATGATAATGGGCGTTCATATCGAGTTGAGATGCTCTGAAAGCATAGGTAGAGTATCAACATAAACATATTCCGCCAATGACACAGCCATCTCATATGAGTTTTACGAAATGAGATGAACAATAAGTTTCTTTCTAATACATACAGTACTAGTGCTTCATAATAGAAGTGGTGCCCAGATAAACCTGAAAACATTCAGCATTAGTGAATTATTGGTCAAATAAATCCATGCGACCCTACAAACTTACACTAGGAGGGGTAGAATAAGCATAGTGGACCAGGTAAACACATTTATATCAGAAGTAACGCAAAGAAGGCACGTCGGAAATATTTGAGGAGTTGCATTAAGGAATATAGGGTTCACTAAACGAAGAACGGTGAAATATTATTATCAAGCAAACTTGCGAACAAGTACTATTCACAACTACTAGACCTCAGCCAAGTGAGTGTCGATCATTTGGGAACCTAATCAGTAAAAAATCAGGCAAGATACTTATAAAAGATGCTCGCATCTTTCCTTCGCAAAGAATTTTCATGAAAGAACAAAGATCGTCGCATTAATACTGGGTAGTCTAGAAGGTCACTGGAAGCCTGAAGAAGAATTAGTGTAAAACTATTTGATTAACACAGGTCGAATTGCTTTAACACTGACAAAGAAGAAACGATCATATCTTAATAAATTGTGTATCTCATTAGTAGGCAAAAGCAGGAAGAGAAATGGAAAAAAAATAACAGCGGGGCCAAGCAATATAAAGAATCCGTTTTCCATCGCACATTTCGGGGACAAAACAATTTTTAAAATCTTCATGTGAGATAATTTAAACTTGCCGAAAATGAAATGTCATCTAATACTAACAAATCATCAAATGACTTGTGACTTTACACCCCCTGCCTTTCGCTCATTCAATGGCTTCACTCGAAATCAGCCGTGGACTCGATATGCCCAAATGCACATGAACAGTATTTCGTGTGGGCGTCCGAAGTTTGCCTGCGGATCAACTACGCATTACCAACATTGATACAAGTTTATAGTAATGGGGTTTGACGACGAAACGGTACATTCATCCCGGCACAACAAGGTTGTTTAAGGAAAAAGTGAAAAGAGACAATAGCCTTTCGTGGGAAAAGAAATACGTGCTTTTTCAAGCATCGCTATTAGTTTCAAAGTCAGAAATCAGTGTTTGATGATTTCTACACGATTTACACTGGAACGGAAAGAAATGTTAAAGACGGTTTAGAGCAACGAAAAGGATGTACATAGCTGGCATTTATGGAGATAAACAATTGTTTAAATCTTTTATCATGCTGTATTACGGGACATTGTACGACAGGAAGGTTGACAGTAGATATGTATGTTGGAGAGTTGTTTGTGTCGGCGATGAAGGCTGAGGGAGGAGCCACTCTCTGCTTCCGCCGTGGACTCGAAGGTCACGCCGCAAAGAAAACGCGAAGGCGGAAAACGTACGAGTCGCCAATATTTATGAAAAGACTTCCTCCGCGATATCTCACCCGCCTACTCACTCGAGTATGAATCCGGAGATATAACAAGATGGAATATGAAAACTCGCGCACACACTCAAATTACTTTCGAATTGGAGGAGGAGACTACAAGTCCATGTGAGGAAAACTCTCTCTGCGTAAGTAATTTCCAAGCACTAAGGAATTTTTAATATCCTTGTCTGTCTGTACCGGTAGTTGGAAAAAAATGCAGTCCAACTTGAGAGCACATTAAAGGAAGCCCTCAACTGAGATAAAATATCACACCACTGCATTCAGAAAGGAACCATTACTCTGCGGTTGACTTTCATCTTGAAAACCGAGAGCGAAATTAAAAAAATCGTCGAAGACGGCCGTAAAAGTTCGTTAAATTAAGCATCGCCTTTAAAAATGCATTAAAGACTATCGAAACACAAGAGGAGAGGTGCGCTACGACTATTCACCGTTAATGCATTGGATGTCGCATCAAGAGCGATATGCGATTCGATATCAGTTTGGGATGTTCAAGTGACCTTGATTCGTCAAAAACCACAATGGTCAATCACAATGACATGGTTTCAAAATGGTAAAAATCCAAGAAATACCGTATAGGTGTTTTTTATGTTTGAGTACACTATTTTCAAAACAATAAATATTTTTCCCTTCTCGTCTTTCTATTTTACCGGTATTACTGACGGGTAACATTTTAGTTATTCCAATAATTTTACACCAGTGCCACACAATTTTTTCTCCTCCAACCAATTCTGCACTTACAATATATGGAATCAAAGTTTTGCCGAAGCAGTTGAACCCATGTTCATCCCGAGCACGTGGCATTGAGAGCTCCCGTCTCTCGGTTACTGCCCGTAGGACCCCTCCCGCCCTACCCCCTGCTCATCCCCAACTCGGTGGCTCGTTGGCGTTCTCGGGAGACAGGGGCGGGAACCGAGGGGGAGTGTGCGTGGGAGGAGGAGGGGTGGGCGAGGCCCTATACGAAGAGAGAGAAAATCCCGCATTTCCAACCTCTTCGCTGTATCCCACGAGGGAAAGGGAGGACGGTACTCGAGGGCTTAATTATTATTGTCCTCGCCACCACGCGTCCCTAAACTTAGCGTCGACACAACAGATTAGGTTACAACGGCCGGCGCGGGAGCGGAGCGTTATTCGTGTACGGCTCAGAAATGCGGGCACTAATTTCTTCGAAGCGGAATAAGCAAATGTGTGCGCATACTCAACGCAGAACGAGGCCGAAATACGTGAATAAGAGGAAAGACGGGAAGGTCTCTGCTTCCATCATTCGCGGCCCCCACGCCGGGCGAGCTCCCTCATTCCCGGGTGATCTCTCTACTCGGCTACTTCCAAGTGACTCGCCAGCACGACGCATTCATTAAGTTTTCTAATTCCTTTCGATAACAGTCGCAGATTATATGGTATATTTCGAAACCCCCACTCTCTTTTTTATCCATTAATTAATTCTTAATTACATATGACACAATGCCTATTCTGATTGGTAATCTATCGTTTTGATGTTGGTTTTGGATGAGCATTGCTGATCATCGTAAAATTTAATTAATTCAACTAACAAGAAACATCCTGACATTCGAAACTACAACTCTTTCAAGGAACCAGCGGGAGAAACCGCGACAGTAACTTTTAACGGAGTCATCCGCAATATGTGCATTGCAATTATTGAATTGTAATACAATAACTCTTTTTTTCATTCCGCGTACTTGCTTCTTCCCTTTATTCCATTCAACATGGCTATTTTCCTATTCCTTCCCTGTTCTCGCTCGCCCAACGCTATCATCTCCTCTATCACAGTCTTCAACATCCCATTGCCAATCAGAAGGTTTGCATCTATATTTCCTGCTTCCTTATGATATCTCCCAACAATCACCTCCCTCACCATGACGAACACTTCCTCGTTTGTTTCCCACTCTGTCCACTTCGCACACGTTTCTACGGCGAATATAAAAATTACGGGAAAATGAAGCACCTCATTTTTATGCTTCCGATCCAGATGGGCCAGGTTGTATTACTTCAAAAAGCTCGACGCATTATAGGCGCCCATTTTGATTAAGTAATCCGTAAGAGGCACTTTGGACGAGAACCACTGAATCTGGAAACTTTGCAAGCAAAAAAACTGTAGTGATATTTATGACAAAAAATACTGAGGAATTAACTGCATTATTTTGATTTGCTTGGAAATTTCTTTGACAAATATTTTCAAAACTAAATAATTTCAATTAAAGGTCAGCCAAGTTAAGATTTGAATATCAGCTTAATCAAGTTTGAACTAAAATATGTAAAAATGAAGCAATGCTTAGGGTCTTCAACTATTATATTGAATTGCAACTGACAGTTGAATATTCTAGGTTTAAACTTGTCCATATTTTCCAGCAGATGAAAACCAATTCAAGGAATAATTTTGAGCAAGGACGAAATATCTGCATTAACAAATTTCCATGCAATAGAAGTCTTACTTCACAGTTGTGAGGTTATTTAGTAATAACGTCTTCAATTGAATGGGTATATCTACGGCTTCTCCCTTTTATGAACTGCATGGCATTATACCTGTACGCACATTGGGGAGAAGTCCGACGCATGATGCTTCGTGAATCTCGGCGAAGAGAAGCGCTTCCCGCGGCGAAAGTGTTCGGGACGGCACGGCGATCACCGTTTCCCCGACGTGCGCATAAGAGAGCGGATAAGATGACGAGAAAGACTGCCACCCTCAAGTAGATGGCCATTTCTCTCCTCCAACCCCCCTACCACCGAAAGGGACGGTACTGGACGCTGCCACATCGATCGCCGATTGCCAAGATTACTCTCCGCAAACCCACGTAATCATGCACACACACAAACATTCAATCGATTGATTTATTCCGTATGCACGGATTTATAAAATGCAAACCGGTTTTTATTACCATGAGGCTGTTATTATCGCCGACGTGCCATTATTTTCGAGTAAGAGCTAAGATAGACTTATGGATCTCAAAAAGGGAGAGAAATATCCTTTATGAAACTAATAGCACTTGGAGGGGATGAAAAATATCTGCCCTTCGCCGAAATGGAGTGCGGCGAGATGAGAAATGCCTTCAAGGTCGACAACGCTCTCTTCGATTGCTTAGGCCGAGGGTTCGTCCTTCACTTTCACTGACTCAACCGACGACGGCGACGCCTCTAGCTGAAAAAACACACGAGAAGGCGAGGGAGGATTTTTAACGGGTGTACTGAAATCAGAGAGTTGAGATGTTCACCACTTCCATGAAAGTACACATTGTTACATTGTGAGGATATGAAAATGAGAGTGATTTTCCATGAGGCTACCCAGAATGTCAGCGTTTTTCCAAATTTCCCCGTTTTTTCCTTTCCCAAATTTTGTCCTTTTCGGCATTAATCTCTCTGCAGTTCATCGGCGTAAGTCATCAATGGCCACTAATTCGAGAATAGTCGGTCGATACTAAGAATAAAACGTATGAAGAGGGAAGAACAATAAAAGTATATGGAAATTCCCCTATTGATTGAATTTAAAATCATATGAAACGGAATCATTGTATGGTTTCTTGGGAGAGGCTAGTGATCTGTTGAAATACGTGTAAAATGTAGGGTTTCGAAGGCAAAATTATGCCAATGGCGTAATACACTTCAGCAGTGCTAGATATCCTTGGGCATAACAGTAGTGCCAGCCTCAAATTTAAAATGGTATTTAAATAAATACAAAATTTACACTAATGTAAACAGAGATTCTTGCATTAAAATCCATGGATGGAGATTGGGTTTTGCCCATAGGATCTCCATCTTTTAGTTAAGATTTTACCCCGTTCACAAACCTTCATTTGACAAGGTTTTGCCCGATGTAAACCAACTGTACCACTCAAAAAAACTGACTTCGACTCATAGCTTCATTTGCAAAGGCTTCCTGAATTATTCCAAATGTCTCTATAGCATTTTTGCCAGTTTTGAAACAAAATTTCACGCACACACGCTGTTCCTCTAGCTCCTTCATTGCTGCCATTGCACGCCTCGACGAATAGGTTAAGACACGTACCGCTGCTGCTGCGTAACGAATCGACGTAAACAAACGCAACACCTCTCGTTTTAGTCGTCACATGTATCGCTAGATGGCGCACTGTCTCTTGTTTTGATCCGTTGAACGCTTTACGCAGAAAAAAATCAGTCCGTTCTATATTTAATCACGCCTTGTATTTGCCACTTCATTCCGGAGATTTCCCTCTCAATGCTGGAGAATGAATACATTTGTAAAACAGGAAGATCTACAGGGGCAGTACAGGGGCTCGTACAACCGTGGTGATGCCTGGCATCTTTTCTATCACTAAAAGATGGAAATACGGAAACTCAATAATTAGGATGTGTTCTTTGTCATTAATGTAACATATTTTATTTAAGCGGTACGATATGATATTCCCAAGCATTCGTTTGTGTTCGAATCAGATAAAAACCAAAGGCTCTTAGGTGATACAAGATGATAATTGCCCAGATAAAAATTCTTGGGGAGAAAGGCTATTCTCATTCCCACCTGTAGGCTGCTGAAAAGCGGCGAGGAGGCTCTGGGCCAAACGCAGGATGGAGGGGGAGGGGAGATGGTAGGATTGGGTCTTCACATCAATCACGCCAGTGAAATCGCCAGAGATTTTGACAGATAGCAGCATTTATTTTCTTTCTACCACACATCTAGCAGGGAAGTATGTCTTATAAAATTTTATGATAAAACGTATTAAAAGCTATTATGATCTACTGGATTTTCAATGATCCCAGGCACTGCACATTTATCAACCATGATTACCACAAATAAATACCCTTAAACTCCTTCTTTCATTTGCATATATTAAAATAAATAACTTTTTTCTCTTAATACTTGCTCCCTTAATTCTCTCCAATACTCCTTTTTCTCCCCGGGTCTTATTTTTCCAGAACTCTCTTCTGTATCACCGTCTCATTTTCCCCTTTCCTCTCTGTTTTTCCATCCATTTTTCCTGCCTCATTAAAATTCTCCCGAGATCTTCTCTCTTTTATTATCATGCTTTTAGTTTGTTTTACTTCCCATTCATTTGATATTTCTCATTCTTCTCGACTCCCATGTCTCAAACGCCTTTAATCCACAATCTTCCTCTTACACAAATCATCAAGTTTCCAAGCCATAAAAAACTACATTCCAATTAAAAATTTCTCTGACCTTTCATTACATATTTACTTAAGGTGTCCGTTAATACCAGCATGTAACTCAATAATTATGACAACCGATTTAACTAACGCTTCTCTTCATTTTATGCCTCAATAATTTTTGACCGTGAATAAAATCCAAGGTAACATTAAACATTTTAAAAAAATAGATGACAGCAATCAAAAGTAGTAACTTCTCAAAATTTCAATCATAATGTGTGTGTAAAATATTTGACCACCGGAAACAAATATTCTTATTTTGAAAATATAAATTACCTTTAAATATAAAGAAATAAATGCCACAACATCAATGAATTTAAATTATAATTACCTTGAAAAAGGTGTTGATAGAGGCGGAGGAATTCAAAATTCAAGTTCAAAACTTATCGCAGGACAAAAATGGATAAAAGCATTTAGGATTACATGATTTATTTTACGGTATTGAGCTATGAAAGTAGCAAAAGAGATTAGGCATCCAACCAACAAGGGCAAACGATTAATTATAAAATAAAACTTGCAAAAGGCGGGATGGCAAGTGCAACGTGGTTTTTTGTGATAAACAGGTTTTACATCGTAAACACGATGAATCAAAGAACAAGAGCGTCCATTTTTAAATTAAAACATCAAAAGAATGAACAATGTATTTTGTTAAATAATTTACCATAAAAAGATAACATTCAGTGGCAATAATTATTTGGAAAAATAACGAGGTCTACATTCACGTCGGTTAGACAACTCACAAGGCCAGAACAGATTACCTGAATAATATTTATTTATGTTTTAACATACATATCAAATTTGATATAAAATGATATATTAAAGTTTTAAATTAAAGTTATAAATTAAAGTTTTATCCTTGAATGAACCACTCCAAAATATGTTAATTATTAATATATATATATATATATATATATATATATATATATATATATATATATATATATATATATATATATATATATATATATATAACGATTGTCCGGAAAAACTCATACGAGCGGCACAATAATGGGCTGACACAACATAACACAAATAGAAAAGAATAGACACATATAAAAGAACACTTACACGGTAAATTGTTCGAGCTTTCGGCCCTCTCAGGGGCCTTCTTCAAGAGAGACTGAAAATATGCTATGGATCAGGAGAGGGGAAAGAGTTATGGGCGTGGAGGGGAGGTGTGGAGGGGAGGTGTGGAGGGAATGCTGGGAGGGAAATTAAATATGGCGGTTAAGGGTGGGAATTTTGAAGGAACGGAAGGATAGTATGTAGGCGGATTCACGAGTTCTCACCTCTATGTTGGTAGCTGAATCAGGTAGGGATTCTAGGATGCTGAGGGAAAAACACTGGTCGAATGAAAGGTTGTGGGAATTAGCGTGTGAAGGGATAGGAAGAGAAGAGAGTGAGGCAGAATTACAGGAGTACCGGTGATTATTCATTCGGATGGATAAGGGGGTAATGCATTCACCTATGTAGAAGGAAGTGCAATGTTTGCATGATAAAAGATAAATAATATTTTTTGAGAGGCAATTAGCGTGGGAACGAGGTGGGGGGGCTATGAGGGGATGTAGGGAGAGGGGAGTAGGCATAATAAGAGGACAGGTTTTACATCGGGGGCGGTTGCAAGTTGGGGAAATATTGGGAAATTTGTCACGGGGGGGCGCCAAAGGGTTGGTGGATCTCAGAAGGTTTTTGAGATTGGCGGGTCGTCTGTATGCGATGGATGGGCATTGGGGTAGTAAGGATGAGGTCGCGTCATTGTCATGTAAAATTGGAAACAGTTCTTTAAGGAGGGTTTTCAGTCTGTGTGATCCGGGGTAATAGGTGGTGCAAAGGTTGAGTCCTGCGTCAGATGTGGGCTTGTTATTGTGTGGTGTGTGTGGTCGGGTGGAACGGTGGATTTTATTTCGTAGCAACTTTTCTGGGTAACCGCGTTTGAGGAGTGCAAGGTGTAGATTGGCAAGGTATTTGTTGAGAGTGGCTGTGGTGTTGCAAATTCGGTGTCCGCGGATAGAGAGAGAGTTAGGAATCGAGCGTTTCGTGTGTTGAGGATGACAGCTTGTGTGGTGTAGGTATTGCTGATGGTTAGTGGCTTTGATGTGTACTGAAGTAGTGAATTTGTTGTTTTGAAGTAAGATGTCTGTGTCAAGAAAGGTGATGGTGGAGTCTGAAATGGAAGAGGTGAATTTAACCGTGAAAGATGAATTTAAGGCGGATAAGAAGTTGTTGAGAGAGTCAGAGCCATGTGTCCAGAGAATAAAAATATCGTCTATGTAGCGGACCCAGAAAAGAGGTTGAAGGGGTTGCTGTGACAGGAAGGTCTCTTCGAGATGGCCCATGAAGAGATTGGCGTATGATGGTGCCATCCTCGTTCCCATCGCTGTGCCTTTTGTCTGTAGGTAAAAACAATTTTGGAAAGTGAATGCATTTTTTGTTAGGACGAAAGTGGCAAGATTGAGGAGAAATTCCGTTGAGGGGCGCTGGGGTAGGGGGCGCAGAGAAAGATAATGTCGGAGGGAGGATAAACCTTCTGCATGGGGAATAGAAGTGTAAAGTGAGGTAACGTCGATGGTGGCCATAAGTAGGTTGGGTGTGGAGGGAATAGAGACGGAATTTAGACGGTCGAGGAAGTGGTACGTGTCTTTCGTGAAGGAGGGCAAGGAGAGTACAAGTGGTTGTAGGTGGTGGTCAAGGAATGCGGAGATTCTTTCGGTGGGAGAATTGTAACTGGAAACTATAGGACGACAGGGGATGTTGGGTTTGTGTATTTTTGGAAGGAGATAAAACTGGGGTGTTCTGGGGTTTGGGGGTGAAAGTAGGGATATGTCTTGGGAGGTGAGGCCTTCTTCTGGTCCGGAGTGGAGGAGAAAAGACCGAATTTCGGTTTGGAAAGTTTGTGTTGGGTTTTTGGTTAGAGTGGTATAGGTGGATCTATCGTTCAGGTGAGCGAGGGCTTTGGAAATATAATCATTGGTGTTTAGAATTACAACAGAGGAGCCTTTATCGGCGGAGGTAACAACGATGTTAGGATTGGACTGTAGGGTTTTTAGGGCATGACGTTCGTTCATGGAGAGGTTATTTTTCGGTCTGAGATGTTTTCTGAAGGATTGATTGGAAACTTTTTCGATGAGAAGACGTATAAAAATTTCGACAGGATGGTTACTAGGAAGAGGTTTTGGCTCATGAGTTGAAGCCGGGCGGAATTTGTCAAGTGCGGGATTGGTTTTTAGGTTACTGAAAGGTTTACTTTGTAATTTCCAGAAGGCGCGCCATCGAAGGTTTCGGCAGAAATTGAGGGTATCAGTGAGTATGTTTATGTGGTTTATTTTTGGTGTAGGGGAGAAGGATAGGCCTTTGCTAAGAACGGATATTTCATTGTCTGAAAGGCTGGTGTTTGAAAGGTTTACAATGTCATGGGCATTGTCGGAGGGAGGGGGGGTGTTGGGATTGTTCGGTGGTGGCTGGCGTTTTGGAAAAACCGGAGGGCCTTTGGGAGGAGGGGGAAGGTTGTAAATGCTGCGGAGGTCAGGCTTATATTGAAAGAGTGGGGGTGGTTGAGGAGGAGGTGGCGGGAAAGGGTGAGAGTGTGGAATTTTGAGACCAACTCGGAAGTAGGAAATATACAAGTTGGACAGCTTTTTAAGGAGAGTTTGACGTTTTTGTTGGAGGGAACGTAGGGCAGACGAAATTATGGCGTTGAGTTGTGGAATTAGGTGAGCAGAAGCTAAAGTAAAGAAGTCTCTTATTATGCCTACTCCCCTCTCCCTACATCCCCTCATAGCCCCCCCACCTCGTTCCCACGCTAATTGCCTCTCAAAAAATATTATTTATCTTTTATCATGCAAACATTGCACTTCCTTCTACATAGGTGAATGCATTACCCCCTTATCCATCCGAATGAATAATCACCGGTACTCCTGTAATTCTGCCTCACTCTCTTCTCTTCCTATCCCTTCACACGCTAATTCCCACAACCTTTCATTCGACCAGTGTTTTTCCCTCAGCATCCTAGAATCCCTACCTGATTCAGCTACCAACATAGAGGTGAGAACTCGTGAATCCGCCTACATACTATCCTTCCGTTCCTTCAAAATTCCCACCCTTAACCGCCATATTTAATTTCCCTCCCAGCATTCCCTCCACACCTCCCCTCCACACCTCCCCTCCACACCTCCCCTCCACGCCCATAACTCTTTCCCCTCTCCTGATCCATAGCATATTTTCAGTCTCTCTTGAAGAAGGCCCCTGAGAGGGCCGAAAGCTCGAACAATTTACCGTGTAAGTGTTCTTTTATATGTGTCTATTCTTTTCTATTTGTGTTATGTTGTGTCAGCCCATTATATATATATATATATATATATATATATATATATATATATATATAAATGTGTGTGTGTATAATATACAAATTTCTTTATTTATTCACTCACATGGATAGAGATATGAATCGGCCCGGTAATTCAAAGAACCGTGGTTGAAGTCCTGGTCAAGGAAACATTTTTACACTTGTGGTCTTCCTCCTTTCATTTTCCCCGCCAATTCTGTGCGTTTCTTTTATGCGTGTTCCTTTTCCTTATATCTACATCCATGTGAATGATTATTTGCCTGCCATATGACGAGTTTTCATGTTCGAATTGATGAATATATATATAAATATATATATATATATATATATACACACACACACACATTCAAACACGAAATCCGCCTAGCGGCGAAGAAATACTCATTCACATGGAAATATACATACATGTGTATATATATATATATATATATATATATATATATATATATATATATATATATTATAAATCACACCTTTCGGAAGGGTTTATATAAGAATAAAACGTTAATTTTTGACTGACACTAAATCTCAATAAATTCCTCTTCGACTCCGCAAACATGCAACCTCTGTTCATTCAGTCCAAGAAGATGTATATTCTTTCCCAGCCCCTTCCTCGCTTTCCGCATTCTCTCTTCTACCTCTGTGTTCAATATTCCATTGCCTCTCATCCAATTATTTTACTTTCTTCTCTTCTCTCACCAATCGCCTCTCCTCCACCACCATCCCTAGGACTTCCTCGCTTGTTTTCCTTTCTATCTACTTAACATTTTAAACTTCCACTCAACTCTCCAGCCTTTTCCACACCTACATTTCAAAAGCCTCCAATTTACGCCTATAATTCTGCTTCAATAACAATGTTTCCAGCCCCGCAAAAAAGCCAAACTCCATTTTAGTGTTCACTTGTCTTTTCTTCGCATTCTTATTAAATGCACCTGTCATCAACTCTATTCTCCTTCAAGGCATGCTACAAATCTTTTAGCATGCCTAACGCAAATCTACTTTTTGTGTTCCTACTACTTTGACGATCTTTGCCCCAACACTTCCATCTCAGACAAACTGTTCCTATTCCTCTAGTTGTGCCCTCCCATTTTATTATTCAAATTGATGTATCCTTTTTTAAGAGCCTAATAACCTTTCTTTTATTTACAATGATTTTCATCCCTTATCTATTTCAAAAATTACTATGTCCTCTTTGATGATTGCAATCCTTTGACCGACCGCCTTAAGTGTGGCCTGCTATGCATAAAAATTCCTATATTTCCTTCATTAACATGTGCACGTCTCTTGCAGACTCTTCCTTAGACAGGTTTCACTGTATGCGAACTCCATTTGTTCCTGAGTTAACTTCCAAGTGCTCTCTTCCTACCGAAGCCCGGCCCGCAGCTCTCCTCGCCGCGCCCCCTGCAGAGCTTGCCGAGGAAGGCGGAGACCGTCGCCGCAGCTGCGGACTCTCGAAAATGAGATATCGCCCCTCTGCGCGATGGGCCGTCGGTGTCCCCTCCCACCCCTGATGGAAGGGTGAGGGTGGTGCAGTCGTGTATTCCCCTCTCCCCGAGATGAGGCCAAAGCAGCGCCACCATCCCCTCCCCAATCCAGAACACGAGCCATGAAACATACGCATGTGCCGTTCCAAAAGTCAAGTCAGCCATTGTCTTCTATTGAACCCTTCCCTACGATGGGATTTCAAAACGGTATGCGTAGGGGGATGATATTTTCTTCCGATGAGCTTTACGTGGACCAAGTGGTACAAAGAAGAGTGAGCATAAGTTTCATACTTAGAAATTACCGTTGCGTCTCTCTCACTAATCCTCATTCTTATACAAATTTAATACCACGTTCACGTTGCACCATAGAACTCCAGTCGTTATGGAACCACACGTATAACAATATTTAAAGTAGTCTCAGAGATAATTTAATACTCGCTATCAATTACTTTCATTTTACTGTGAAACAGGGAGCACTAAATGCTGCCATTACCTTCCCACTTTCATCCATCTATTATGCATTTCTTCAAAATCAAGCGTTCACTCGAAAAAAATGATTGCCATGACTTAACAATTCGTTCACCAAATGTGTCTGCATGGTCACAACGCGTGGATACTATAGTCACCCGCGGATCGAACTCTAGGACGCGTTACCTTTGGGGCACCAGCCAAAAATGCACGTGATTGCGGAGCAGTGTTCCTTGAAATTTCCAGGGAGGTTACGCCACTCACTCTATATGAGGAGGATGAGAAGCACTCCTCGGGGACACGAGGTGTTCTCAGAAATTATCCGAGAATTCATACGTATTTCATTCACTGTGCATTCTTCACCTTCCATTCTTTCGAAGCGTCGCCCGATTGATTTTCGTGCCGCATATGACGCTGGATGCCACTCTCACTCACTGACAACGTGTCGGGCTTTTTCGGTGCGGGGGATGCAGTCAATCGAGAATTGGGAGTTAATTTTAAAAAGCGTCCGTGAAAAGGAAAATACTTTTGGAAGGAGATTTCACCATTTCGTATAATGTCCGATTTGATACGACTGTTTATTCATCCCTCCCGCACATGCATTCCTCTCTACCCGAGTGTATCTCACATACCCAATGAGAATGCAATTAAGTTTCAATCAGCTGAAGGAGTGTCGGGGTGAATGATTTCCCCAGGAAAGAAACTCGACTCTTTATATTACTGTCGTCAGAGTAATGTTTTTGCGTCCAGAAAGAGCACAGGGGGGAGGAGGCGAGGCAAGAGGGAGGGGTTTAAGGGAGGGAGCGAATGAGACGAAGCCTTCTCTCGGAGAGGGGATATGAATGCCTGTCGCTGGAAAGCCATCAGCGACGGGAGACGACGCCCGGCCAGCTCGGGAGGCGTCCGAAAAGAATAACTTCGCAATTCGCCACGGGCACTTCTCATGCACACATCCTGCAGGAGGTAAGGCATCGTGATGCAAACTGTGCATTTACTATTTTTAGGGAGGTAGGGGGATAAAAATGCGATGTAAACGTTTTGAAATAAAGAAAAATTGTATTAAAAGTTGCCTTATGTGTTGAAGTTAAGGGGTTAAACGAATTTTGGAGTCTTTATCGTTTATCCCTCTTTACGTTGGGACAGCACCTTGGTAGAGGAGAAAATTTTACTATAGTTTGGAGACGTTTTATGATACAAGATCTCCGAGGTTTCTCCTGTTCCAAGTTTCAACTGGCTCGTATGACTGCTCCTCAATGAGTCAATTATCGTCATTCACACTTGAACGAATCGAAAAAGTCAAATCGTATAATACGTGACAATATCTAAAGGCAATTACGTATAGAGATCCTCTGACCCTCTCCTCGTGCAACCGAAGCGGCGCCACCGAATGACAAGGAGCAAGGGTGCAGAGGAAAATTCTTCCTTCAGAGAGACCTGGGTCGTTCCATAAGTCTTCAGGAAAATATAGAAAAAATATTTAGTAGTGTTTTTTATTTTTGAACATATGCCTTATAGCTTGTTGCATTTTTCTTAGCGTTGGTCCAACTTTTTAAGCCGTCCAAAAATTAAGATTTCGGATTGTTCTAAAAATTGTGATCTGTGTTGGCGATGACCTCCTCGTTCTACGCAAATTCCTTTCCTGCGAGCCATTTTTTCAAGTTTGGAAATGAAATAAAGTCATTGGTTGTAAATCTAATGAATACGGTGCTAGCTGTAGTTATTGCATCAACAAGTACGAAGAAGAAAGATAGAGTCAAAAATTTAATACAATAGTGCCAGGAACGAGTATAACTGGGGAAAATGAAGGCATCAGGTTAAAGTGTTCAAGATAAAGTAAAGAGAATTGCACTAAGATAATCGTAAAGAAGAAAAACTATGGTATCAAACGATATCCCAGGAGAATGTACAAATAAGAATTTGCATACTATATAAGACTTTATGTGCTACAGCTATAAACACAGTTTAGATATTTAAAAAATTACAATAAGAAATGTACACATATTAAGCAATATATATATATACACACACACATATAAGCAATAAGTAATGACCAATAAGTGTATAAATTAATAACATGAATAGTAATAAATGTACAACGATACAGTCAGTGTAAATAAAATATAATCAAATGTAAGAGCATTCTAATAGTTGATATAGAGCAAGTAAGTGATTAACAACCCATAACAGATACCAATGCAACAATGATAAAAGTATATAATAAATGTATCCGTAGATTTAAGAGGGGTAAGCATATGCAGGAATCCTCAATTGTATACAATTTGTATTGAATGTTATAACTGCAATAAACAAGGTACATTCCTTGAATGAGCCATCAAATTGAATTGAATTGTAATTGGTACAGTTAATCCAACTTTAATTTCATAACTTTTGACACCAAAATTACACGAGTCAGTCCCCGTGCATTGTTTTGATGGAAGAGAATTTTGTTTTCTTACCAAATGAGGTCGTTTTCTCTTGCTGTATTCGCTCAACCGGTAAAATAACGACGAATAATACTCTCCGTGTATCGTTTGCATGAAATGCAAGTTATTGATGCAGATTAATGTTTGTGCATTCAAATAAAACCATTGACATCACCTCGTCAACCGATTTCACTGTCTTCGCCTTCTTCGGAGGCGGATCGCAATTGCAAAATCCACTGCTCCAATATTTTTTGTCCCTGGTTGTGGTATTGCATCCATGTATCGTCCAGAGCTGTGTTTTGATTCAGAAACTCGCCAGGATTGCGACGGAAAAGCGCCTATCCAGCCTGTGAATCGACCCTACGATTACGTTCATTTGGAAAATCCGCCCTTCGGAGAAGCTCTTTCCAATGGCGAAGATTTGGGGCGCGTAGAGTTGTCGAGATACGCACGCTTGCTCCCTTCGGTCACTCGCTCCCTCCGCGCTCAACTCGGAGAAGGACGATCGAAATCGGAGAGGGAGGGTGAAGTCCCTCGGTCGGAGGGGAGGGAGGCGCACGCGGGCCGCATTATGCTTCGCGTGGATCCTAATTCATTCAAAAGGGGGCGGGTGAGGAGAGCGGACGCGGGGAGGGGAGGCCGAAGAGCACCCCGATTGCAGATGCTGCCCCCTCTCCCCCGCCCATCCCCTTTAGGGACGGTGCGAGAGAGGAAGCGCATTCCCACGCGCTTCCTTAAACCGCTCTTCTTCTTTCATTAGCTGAAAGAAAACTTAAAATTTCCGTTTCATGCAACAAAACTCATTAAAGAGGAGAATAAATAGCAAATATGTCTAGCCCATTGTAATTGGCAACAAAGAGTGGATATTGGTTTGATAAAAAATTATCCCATATGCTTCTTTTCTCTTCTACTCTACTATATACATGTACTTCCTCGTTCCTCACTTTGTCAGCCCATTAATTCTTCAGCATTCTCCTCTTCAGCACCATGTTTCAAAGCCATCCATTCTTCGTTGGTCCACTTTTCAAATGTCCCATGTCTCTGGAGCATTGAGTTCCATGCTTCATACGAACTGCTTCCTTTTTTGTAATCTCAGTTAATTTAAACACAGTACCTGCCTCTTCTCCATGAACGACCTTTTTGGCTTGAGCTGTTCTGCACTTGATATAGGTCGAATTTCTTCCACCTCAAGTTACTCTGCTGCTCAGGTAGATGACGGATTCTACTTGTATTGTCCTCGCTACCTACAGCTTCTTTTTTTCACAGACAAGGATTTCAGTTTTCTTCTTATTGATATTAACATTTTATTCTAAATGTTCTTGGTCCATAGCAATGAGAGTTGCTTGCATGTTCCTTCGCATTTCTGCCGCTACTGAGATTCCATCTGCAAACCGGAGCACGTTAATATCTTTGTCATTCACTTTGACTTCTTTGATACCCAATTCCTACGCTTCTGTGATAACCTGCTGTAGATATTCATGTATTGAATAGTCCTGGCGAAATGTTGCATTGCTGGCATAGGTGCGGAATCGGAGAAGAATTTTAAACACCAAGCAATCGGATACAGTAATAAATTAGGACGCCTTAAGAAGAGTCGCTGGAGAAAGGCATCTGCCGAACGCCATACAAAAAATGAATTGAAAGCGAAGGAAATCTGTCGAGAGATCAGCGAGAAAAGACGGCAAGGCAAAAGGAGAAAGAGAGGAGAGAAATCCTCAATGAAGGAAGGCGATATATCCAAACGAAGACAATGCAGAGAATTGAGGATTGGATACCTGGAATCTGAAGTAGAATCAGACCGTCTAAGGGGATTAAATGCAAGAAGACTCAACGTTACATTCTATTAGTCAAATAGCAGGTACGGAAGCAATGAGATGAACGTTTTTCATTTTCTCAATGAAGACTAGTCCACAGGAAAAGGTTTGTTTTTGAGGATGGCGTTAAATATCTTTTATTCCCATTTTATGCACGATAAATCATTCTTAAATTACACGGAAATGTCTCAACTGCCATCCATTCCGACAAGATGACTTTTCCTGCCTCAATCTCGATCACCCAACAGTTTACCTTCAGCAATAATGTCACGGTAGTCATACTGCCGTTGACTTTCAATATGCCCAGCCTGCACTCACCCCGACTCCGGTCTTCCTCTTTCCTTTGCAATGGCTTACACTTCTGCTTTCTTTGATTTGTAATTAGTGTTTAAAAGTCTTTAAATGCAAACATTCGCACGGACCAGATTCGTGCGAGATGGGATTGGCGAGGGAGGACGTTGTGATGTCGGTGATCACCCTTGCACCGGTGGGAGAGAACGAAGGAATGTCCGAGATCCTTCGTCGTCCTTTCCTCAGCTAAGGCAGCGGCAAGGTATATAGCACATCGAGGCGACGAGGGCTGAGGAATCCCCGCCCGATCGGCCAACCGTGGGTCTTGACCAAGCTGTCTCACGGCAGGAAAGAGAAGAGCGCTTGGCGCCACGGAGGCATTCCGCGTTTAAATTCGCCTCAGGGAATGGTGAAGGTGCCAGGCTCGTGGACGTACATTTACACACACCACATACTTCCTTCCAGAATGTGGCAATCATAGCACCACGCCGCGCCCTAGGCACTCCATACCGAGACCAACTTGGGAATCCCAACTATCTTGAACGCCTTCGAGAAACACCTAAAATTGATAGAATCTCATACCCATAAGACCGCAAGACCTAAAATCCGTCTTAATATGCGGTTCTTCAACATTTTTCATCGTATTACGCTAAGAACTTTACGTTTGTTTCATTTAACTAGAGGTAACATTATTGTTCTTTGGTCACACTATACTTCTTTTTTCTTGGAAATTTCCTTAAAAGAAAATAATCTTTTCTATTTCGGTTGCATGATATTTCTGCCGGATCAGAATTTAAAGAAATATATTCAGTGCTCCCAATCGTAGGACAAATCCTGGAAATATTATAATCATGCTTTTTTGAGCTGATATGCATGATGGCCTTAAGAGATTACTCAATATATTAGTGCAGTTGATGACATTTATACATAAAAACTAAGAGGTTAGCCATTGCATTCTGGTGTTCCGTAGTGAAGTCACCAAAGGGGTTCCAAACCTACAGATTAAAAGTGTATAATTGAAGATTTTCCATTTTAATGCGGATTTTAATTAGAGGAACGGAGTGTAAAAAATCGTAAAGAGTGGAAAATATTTACGTAATACCTTTGTAAAGAAAGAATTATCCTTAACTCTGCAGTAAGCGTTTATATTTTTGCAATTGTTATCGACTCATCTCCGAGAAAAAGTGTTAATATCACCGTATTAATTCTCCTCTGGCCGGTCCATGGTGAGCAAGGAATAGCCTAGGGCAGGAGCCCCGCAGAAATGCAAAATAACAGTTATATAGCTATGCCGTTTGAATATTACCGCTAGTACTTAAGGAAATTGCCGACCCCTGTGGCGGCGGGGTAACGTCCTCGTCTGCCATTCCAAGGGTCGCGGGTTCGATTCCCGCCTGGGTGAGTTTCCCTCCATCTAGGGCTTGAGTGTTTGTAAATGTGACCATTGCTATCGTTGTTAATAGTTCGATGTAAAGGCCAAAATGTGCTGTTTTCGGACTAATACTGAATAAAAAAATAAAATTGAGCAATCATTATTGCCTTGTCCCATCAACCTGAATACACCTCGTCGAGACCACATTTCGCGACGGCTTTCCGGGATTCAGTTCTCTTTAACCCACCGCTCGGGTGTGCAGCTGTCAATCCTAAGTCTCGTAACTTAAAAATTTCAATTAGGACGAGTCGTCCGAGTTCATTCTCTTGAAAGAAATATTCGCAGGTTATTTTATTCAATAGGTCGCTATCCTTTGAGGGTGATTTTAGAGCAATTTATGAATTAAATATTTTACCGCAAAAGGTTAAGCGTTGAATTAAATTCATGATATTCAATTACTAACTTTAAAATGATCTGTATTTAATTTTTATCAATTATAATTATCGGACAAGGTAGGACAGAAATCTAATTTAGAGAATTAACGTAAAAATTCATGTTAACCTGATTTAAGGAATCGCTATTCTTCCAGGATCGAGGCTCTGAAGTGGTAACCTCTTAGGCATATGGCAATCAATTGAAGTCGTGGTCCTTGTTGCACGCATTTCCCACCAACCTCTCCTCTTTTCACTTCTATTTCCAGCGTGAATACGTCAATGTAGAATTTAAAATAAATAGCCATCGTCAATTAAAAACCACTCCGTGCTTCAATGGCGAAAAGACATAGGATCAGTTGTGCCTCTGGCGTCTTTTCTAGAAGCTGTAATTCAGGACTGGGTATTAATGCCGATCGGCGAGTGTTTTTTTTTACAAAAAGGGAGCACGCAATGGAATTCAAGTCATTCTTTTTTCATAAATGAAAAAAGGTCTCGAGTCTTAATTATGCGAACGCTTTTTCATCACTTGCAAGGTGAACTGAACGCAAGCAAAAAGGGGCGTCATTTTGAGAAAGCGCCGAGGAAATGAAAAACCAGGTGATCCCTGATATAAAGAAAAATATTAATAGTGACAAGAAGTCCTCAGGAGACAGAAGTATAGTATGAAAACAAAAAAATGTCAAGTCAGATCAACGTTTCACGACCACTATTTCATCTTGGGATCTTAGTGCAGACGTAATAATTCATGGAGAAGAAAAAAGTAGCCTTTAAAAGAAATAATAAAATCAGTTTGAGTGGATGCTCCATAAAAATCACATTTCTTTCTCGTGAACTTCCATCCAATAAAAAGTATAATTTATGGTGTTCCCTCGCGTGAAGGACGACCCGAATGAACCCCTGATTCGGCCTTCAGGGAACATTCCGGGAGCCTACAGCAACATGGGTCGCGATGGACCCCGAATCATCCTTTGGAAGAAGGCAAAGGTCGCGGTAGAAAATTTCACTTCCGCGCGTATTAAAGGCTCAATAAAATGAAAGCATTATCGTTACTACGCATCGACAAGAAAATCAACCATTAATCTCAAGTTTTCAGCAAAAGGAGATGGGTGGGAAACAAGGCCGTCTTCCTTCTCAATTTGACGCACAAATTCCTTTATACCGATTCTTCTCTCGAATGTATTCATTTTCTCCATCTAGATGTGCATACGGCCCAGAAACTTGGCACAAACGCTGACCTTTTAAGAGCTTACTTCCTACAAGTTCAACTTCATTATTTCACCCTTGTCACAAGAGGGATATAGTAAGCAGAAAAATAGATAGCAAAGAAGATTTTCTAGAAGAGTAGCCGACACTTTATGCCATATTTTATTGCACTGGGTGTAAGGTGACGGTAAACAATAACTTAGAGATTTCCTACTTTTCGCACCAGAGGGGAGAAGCAGAGTGGAGAAATTGACAAATGCTGTAAAAAAGATGATGACTATTGAATCAACACAAAGATGAACGCAAATAATAACCAATGAAGATGCCTGCCAAAGAGCGGAACAATTGATAAGTGAAGATGTCACTTATAATAAGACTAAATAAAGATCTTTAAGAGTGTAAACCGAATGAATTCACGTGTATATTTCGTAAAATAAACAATACTATTAAAATAAACTTTGACATATGAATCCGTCGTGAAGTGTTGGTATGTTAACCACACCTTGAAAAATTGCATGATCATAGCATATTCACAAAAACACAATACAAAACTGAAATGAGTATTTAAGAGCAGGTATTCTCATGAGGTTATCACTGCGCAACTAGCTATGATTATGGAGGTAGATATGACAGTAGAAAAATATATTTACAGTACCCACATCATAAAATTTTATTAATATGTTCATTAATGAACTACAGTTATGAATTAACTTTCAATGAATAAAATTTGGGATGATATATTTTTAAACACCGTGGTAATTTGAAATAAAAGAAGAAAGGCAATAAAAAATCATGCGAAGCGGGATAAAGCAAAGTAGAAGAGAAGGAGAAGTGATGAAAAAATCGGATTCTAACGACTTACCTCAAATGTTTTGCCCCTCGGTTGTTCTGCTTTGTTAATTCCGTAATAGAAGTGACCTCTAACCATGAGAAAACTGCCATGAGAGAGAATGCAAACCCATCGGATGTGTGGGAGCTTAAGTGGCAAGCATGACAAAGGAAAGCAGATTGGATTGTGGGAGAGGGTGCTGTCGCTACGGCACGTGGGGTTCATCTAGTCCTGTGTCCGTGGTTTGCTTATTCAGAGAGAAAGGAAGAGACCAAGCACCGCGGCGCTAATGCTTGTCATGGCAACTTAATGCCCACTTCAGTAGAATTTACTGCAATTTTAAAAATAATAACAGTTTCTTCCCTGGAAAATCTCCTGATCTAATAAGAATAAATTTATTATACCGTATTATTTTAAAAGTATTTAGAATATATTCTATTATTAAGAATATTTTGCGAACGATCTAATACACCAAATTTGCCTTGAGAGATACGTTCGCCAAAAAGCCGAAGGCCAAGAAGATTGTTTGGTGTCTTCATCAACTGGAACATTGGAACAATTCAAGTTTTCTCATTGGAGATTAGGCGTCTCTCTGAAACGATTCGATAACTGAAACATTAAGGTTTTGATAGAAGACATCTTATTGAAATGAAAAGAGTAACTTTGCAATTCCAAACACATTTGTATGTGTGTGTGTGTGTGTGTGTGTGTGGAATGGCAAAGTAACTCCTTTCACTTCAATATGTTGTGCAAATTCCATAAAGTTACACCTGAGACAAAAATTTTTTTAAACATCTTTTATTCACGCAGGTGTGGGGGGGGGTCACCTCGGCGCCCTTAGGCTTTAGGCTTTTCCTTTTGGGCTTAGGCTTGTAAGGCGTTACACTGGGTGGCCCACCCTTACTTCGACAAGTTTGGTGGTCGTCCCATTGTACTAAATTTCACGACTCGTAGATGATAAAAAAGCAAAACCATGAAAAACTTCCAAAATGTCAAAATCACTTTTCACAGTCTCACTGGCTAAAACATTTATGACCCCGCGAAGCTCTCTATATGTTTACGCTCATGAAAATTTTCTCTTTGAAAAATAAATACATAAATATGCATTTAAAATTTGAAAATTGTTCGAATATAAAACAATGAATTGAAGAAAATAAATCATTAAACCATAGCTCACTATTTTATGTTGTGGTGACTAAACGTCATTCAAATGGGAGAAAATGGGAGAAAGAAGGAGGTGAAGGGGTGAGAGCTGTCTAAGACGGACAGGAACAAACCGTAGTGGAGTCGAATCCGACACTCAACGCGTAGCGGTTTGTGCCGTTTTACGTAAAATTGCGCTTTAAATAGACGAAACCCCTTTTTTTAATCCTTAAGCGTTTGATTTTCAAACATTTCATCTCCATACCTCACTATTCCCAGCTTTCATACGCAGAAACTGAATAAACAAATGAACACTTGATAATCCGTTTCCAACCCTGTGTGCACCTTCGGGTGAAAGAGCGTGGGCATGATGCGCTATTGCGACACTTTGGAACGACCCCCTCCATTCGAAGCCCACGTGCACCAAGATTTTGGCTACAGTGTGCTGTTGACGGAAATCGCAGTTACCGGCATCAAATGACTAAAGGTGGCTTCATCAATCAGTTAATTAAAGGCCGCTTTCCCCAAACTACGGATGGAGGGTTTGAAGAAAATACCAGTTTAACATTATTTACGATAAAATTTGGATTACGATGGCAGCGGTGACAGCAAAATTACGAGCGAGCGTACCCTGGATATACATACACCGGCCGTCCGAAAAATAAATGCGCAGTATTTTCTGGAACCATTAAGCCACCCTCCCTTTATATCCATCCCCGTCCCCACGCACCGAAATCCACGCGGAAATGCACGATGAACACTCGCGAAAGAGTTATCCTCGACGGGCGTCAAGTACACAGGAGACGGGAAGGTCTTTCCCTTTGGTGCAAGCAGCTGACAGCAGAGCTAGTTGCTAATGCACACACGCTGGTGTTGGAGTGGCGCGGAAAATTGAACGGCGTGCCGGCGTTTGATTTATGAAAGCCGGGGGTTTGCAGGCCTCCTCTCCCACTCCCCATCTCCCACTCCTCCTCTCTCTCCCCCACCCACAAGTCATCGTCCCCACCCCTATAATACTAAATGCCTTAACGGGCTCCCGTTCGGAGACGAATGCCTTCTTGAATTCAGAAGGGCAAGGGGAAATACTCGAATGATTCAACTAGATCTGTATTTTGGAAATTGATTTCGCAGTTATAATTTACTAGCTTAAAGTTTTGCATGAAAAATATTTACGAAAAAGATTCGGAAAAATCGATTTATTTCAGGTATTGCTAAAATGTCTGAAAGTTCTTCAAAGTATATCCCTTGAGCGTCGACACACTTTTGCCAGCGTTTTTCTACGACTCTAAGGCTCACTGGTAGGCGTATTCTGGAAGGTCATTAAGGGTATGCATGCAAGCTTCTTTGGTGGGATATCGGATTCCATGGTGGTGTCCTTTGAGGAAGGATTTTACTTTAGGGAATGGTATATAGTCTGCTGGTGCCAATTAAGGATTGGAAGGGGATTGGGCAATCGTCGTGATGCCGTTGCAGGTCTTCGCAAGCAGATACTTGACTCTGCTCTTGGTCGTCCGTCAAGACTTTCTGCACGAGTTTAGCGCAGATCTTTGGCATCACCAAATTTTCAGTGATAATGATGTGCATCGTTGTCATATTAATGCCAATATGATTTGCTAACATGCGCACACTTAAGCGTCGGTCTGAATTCTGCACTTCCCGCACACGTTACACGTTATCGTTAGTGGCGGACGTCGACGGGCCCCAGCGCGGGGCTCGCCCTCAATACTCTCTCGGCCATCTTTGAAGAGTTTGTGCCACTTAAAATCTACCGTTTTTGTGACATGCTTTCAACCTTAAATACATGGTAAATCATTTCCCCAGTCCATAACAAAAGCTGATGGCGTACCGCTGTTCAGTCGTTCGTTGCACTTTGCGCTTGCACCGAGTCACTCGATTGTGGTCCGCTGAAAGCCCGAACTACCCTGAACGAGCGCTCGCAGGCGATGGCGCTTGGATCATGTTAAAGGTAAGACACCTCAACACCAAACCTGTGCACTTACAGTCACGTCAGGAAAAAATTGTTTCCGATACTTTTAATAAAAACCTTGTATGTGGATGATATGAGGTGTTTCAAAGATATACAAGGCATGCTTGTGTTATCAATATTACGAATACATCAGCAAAGTCAATCAATCTCCTTTAAGATGCATGTATTGGGATACAGACATCACTGTCAATATTGGATAAAGTACATTGGTAATGAAAAGATACTAGGAACCATTTAAAACGCTGCTTTGCATTTGAACGTGAATCTATTGATGAACACGTTTTCCCATTTATTTCTGTTCACAAAAATCCTATAGAATAAATTGAAATACGAAAATGGAGATTCCTTTCACAGTACCTCGAAAATCTGATTGACAACTCCGTCTGTTTCAAATGCGTAACTACTTTGGATGTCAGATAAGGGTGAATTGACCCCAGGTGCTTGTGTTTGGCGAAACATGCTAAGCGCTGTCGCTCTTATCGTCCGAACTGATTTTTCATTTACACTATTTTGAAATGGAAAGGTTTCTATGAGTTCAACGGACGGGATTCCATTCCTAACATACATCCACCGTTCAAAGAGATCTCTCTTTGGTGACACTATGCTAATCCTGTGACTAAGTTCCGCACATTCACATTCAGTTGACAGAGTGACAGCCAACAGAAAATCTCTAACAGTTACATTTTCAGGTTTGTGTGAACAACTCTCAATCTGTTCAATCGTGCGATTTCGGCCTGGTGCAAAAATATCGGTTTGCTTGTCACACAAATACTTGAAATTAATGTATCACCATTGACTTTATCTAAGCAAGTAAATAACCCTGTGCTCCTACTTGGAAGCAGTTCTCAAAACCTCTCTACCGAGACCAAGTCATTGTCATTACGTCTACGGTACAAAAAATTGATATTTGGGCAACTTGAAGTATAATTTCCGTTCAGTAGTCAAAAATGAATGTTGAACACCTGAAGAGTAGGGAAGGACATTTAGTCGAAGAGAGAGATATTTCTCCCGGAGAACGTGGACTTCTTCCATGGGTATGTATGTGAGCAAATATCGCTTTGCGAATCTTGATTGGCTCCGCCATTTTGACGCCGAAACGAATCCAACGATGTCCCAATAATGCTGATCAAATTCTGTTTTCAAAGGTAAATCATGCGCAGTTTTGAAAGAAATGTACATACATCGTGACTGAAAACGAAAATTTAACTCAGCTCGATAAGTGTTTAATGATCGAAGGCAAAATTTTCGGTACACACAAATACACAGAAGTGAGCTGACGACTGTTTACGACTTACGCTAACATCTTGAAAATTGATATTTGTGCCTCTCACTTTCGTCCGAGGGTTAGATCGGATCAGAGCCCTGAGTCTCCTTCAAAAAGATGACTGGCCACTGTCTCCCTGGAGCGTGAGCGCGGAGGAGAAGGGGCGAGGGCAAAGGAAGACTTAGTGGGAAGGAAGTAAACAACTGGGATTCTACGCGGCAGGTGGGAAGAAAGAGTTGCCGATAACGATGTTGCGGGGCGTGACGTTTTAATAGTCCGGGAACGTGTATTGGTAGCTTTCAAAAGACGTGGATCTGGAGATCAGAGCGAGAAGAAGAAAGGGAGTTCGGATGAAGGCAAAGGGAAAAAGGGTTCAGCGTTGGAGGCAAAGCGAGATAGGGTTGTTTCTTCAATGGATTCCGAGAAGGTGGAGCCAGAGGAGAGATTAGAAGACAGCAGGGGAAGGAGAGGGGGTTGATAGTAATTATCGAAAGAGAAGAGGAATCGCCGAAGCAGAAATGAGGCTTTTCGTATTGATTAAAGCTTTTTTAGCGAGGTCTCAAATTCGTGCTTTGGGCTACTCATGTAGCACTACGAATTAGAATACTTGTAATTGAAGAGTAACTAGAGAATGCATGGCAGTTTATTGTTTGCAACGTGCATTTACACTCACAGTCGAAAAAAAACAAAATGTAAGCAAACATCCTCTTTATTTGTAACACGTGTGCCCTAAAAATCGAAATTTTGCTCACCTAAAAACCTCAGTAGGTTTGAAAGTCTACCGGTACACGTTTCTTGTATTTCCACGGCCATAAATTACGCTTTATTTACAATAACCTTTCATAGGTTAACAATTATAGAATTTAAATGCGCAAAATATTTTGCTGGGCTTGAATATTGAAATATGCTAGCTTACTGAGAGACATGTGGCACACTAATATAAAAACACATAAGTGGCACAGCATTTTAATACCCTGATGCTCTTGGTTAACATCCAATGGGAACATTTCAAAGAGCTTGGTTGAGGAATAGAAATTAAGCATCTAGTATTAGCTAGGGTAGTCATGAAAACATTGAGATCGAATTCGGCTCCATTTCCAGGTTTCCCAACTTTCCAAGGCGGGCGGCCACGCTGTTAGTTGGGAACTTTTTCGATCGCTTCAATCACATCTTTCCACACTTTAAGCGGGAAAGAAATAGTTGCTACAAAGAGGATATAAAAATGTTTAAACGTTTCATCGAATAAAACCTACACAGTTCCATTAGAAACCAGCCATTTCATTCACAAGATTTAGGAAACGTTAACTAGATACACTGAATTCATTGTCGCCAGAAACTATAGCTATTCTTAAGTTTACATTTTCCAATCGGCGCATTTTTCAAATAGCCTCTCTTATTATAAATGAAACTATAAGAGTGCCAGTTAAAAATGTATGCATGGAATCAGGAGGATGGGAATAATTGCCAGCAGATGATAAAAATACCACCAATATTTCTCATCACGAGATCGAAGATCACCACAATGACTACATCAGACGATCTTGGCAATCCATTCCATTCCCCAGCATGGAGAGGAGTGAGCGAGTGTAGGCGGGGAAGGTTCGGCCCGTGTGCGTGTGTGCGTGTGTACGTGCCTCCAGAGGAGGACAAGGGGGCGATCAACTGCTCGGGCTCTCTCGGACGGCGGAGTTTCTATCGCCTTCAAGACGGCCGCCGGCGGCGACACAATCCCCCAAGGCGAGGGGGGATGGTCATGGGGGTTGACGCCAGCAGTGAAACAATACCGGATAGGTAGGTAGGTGTACGTGCCTACATTTCCTTCGGGAGTCAAGGTCAAACCCCACTATTCTGCAAAGTTTAAAGTGGATTACATTTTGAAAATGTTACCCTTTAAATTCAAAGAAAGGTGAGCATTAAAGGAAAGAAATGTAGGGAATTTTTACCACGGCTATTTACAACATCCTTGAGAAAAACTTTTATTTTAAAACGTTGAAAATATATGGAGGTCACGAATGAAAGGAACACACCACCATCTAGAAAAATCACACGCTTAAACAGGACAGCTCTAAGCTCCACCGAAATGCAATTAAATTTTTTAAAGAGAATTAATTGATGCGAAAATGCTTCCTGAATCCAAAATGGTTTCGAAAGTGAAACACTGATAGAGGAATACATGAAAAACGAACTACATTGATCCTACTATCCCACCCCGCTATATTTGGGAACAACATTTTTTGATGAAGTGACGTGACACGAAAGCCATCAATTGAAAGAGCTGCTGGTACTGCAGCCCTCTGGCGCCTGTAATACGGGTACCCACTCATCATGCCGTATGCCGTCAGATGCAAAGGGAATTCATCCGAGTGGTGGGAAAGGGTACCCCTGCGCATGATAAACCAATGGCAACTTTTTACGCTATCACCGACCACGCAATTAAACTACTTTGCAAAATTTCGGAAAACGAAATGGCACTAACGCAGAAGACGCACACACAATTCTCGATCGAAGTGGAGATATTCGGTATGCATAGTCCAGATGCGGACACAGCGTGAGCCAATGCCTTATGCAACAGACTAGAAAGAAAAATACAATATGCCTTCGTCGGATTCACTGATGCTATGGAGTTGAATTCAGCCACGAAATTCGGGCGCGAGTTATGTACAATGAATTTCCCGTGACTGAAGCCAAACTACACTGTCATGACGAGGAGTAAGGGCTGCAACAACCCTTGCCAATGTGCTTATGTCACCTCTAAGTTTCTCTTAACTTTACCACAACTTATGTCAAAGAATTTTGACGGAAACATATTGCTGCATGTTTACGGTACATTTTTAAGGGCCATTTGAAACTAGCCGTTTCATTGGAACTATCAAACAAAGTTCGATTAAAGGTGCGAAAAGGAAATGAAAGGTACACGTGCTCAATATTTTAATAGTTGGGAAGGACAGACAAAAAGATAATCTTGAATGGAAGCGTCTTAAAAATGTCCAGTAGCTTAATTGACTAAAGGTAGCTTGTTAGCTTAGCTGACTAAAGCCTCGGCTGGGCGTCGAGGGGCCTGGGTTCGATTTCCCCTCAAGGCGAATGATTTTTCCGTTGAAAGTAGTTGTATTATAATGAGCAATAGTAGATGACGCGGTATCTCCCACAGTTTCTTTGAATTTGTAAATTTTGTAGCGTGTGCAACCATGCCACAGCTACATTACATTACGCAATGAAATGGTCCGACGTGCCTTTAACACGAGAATTAATTATTGTTATGAACGCCTAACATCCTTCTTCAATTACCATTTTTCCGCGCCGCACATAATTACGCTCCATTTGAAAGTTTTGACGAGCGTTTTCTTAACATCCTTACTCAACTTGCCTGTTATCAAGTCCCTCCTCTTTGTGAAATCTTCTTTGCTTAACACAATTCTTCTTCCTATGGGCCTATTATTTTTAACGTGCCGGGTCGAAAAACTTCCAAGGTAGGTATACTGTCTCACCTGCTCCAGGTTATGAACCCCTATTTTAATATTTTACTTAGATTTCTTCCGTCTCGAATTCAGCATAAATTTTGTTTTGTTTGTATTTATTCTCATCCTATATCTACTGCACTGATTTAAAAACTTGATCATCCGTAAATACAATTAATTTTATTTATTCTCCAACGACTTTCATTCCTACCTCCAGTTCTTCCCATCCCTCTTTAACCATTTCCTCCACATACAGGCTGAACAGCAACGGTGATAATGGGCCCTACACCTCTTCCTAACACTGCCCATCCGGACTCCCCGTTTCCCACTCACACATGAGAAATATGAGAAATGCACAAGTTGCAGATTAGCCTCCTTTCCCTCCAATCTATTCCTATTTTCTGCAAAATACTCATTAATTTTTCCCAGTTCACTCTATCAAAAGCTTTTTCGAAATCTACGAAACCGGCAAATACGTACTGATTGTATTCTATGTTCCTCTCGATTAGTGATCTAATCACCGCAATGGCATCACGCATGCCTCTCCCCTTCCTAAACACAAACTGTTAATCCCCTAAGTGATCATTTGCCCTATTCTCCATTCTTTTATTGATAATCCTGAGAACCACTTTAGCCTTGTGCGAAATTAAACTTATTGTTCGGTAGTCCTCACATATGGCTGCCTTTCCCTTTTTGTGGGATGGGAACTAACACTGGCCTGATGAAATCCTTCAGCCGTGTACCTTCCTCATAAATCCTGTGAATTAGCCTTTCCAAATTCTCTTTTGAAATTTTATGAACTAAATTCTTATTCTCCTCCTTTTTTATGCTAAGTGTAGCACTTTCATTCCACTGCCGTGCTCTCCTTACCTACCTTTTTAACGCTCTTCAATTTTACGCATTGTTTTATAACCACTAAACTGAATGTATATACGACGTTTTAAGGCGTGCGGACTGGTGACGCTGCGCTAAATCATATCAAAAGCCATCGGCCATTTTCTCGCGTTTCCCAACATTTGCCTGTGCACCTACTCCTATGATAGGTTTGGAACAGCACTTTCATCATTCTAAAAATGTTACTCGTATTATGTATTTCCACCGTGGTCGCATCTTTTCTTTCGCGGCTCTTCTTTATTTATTCCCTCGTCCACCTCTCAGAAGTAAAATAAATATAAATTTCGCCCAAGAAAATTTTCAACTAACACAGTAAGCTCATTTCAACCAGTATTCTTCTTTTCTATCGCTAATTTTTAATACGTGAAAACACTTTCATTTTTTGAAACTGCTGCTTTCCCTGCGAATTATTGCATATAACTGGCGTTATTCTCATTGACTACCCTTCCTTTAAATGTAAACTATTTAAACGTAGAGTTCATTTATTAAAAAACTATATTCACCATATTTCGCACGAAATTTGGTATACTATCTGAATGAATTCTTGCAATAATACACTTCGGATGGTTTCGGAGATCGGCCGCCGGGACACATCCTTGGCGAAATACATTATTTTGAAAAAGCCAGCTTGCTTGACGAAACACCGTTGACTCCAGTTCATCCTGGAGCGCCAATCAGAGCAAGTGCTCGCACTAGAGACGCGGGAGACGCGCCTTCCTCCGTTTGCCAGGCATCCACCCCTCCCCGATCGAGGCTCGATATCTCGCACAAACTGTGGAAACGGGAATTCATGCATTTTACGCACACATTATTGCACCTGAAAATGTTGAAATTAACTCGGACATAACTTTTATGGGTGCAGGCAGTATTCGATCAATACGGTTCTCCTAAGAATTAAGGTTCACACTATGAGTCAACCTTAATTAAGCGAATGAATGAAAAACTTATGACTCATGCTAACACTTGCGCACATCACTGAGAATCCAAGAAATCTATGATTTTAGTAAAAGTTAACACATTAACGCAACATAGAGTTAGTACGCTGCGGACGGTGGTAACGCAATGTTCTCCATTGATACAAATAATTTCCATCGTCATCGGCTTTGGATGTTCTGCCGTGTGGCAGTGAACCTCATGGTTGACCCCTCCATGTCCTCCTGTCTTGAGCCATTCTCTTCGTATCGTCTTCGACAAGCCCCCGGCCTTCCTTAAACATTTTCTGCCACTCAAAAACTCTTGTGCGGCTTAAGGCATCATCCCCATAAGCCTGTTTAATGAGTTTAAGAGTCTCCGACACGGATTTCCCGAGTTCAACGCAAAACTTCACGGTGTAGCGTTGCCCAACGGTGCGCTCCATGCTGGCTCGACGACACCACCAACAATCACTTGTCACAAAAATTCACCTCCTGTCCCTAAGCATGCCCGAAGGCGACTGAACTAAATTGCGCTTGAGTGGTGGGGGACCCCTCTACCAAGCCGACTGGTCGGACCCCCATTCTCCGCTCCGTTGAGGCTGCAGCAAACCAGTCTCGATACCTTTTGTACGGACCGTGTATGTTCTTCTTGTGCATATCTGCATTGTAAGAGTGACCGTTGACCAGACTTGACGGTTGCCGCCAGGACAATTGCTTAATTGCAACGACATTTATATAATAATAATAATTTCAATATCTTGGCGGGACCTGCATGCGTAATGGTAAGCATCAATAGGCGTCACAAGTAAAAGGGATGCCGCCCTCCCCATTGATCCTATTCCCAATCCGAATATGTAAGCCGCGAGTTTGGAAAAGAAAATTCTGTTCTTTTGGGAATTGTTTATATTTAGACACATAGAGAGATGGATACATTCCCGCCATTTTCTCGACCAAGTGGTCACCCCGGAAGACACCATTGTTGCTCCAGCGACAAGCGGGTCACTGTTGAGGTGGCATAATGGAGCGTCGACAGGGAGCGTGCGAGACTCCCCCTCTCCCCGGACGGGTAGATATTTGGCGGCAGAGCGGCAGGGGGAGGAGAAGAGGCGCCGGCGCCTCCACCCACCCCCTGCACTGACCACCACTCGTCCGACTCTTGCCGCACTTCAAAGGAGATGCGTGCGCACTCTGCCGTCGCAGCATCCCTCCCTCTCACTCCCTTCGGCTCGGAAGCGGAGGCACTCCGGAGTGTACCCCACCGGGAAGTTAACACACATGGAACTTCCATTGAATTCGAAGGAAATGTCTTCCTATGATATCCCTGAATGTAATTTTCCTACAAGATTTCCTTATATCAAAGGTAAAACTTGAAATATCTAGTCGAATGTTTGCTCAACTTAGTGAAACCTAGGATACGTGCGTATATAATGATGAAACTTCTGTTTTTTGGGAAGGGTCGTTTCTTAAGGTTTGCTCTACCTTTGAAATGATGTTCTTTCTAAGCAAACGTGCCAATAAATCTCGAACAAAAACCTAAGTACCGATGTCTCTCATAAAATATGAGAAATTTTAAGGTCGTTGAGCACTTTACTCCCTTTCTTTCCACAGATAATTGTTTCCTAGGTAAAATGAGGGCTCGCTTTCCAGAGGTAAAAATCTTCACCTCTTACCAGAGAAAATTCTGTGAATACTTTATAGGAAATTTCCAGCATAGTATTTGGGAGCGTTGCGCATTAAAGGCTGTTGTGCAGGTTGTTAAAACTGTCACTGCAGTTTGGTGACATGAAATTATCACCTTTGCTTTAAACCATTAGGCGTGCAAACAGTTGACATTCGTCCTCCGCACGCACCCACCTGACGGAGGAAGAGCTATAGAGATTAATCGGTAAATAAATACAAGAAGATGGGAATGGCTGGCAAACGGTGTGTATATTATCTAATGCAAGTTTGATTATCAACTATGAACATACTTCAAAACACGGCCGCTAAATTCACTGCTTCAGAGATTCAGTTGGCACGAAGACTAGCAAAGCAGGTACCGGATGGCGGTGGCACACTTAAATATTAGGGCGAATCGATCACAGGCTTTTTCGCTGGAAATCCACTAATAATAATCTATGGACAAACACAAAAAAGAGGCTTAACAGCCTTGGCTGCCTCCAATAAATTTTCATAGCAACCAACATTCAATCTGCACAAATGATGGTAGAAGCAATCACCTCTCAGGTGGAAGGCTTAGTTGCTGACGCTCAATGTAGGATATGAGCACTGTTTGCATATAATGTGTTCGTGTTGATCAAAGTGGCAAACAACTTCAAATTTATAAAGAAAAACTGCTTCTTGAGAGAATAAATCTAATCAACATTATTGTAAAACGTTTAAGATTACCAAAAATCAGATTGCTATCATAAATTAATCCAGTTACAGCGTATCGCTGGAATGGAAGTTTTATGAAAATTGTAATAACACATTAAAAAAACGGCGTATTAATGGAGAAACTCGCGTCACGTGATGAGATATTTAGTTGACGTTTAATTCCTAGCATCAACATTAAAAACATTGGTTCTTTCTGTCGACTCTTAGTCAACGCTGTGAGAATATTGCCAGTCGCTATGTCGGGGAAGACAGCACGGATCTCTCGACGACGTGCGGATGTCGAGGAGTCTGAATGCGGATCACGGTCTAGACAAGTACGCTCTTTCTGCACTGTGCATTTTTCTATACTAACGCCAACACTGCCCCACTTGGAGTCATTATCTGTATTCGAATTCACGAAACCATCCACTTTTTTCTTTTCTGCATTTTATTAGTCAGCTCAACTGAAACAGGAAGTTCGCTCGAATCCATTTACCACACGCCGAATCAATCAAAAAAATACTTTTTTTTAGGAAGATATCGCATTTGGATGTTGAAAGCCTTGTTTCACGCCCAGAATCACGTATTACTCCCCATTTGATAATACTTTTTTCATCCCTATTTTTTACCGTTGAATCCTGCCTACGTTACAAGAAATTGATTGGATCTGTCAACGCTGCACTAATTGTTGAATAAGTGCCGCGGTACCGTCCGGAGTAGCTCTTGCGTACCTTTTCTCTAGTTGTAGATTATGTTCACGTCAGGCAAACGTACTCGCGTCTTTTCCCAAATCTCCCACGAGTCAAGCAGGCAGGTAGAGAAAGAGAGAACGGAACAAAGAGATATGGCTAAGAAGCCTATAAGAAGGATAGTTGAAATTCCCACATAATCACCTTATTTCCCCATTCATGGACACTGTCAACGTCTTTTAAAGCTTTATCCTGAAAGAATGTGATTATACCGTAAATATATTTCCTCAAGCAGTTCTGAAGGACAGAGAGAAAATTTAAGAGAATAAGACCAGAAGCAGCATGCGTTCCACGTGGAATAAGACTTGCGTAGTCATCGTTGCAGCTTTATTGGGCGAGAGCGCGGGGGTCATGTTGCCCAATCTCCTCCGCAACCCGCACGGGGTCGCCGCACTTGTGACAGCGAGAGCGGTCGAGGGGTCCTTGAGAGAGGAGGAATGAGATGGGGAGGGGAACGGGAAGGGAGAGAGATAGCGGGGAAAGATAGGGGGGAGAGGGAGGGGACGGCCGCTCGCGAGCTCCACGGGTAGCGATGCTGTCCGTATTTAGCTTGTGTTTCGCCCTCTTGTTTTCGCGGAGTCAAAAAGAAACGCTTTCTTCTCGCACGATCTCAAGCATTACTTGAAAGATTTTACAAGTCCGTGACCCACCGCAGCGGAGGGAAAGGCTTCTTGGCCGTATTTCTTTGTTGGGTTTTCTCACTCTCTCTCTACCTGTCTATCTGACTCGGAAGAGATTTGGGAAAAGACACGGGTACGTTAACCTGACGTAAATATAAGTTATAACTATAGAAAAAGTACGCCAGAGTTACTCCGGACAGTACCGCGCCAGTTATTCAGCAATTATTGTAGCGTCTTACAGATTCAATCAAATTTGTGCAACATGCATGATTTGTGTATAACGTATCGGGAAATGTTTCGAAAAGATAGATTTATTTCAGATATTGCTACAATGTCTCCAAATTTTTCAAAATATATCCCTTTGAGCGTCGATACACTTTTGCCAGCCGCTTTTGCACGACTCGAACACTCTCTGGTAGGCGAATTTCGGATGGTCCTTAAGGGTACGCAAGCTAACTTTTTTGACGGCACTTAGGGTCCCGTGGTGGTGTCCTTTGAAGGAGGATTTCACTTATGGGAATGGGAAATAATCTGCTAGTGCCAAGTTGGGACCCAGAGGGGGTTGGGGATTCGTAGTGATGTCGCTGCAGAAGGTCTTCGCAAGCTGACACTCGACTCTACTCTTGGTCGTCCGTGAAGACCATCGGGTCAAGCTAAGCGTAGATCTTTTGCATCGCCAAATTTTCAGTAAAAATGGTGTGCACTGTCATCTTATAAATATCAATACAATCTAATATCATGCGAACATTTAACCGACGATCTGAATTCAGTCGGCACTTGAGGCACACGTCAGGAAATTGTCGGCGATGCATTTTATTTAAGCCTTGTAAACATAATGCAACGATAAAACGTTGAAATGAACCCAGAAATATCAAAAGAAGAGCAGAAATCAGCTGCATAATTTGGGAAAAGAAGTTAAGTCTTTTATAATTCATCATTCCTGAGAAAACTGTTTTACAAGTGTACTCAAAGGAAAACTAGTGGTGGTAAGAACAATTGTTTGTTTCATGAATCGAGATTATCCATCACTCCGTTAACCTCTTTCATATTATGTGTCAAAAAATCGCCACTTTGGAAAAATTATTTTCAGGTTCTTAGAGAATACAGTCCCAACTAATTTAAGTACGCATCGCTCGCTCGTGGGGTAACCCTGAGGTTGGTGGGAGTCCGAGAGTTAGGACACGATCCAACACTTGAGGAGTACGTTGAGAATTCGCCTCCTCAACTCGAGTCAGATAAAAGAGAACGTAGAACTAAGCCATGCTCGGTCTTTGCCCTCATAATTAGCTCCGAAACTCTTACGCTGCAATGTTAAGCCCTGCTTTTATGTGGTCGAGAAATTTACTGCTGAAAACGAACGTTTAGAATATGTTAGTGATAATCTTCATCGATATGAACTTCTAGCAAAACCAAAATTGTGACATTTTTAGCTTTTTACTTTTTTGAGCAAAGTTAAAGAATTATTCTTAATTTTTGTTGCACGAGTTTAAATTTAAATCAATGCTTTCATTTTTCAAACGATGCAGTTTTCTAAAATTTGTTTATTCATTAATCCGGTGTATATGTCTTTCATTTCACCATATTTATGTTTATAGATTTCGCTTCTCCTCAGTTTAACTCATCCTATTAATCAATTAAAACTTCGTGTGTCGAGTCACATTATTAGTGCTGGTAGCAACAAAAACTTTTTTCTTGTAATTCCCAGCATTGAAAAAAATGGGTAAAACTTTCAAGAGTTTCAGCACACAAGGAGAAAAGTAGAAAGCTGAAAGATATCCTCTCTCCAAAAAGTCCACTAATTACCAACGTAACGTAAGGAGGAAATATTCCCGGAACGGAGTTATAAAAAAAAGTTTCACTTCAACGGAAGCAGTTGTTAAAAATTTAATAAGTTCAGGATGCATCATTAAGAATTCTTAGGCAACGAAAATTAAATATTTTCCTTAAACCGAGAGATCGTGTGAAAACCATAAAACTTGGATTGAAATTTCACTTTAGTTTGGAATTGAAAAACTGATCGAACATTCACAAAGATATCATTTCTACTGTGAACAGATTTATTCTAATAATTTGAAAAATGTTCTTGAGGCGCTTAAACAGCCATGTCTAACTTCCTTAGGTCACCAGTGGAAAACATCAGCTCCCTTGATGCATCAATATACTAATGCACGCTTAGGCACACAATGAGAACTTGGGATACATTCCGCGATGCACGATTCCACTGAGTACACAAAGCGAGGTCTCTTTTCACCTCACCATAACCGAACAACCTCATTGCTGCTGAATACCAATCTATGTCTCAGGTCAACGTTAATTGAAAGACCTGCAAGCGAAAGTTTGAAAGCCCTTCCTGTTTTGGGAAACCTCAAATTCGGCGGGAACACCCTCGCTCCGTATGATTTTCATTGCGTAAGGAAGATCTTGGAGCTTGCGAGATCTCGGATCGATATTCTTCTTTGTCGGAGACTTCCGGCAAAAGAGAGCGGGAGCGATATCCCTAATATGAGAGGGACTCTCGCTAACGTTGAGTGGCCTCTACCTCAAGCCAAGGGGCACAGCCATTCTATGTATCCAATGTCGGTTCTGTGGTCTTCGCCAATCAATCGAAATGCCCTTCTGGTATCTCGCGACAAGTCGACCGAAAGAAACGGTCAGAAACCTGTGCTGGAGGGGCAGGAAATCACGTATTCAGGAAGTTGACCGGAAAGTTAAGCGGGAAAAAGCCAGAGCGAAAACTGAATAAAAATGCAATGGGATTGTGTAGATCCATTCCAAAACTGTTCTCATTAATCGAGGATCGTGTATTCCTTCCTCACGGCTTGCGTTTACTCCAGTACTCTACTACAAAAAGACGCCGATCTTTCTTTCCCTCAGGTTCAAAAACATAAACTTGAGGAATGAAGTATTCCGGAAGAAAATTTCCTTCTGAGATTCATTAAAGGATGGTCATAAAAAAATCGACTTAATATTTATGAATTCCCGGGTTTATAGGATATTTCTGCTGCAGAGTACTATCTCTTCTCTTTTTTCTTCTTTTTTCACACAGCGACTTTTTATGATGCGCCAAAATGTTATTTATGATTTTTCTAACGTGTAATGGATTTGCAAAGTTAATATCACGACCAATATTTGGTGAACAACCTCGTAAATTTGGAATATTCATGTATAAAAAATATTAATGCATAAAAAAATGCTGTACTGGGAAAACCACACAGACAGCCTTGTGCTAATGTCCATTTAATGCAGATGTACGAAAAGTATCTAGAAGATCCTCCTTATGGGAGAGTAAATGAGTCAAACTCATGTAACTGCATAAGGTGGAATTTAATTTCTGTGGGTCACGTCCTCAAGAAACCGTCAGTAGAGACAAGTCCACTACGTTCGCATCAAAATCTAATACACGAAAAATTTAGCTCCCCAACTTTAGTTACCATTCATTTACCCACGGTAAATTTTACTAACATAGTATTAAACATCCTTAACTTATAAGCTCGAAGGAAATTGTAAACGTGTAAATCAGCATAATATGGGTTATTCTAAAGAGTAGTTCACCAGTCAAAAGGGATTTTTGATATATCCAGGGACTTGCGCGGTGCACTTATAAGCCACACCCAGGACAACGATAAAGGAATGTACTACAACCCTGTATGACAACAAATAATTTTTTAATTCCTTACATACTTCCTTCCTCTATTCATTTCGTCCAAACATGCCAATTATTTTCCTGTTCCTACCTGCTACTCAACATTCTCCCCTCTATCACAGTGTTCAACATTCTATTGCCACTCTCCCTACTTTCCTTGGATTTTTCTCAATAAGCTTCCATCTCCCCTACTATGTCGTGAACGTTTTAATGTGATTTTCCCTCCATCCATTCCACTAATTGCACAATTCCTCAGACCCATATCTCACAACCCTCCAAATCTACCACTCAATTACGAAGGCCATGTGAAATGCAGGGAAAAAATAACTTCACCAGAGAGATTAGAACATATCCACTAGCACTATTGTCTCATAGCCTTGAGCAAGGTATCATCTCAATGAGATGGCCCCTTGCTCAAGGTTACAGTGAACGAGAATGATCAATCGAGGTTGCAGCCAATGAGAATCCATGGTTTGTTAAATGTCATTCATGCCAGAGACCAGAATAAAACCCGTGATCATTGGGTTAGCAGGTGAGCTTAACGTTCAATGGCAACCAAAACTAGTTGGTTTCCTTTCTCTCATCTGTTTTTATAGATTTCTTTCCTTTCTCTTATATTACAAAATAGAATTAATTTTAAATTCTAAAATATTTAAAAATGAAGTTATGACTACTTTTATTTCAATATATTATATTAAAGCATTTACGTGAATATCATTATAAATGCTTCCGGATCTTACGTGATAGCTTTAACCCGACATAAGTATTTACCAGTTCAGCTATAATTTGGAGTTTTAAAGCTCAGCATCATTTTAATACCTGGTGGCAACTCATCATATGCGTTGAAAATCATGGAAGAGCAATATTATGTGTTGTTAATAAATATTTTAATAAAGTATTGTATTTAAAATGCCGGTTATTTTAAAATGATGACGCACTTTTATGTTCGGTCACTCAAAAATAACAAAATGTTTAAATTAATTGCCGACTGTATCGGAAAAATATGATTTCCAACAAATAATATAAAGGTATATAAGACCAAACCAAGGTTCCCTCTTGTTGGTCAAATAAAAAAGTAATATTTATTCTTAATCTATCGCAAAATTGGGAAAAAATAAGTTATCCAGCACGTTCAATCAAATATATTATCACTGGCACCAAATTTGAATTCCAAAAGAAAGCATTATTGTATTACATCAGAAAACAAGAATAATTTCGCATTTTTGCCATCAACAGCCATCTTGTTATACGATAAACACGATATGTATTTTGCCGTCAACATACTGATTTGTTGCTAACCTTTACGTCCTCACAAAAACTCCCAGCTGCCGTGCTTAAAAATACATGAAACTCGGAAAAAATGCGTTTTAAATTACTTTTGAAAACAGCAATATCCTCGCCAGAAGAAGTTTTTCCACAGCACGTGGGATGGGTAATGCTGAAAACTGAAGGAAAACTTTTAGGCTGGGATTTGTTTCGCAGTTACCCGAGGAACTCTGTGGAAAACTTGTACCACTATTACGAAGTCGAGGGTAGGATTCAAGAGAGCAATCAAAGCCAAAGCGGTTCAGATTGGTATAGCGTACAGTCGCTAACAAATGTTAGTCATGCTCAAGAAGACGGCTTGAGGGAGGTGTCAACCTATAAGCCTTGGAGCAGACGCGAAAATATTTTCTCGCAGATTCAACACGAGGTAGCCTTAAAAATTTTAATCTAATATGGCAGTAAAAATGGAAAACATTCATGCTCTTTAAACTGTATATTTAATCGGGCTCATCAGCTGTAAAATATAAGAAATGACTGACCCCCATCCTTCTTAATGGTGCTCACGTACTTGCCATTTTCGCCCCTTTCCACATGAAGTCTCAGTTGGCGCATTTCTGACATCTGACCGCACCATAGCATTTATCAAATACCAGGTTTTTGTGAGTAATAACACAAGAGCTTTCTTCTATCTCCTTAATATATATCAACAATTCAAAAAGACACGCTTTGCGTTGAAAATACTGATTATTATTATTGGTAGTCAACCGTTTAGGGTAGGCTTTGGTTGTAAACACAAACTGAACACTCTTACATTTCTCAGTTTCGGTAAACTAGATTTAATGTGACATCCAAATATACATTACTCTACTTCAGTTCCACATAATTCCTTTCTCCCTCAATTCTGCTCACCATGTCTTCCCTTTTCCTCCTCCTTCCTCGCTCGCCTGACGCCCTCCCTTTTATCACCGTCCACGACATTCCATCGACAGTTAAATTACTTCACACCCACATTTCCTGTTTACGTGGGTTTCTAAAAAAATAGCGGGATTATTATTACTTTAGTAAAGTGTTACAAGTTGGCCGTTTTCCAGCTGTTAACATACTTTCATTTACATTTATGCATAAAATTTCTTTTTTTTTAATATTCTTACATTCCTTGGTAAGGGCTCGAATAGTTTTGCGGTTAGACTTCAATCCAATGGTTGTTTTTTTGAGAAATACCAACTTTTTTACAGTAGGATTTTCTATAGTAGGACCAACTAGGATTTCATCCTGGATTTATGATCATTTCTATCTATTAAGTTATGATTGCCGACGTCCTTGCTTGATTCTCCCCAATCTTTTTCTACTCCAGCTTATCATTACCATTATTCATTACTTTTCAATAATTCCACTCAATTGACAAGAGAAAAATATTTTAAAATGGAAAATGTCTCCCTGCCTCAGAGCATAAATATCATACCAACTTGACTTCGGTGTCTGCCCTTAAATGTGCTTTTCTTACACTCTCAAATACTGAAGTCAAGACGATTCGCATACACAAGTAATATACATGTAAATCACATTAAAAGTACTTAGATTTTGTTATTTTTTATTTTCGTCAAATTATTTAATATTTCACAAGCGATTTTAAAGGTTTAAAAAATATTAAAAATCTATAATTAATGTCTACATTTGTTATTATAATATGGTTTTAAATTATCAGGAAAACATTTTTGACACCGTTGCGTTAGCAAAAAAAATGCAACAAGACTCCTGCACTTAGCTGCCACATTTGCGCACAATTGGTCCGCTGTCGCTTTCAAAAATATCTTTTGGTGCTGCAAAATTACTTTCCTCGTGTCTCATTGATTCAATTCGCCCTAAATCGATCAGAAGGTTCCAATGATGTTTGGAAACATTGTTTAAACACCGTGTAGTAGTAGTGCAATAGTGCGCAATGCTCTCATACAAGCGATCGCTACATAGATCCGGATCGTTTTAGAATAAATTATTTCTTTTTCATCTCTAATTGAAAAGGCAAAATAAATGTTGCTTAGCGATTACCGTACACTGCGGCTATATTGAAAAATGATACACCTTCATGCTACGTTGTCCATTTCAAAAACTCAAAAATAAGTGTTTGCAAAAATACAAGAATTACCCTTAACGGGAAACCTACCCGAGGCATTACGTCAAATTTTCCCTTAAAAAAGTTATTATCCGGTAATGCTACCAAAGTTATCACATAATGGCGGCACAGTTCTTAATGAAGGCGGTGTGTTCTTTAAATTTAATTATCTGATTAATAATGCCAAATAAGTAAAAAAATTTATTTTTTATATCTAGCACCATTAATATTATTAGTAACAATACTGATGGAGCCACCCATTGGAAAAAAAATGTAATTTGTAATTATATATAATATATATTATATATTTTTATGTATAGATTAATTATTTATCAAGTAATTAACCGGTTTAAGTAGGTTTTGCGTGACCACAACTACCACGTAAATATTTTGTGACTTCTAACAAAACATAATCCAGCAACCTACTCCACAGCAAGTCCCTCTTCATCTCTGAGTACTTCTTTCCTCCCTTCATCCCGTCCAACATCCCTATCCTGTTCCTTCCCTTTCCTCGTTTGGCTAACATTCTCCCCTCTTTTACAGTCTTCAACATCCCAATGCCAGTCAATACGCCCTTCATCCATTTTTCCTGCCTCTATAGAATCCCAACAAACCCCTATCTTCGCGCACCATGCCATGAACTTCCTCGTTTGTTTTCTTCTCCTTCCATTTCACCTTCTCCATTCTTCTCCACACCCACATTTCAAAAGCCTCCAGTCTACGTCTATCCTCCTGCTTCAAAGACCACGTTTCCACGCCGTATATAGCTACGCTCCATATCAAAGTTTTTACGAGTCTTTTCTTAATATCCTTACTCATCGTCCCTCTCATCAACTCCCTCCTCCTTGTGAAAGCCTCTTTGCCTAGCACAATTCTTCTCCTTACATCCTTGCTGCTTTGACCATGTTGGTGCAAAACACTTCCTAGATACGTATACGTAGTTTTTTCCCTCCTATTTCAATGTTTAGCTTCGTATTTTTCTTTCTGGAAAATCGTATAACCTTTGTTTTATTAATACTTAATCTCATCCCATATCTTTTAAACTGAATTTCAAAGGGCGATGTTGAATATTTTTCAGAGGTTTCTCGATCCCTACTTGAGGTGCTTTGTGGAGGGCACTTTGAGTGAGTACGCCGTCCGTCGGATGTGACGTTAAGCTGCGGACCACTTGGCGCCTTTCGTAAAGAATAGGCTAATACCGACGCCGGGTTTCTCTCCACCCTTCATCCTTTCCTGTCCATCCCTAATGGCGCAAATGACCTCAGCGGTCGGTCGCCTCCCCAAAATATTACTACTACTTAATTTCCAATTCACTCAACAATGCTTGTAACCTATTGGCTGACTGACAAACTAGAGCTTGGTCATCAGCAAACTTAACTGACGTTACGAATTCCCCTCCGACTTTCATTCCTACCTCCAGTTCTTCCCATGCCTCTTTAATAATTTCCTCTACGTATACGTTGAATAGTACCGGTTATAATGGACCACCCTATCAGCCAAGCCTGATGACACTTTTTCCTTGTCAATCCATTTCATTTTTCTATATTCCATTTCCTAACCCGCCGTCAATGTCTTATCTTTTTGAAACGGACGCTACACTCCATAACAGCTGAATTGTGACCCGAGTCCGCATTTGCTCCCGGGGAGTTGCGCAAATTGATTATACTGTTCCTAAATCTGTGCCTAAAACAAATATAATCTAACTGATGCCTTTCTGAGTCACCTGTAATTTTCCATGCATACCTGCGCCTTTTGTGGTGTCTAAACCAAGTGTTGGTGATGACTAACCCCTGTCTCCTGCAGGACTCAATTTCTTTCTCCCCGCAGTCATTCCTCGTGCCTAAACCGTAGTCCCCCACCTCATCAACATCTATTCCTTCGCCTATCGTCGCATTTCAATCTCCCATCACTATCAAATGTTTCCCTGTGGGAACAAACGCGATTATGTCCTCTACCGGATCGCACATTCTATCGACTTCTTCCTCCTTATGAATGCTTGGTGTCATGTATACCTGAACAATGACCAAGTTCGTCGGTTCTGCTTTTATCCCTACTAGTAATATTCTATCCGCTCCTTATTCTATGTCTACTACGCTTATTCCTACCTCTTTATTCAATATTATGGCAACTCCTGTTATTTCTCGTTTTCGCCTCTGTATATGATTCTACAACTGTCACTCCAGTAATCCCCGGTATCCTTCTATGGGCAGACACTCGCATCAATTTTTCTGGAGGAACAATGCTGACATTTCAGACAGGTCAATGCAGTCAGAAACCCCTTACTGGTTTTGCAATACTGTACCGTCCGCTGCAGAATGGCAATAGGAAGGTTGCATCTGGGTCACGGTTTCCTATCCAATGGAGCTGAGAGTAGGGAAGTCAAGCGATCAGAGGAATAGATTCATCGCCGGCGAGCGAGAGAGAGAATTCGAATACGCACGCACACGCCCCGTGAACATACCTCGATCGCAAAAGCCTTGCGCTAAAACTCAATTGGGAGAGGGATCATTTCCCCAAAGTGAGAATTTTCTCCTTGAATTCCATTATTAAGCTGACTCCTTCCACTCCTCCGCCCGAAGACCCGTTTGGAGAGACTGTCTCCGTCGACAGCGCCGCTACCCCCAACCGAGACGATGACATCGCGCAGAATCGTGCAGGAATTCAGAGGAGAGCCCCGGCAATAAAGGGGGAAGGCAAAAGTTTCAAAGAGATAATATAAATTAAGAGTTTTCTTCCAATTTTGCAAGCGTGTGTGCTTGCGTGCGAGTTAGTGTGGTGTGTGTGGGTCCACCACATGAGATCCGAGGCCCACCTGGGGGGCAGATATAAAACCCGGGTGTTATACACGTCATAACACGTTAAGAGGAATTATCGCTCCCTTGCATCTGGAAAGAACAATCTGCCCCTTTCCAAAAATACACGCAGGAAGGCACCTTTGCACGTGAATTTCGATCAGGGGCTTCCGATAACTTTGCGCCCCATCCTTCGTTGGGCCACCGCAACGCCTTGATCGGCGGATTAGAAATTAATAGGTAAGGACACCGGTGTTATCGTCAAATAAGCGGTTGGAAACACGAGAGGATTTTGGTTATTTGACGTTGGTTGGATAGGAAAATCAAATAGAAAAATATGAACAAATTACATTTAATTCGAAAATTTCAAGAAGTCGTCTACATGATTCTATAACACGGAGAAGTTTGGATCGATTATGTCTCTCTTTTAGTTGGTATATGATTAGTTGAAGAAATAGCTCAAATGGCCGTTATATTTTTAGGGGGCACAAAGTGGTGAAGAGAAGGGAATTGAAAAATCTTAAAGAGGGGAAATATTAGCCAAAACGCACAATTCTTCCACTTGGAATGGGACTACACAGGGATCCTTGTGAGGCAGACGCATTCAGAGTCAACTCGGATTTTACTTTCGAGACGAAGATCCTTACAGAAAATGAAAAAATAAATTAGGGGCACACGAAATTTAGTGGGTACGGGTAGGAAACACACAACTTACATACAGAAAAGGAAACTAACGCTTGCATTACTGAGTACGCCTCGGGACATTCCAATGAATCGGGTGATTACGGAGCGATTACGGAAGCTACCCTTCGCACTATGTTGCCATAGTAACTTTATCCCCAAGGGAGAACTAGTTATTTAATTAATTTAGAATTTGCTAAATTCCCTACAATTTTGTTTAAATAGTTGATGATTTGGTCCGATCTTATAATTGGCGTTGACATCACGGCGGTAAATTATGGCACTTCCAGGAAGAGGAGCGAAACGTAGAGTGTTTAAACAAAGTCGCAACTAGTCCCGAACATGTGCACAATACTTGTTAGACTATAGAATCCATTATTTCCTGAGCACTAGCTATTCACATCGCTTAGTCCTAAGCCCATATGAAGCAGAGGTGCGTACATAGAGCACTAAATCGCGCTCAATCTCAAACTAAAGATCATTACGAATCCCAAAACGCCGCCGGAAACGACCGCTAATAAAGGCGATATGCATTCGGTGGATAAAAATTCCTCTCTTCCTCTAACAACCCCAGCACTACATTACTTCCCTTTACGACCATTCTTTTCTTACATTTTCTCTTCGCAACTACATCTCAAAAACCTTCAACCTACGCTTCTCCTCTTGCCTCTACGGTGAAGTTTCCGATCCGTACAAAACTACTCCATTTCAGCTTTTATGAATATGTTCTCTGCATCCTTACTCTTAGGTCGCGCCTTCACACTGAGGGATTTATCCGCTTTAAATAAATATCACCCTCCCTTCTCGCACGGCCCACGACGAAGAGGAGAGGGCATTCGAGTCCATTGCGCTCGGAGAGTGTGACAAGAGCGGAGGGATCAGGGTGAGGAAGAGAGGTGGTTGTTCTTGGGGTGGAGAGGGCGAAGCGCCGTACACGCGCCTAAGGAGGAGGTGGGGGGAGGGGAAGGGTGAGGAGGTCGCGATCCTTGGCGGGGGGTTGTGGGCAGGGTGGCGTGAGCTGAGGGGGAAAGAGGTTAGGGAGACCGCGAAGGGAAAACAATGGCAGAGGGCCGTCATGAACGGTGAAAAGAAGAGGATGTTGATTAGAAAAGGAGAATGAACACTGTCAAGTTGCTCAGCGTTACGTTTTCAGCAACAAGTCGAAATAACCCTGCAAGAGAGAGAGAGAGGGCGCTCCACTTAATCTATAATATCTTCGCGTGATGTGTTCTAAAAATGGGTTCGAGGATGCTGTTCGTGGAAGATGAAGACAAGAATGCGAAAATACTAAAGGGTCGTTACTATAAATTATTGGCCTTTTGCTAATCCGACGAGAAAATATTATTCACTTGACGACGAAGGTGGATCGGGATGGTGCTGTGGCTAACGCACGGGCTTCCCACCGAGAGGGCCCGGGTTCAAATCCTGGAGACAAAAAATATTTTTTATTGGCATCCCGATCCCTACTTGAGGTGATTTGTGGAGAGCACTTTGATTGAGTATGATGTCAGTCGGATGGGATATTAAACTGCGGACTCCTTGGCGCCATTTGACAAGAGTAGGCTGATGCCGACGCCGGTTTTCTCTCCATTCCTTTTCCATCCGTCCCAAATGGCGCAAATGACCTAGGCTGTCGGTCGCCTCCCATGAGACTACTTGACGACGAAGAAAGATATGTTGAGATGCTCCCAGTCACTAAGACCCTAAATATAAAAAATGAAAAACGAGTCGACTTGAAGCATTGAGACTACTCGAGGTTGCGGATAACATCCCACTTTCGCATTTCGGCGAAACTCCATTCATTGCACACCGCCAAAGATCAATTGGCAAATCGGAATATGGAAAATTATCATTGGAACGCCTGTGCGCAAAGAAATTGTCGAGAATGCAGAACCTGGACTGGGGAAAAAGTATAAATAGTGAGGTCACTTAACAATTCGTTATTACCGATAAATGAAGCATACTTCTATGCTGAATTGCTACCTTGACAATAAGAATGGCAAGGTGGAAAAGGAATAGTGTTAGAAAATAAAAAGTAATGTGCCAAACTTCTTACTGCAGTACAAATTATTGATAAAAATAAAGAATGTTTTTATCTAGGTAAGCATATATGCGAAGTTTATTCAAATAAAGAAATCTGTTTAATACCTACAAAAAGAGGATGAATCTCACGCCTTTTGAGCCACGGCAATTTGTTGAAGACAAGACGAGTCGTTTTATTTTTCAAATTTTCTAAATCAATTTTTTTCAAATTTTCATTTCATCAAAAGCAGTCATTTCTCCGGAGGAGACCTCCTGGGAAAATGTTTCTTTTTCTTCGCGATCTATTGCGGTATCGCATTCGATGCGTACAAAATATCAGAGTAAATTTGAAATTGAGTTTTCTCAAATCTACGGGATTTATTTAAAAATTATTTTGCTGACATATACACCTACAAGGCATATATGTTTAGCAAAGGCCTATTTGTTATAAAAATACATGAGCCAGAAAAGGTATTCAGTAATAGTTTTAGTTTCCTAAAATCCTATATCACTTTTCTACATGATCGCCAATCGCTTCCAAGCACTTTTCTCGACGCTGAACCAGCTTCTTTAATCACTTAGCATAGAAGTTTGCCGCGAAACACGAACAAACGTTAGAGCAAAATGCAGATTACACAATTGAAATGACTATTTTGGTATTCTACCGTTTCAAGTAGGTTTAAGATGGATATATCCTATGCAATCAAAAACGTAACCTGAAATCGTGCCATACAGCAGGTCCCTCTTCAACCCCACCGTCTTTCCTCCTTCCATTCCATCCAACATGCCGATATTATTCCTTCCCCTTCCTCGTTTGTGTAACATTGTCCCCTCTATCACTGTTTTTAATATTATTTCAACATCCTTCTTTCCTGTCTCTCTATGATTTCTCTGAACAATCCCCTCTTCTCCCTCACCACACACATCATCCCTCGTTTGTTTTCCTTTCAGTCCACTTCACCTTACCCATCCTTCTCCGCATCTACATTTATAAAGCTTCCAATCTACGCCTATCATCCTGCTTCAATTACTATGTTTCCGCACCGTATTAAATATTTGACGTGAGTGATAGAATTTGACATACTTTCGGTACATATTAAAATTTTGACGTAATTTTTCTTAACATTTTTACTCAATAATAATAGAGACGAAAACTCTCGCAATTTTCCAATTAATAATTATTTATTTTCGATGTACCACATCATTTTCAAGTGTTCATTTTCTAGACTTGAAAATAATGTAGTTCATCGAAACTAGTTGAAAATAAATCTTCATTTACTGCCAAATTGCCACTTTTCGTCCCTGTTTTTATGGATCAGTCCCATCCCATTACACCTGAACCTGTAATTGATATCCTTAATCAAAGTCCCTGTCATCAGTTCCCCTCCCCCTTGTGACAGTTTTTTTGCCTTACGCTATTCTTCTCCTCATGTCCCAACTACTTTGAGCCTTTTGATCCAAAACACCCGGAAAACTGTTCCACCTGCTCTAGCTTTTGTCATCCTATAAAATTGCAATAGATATTTAAACGTTTAACTTAGCCTTTTTCTTTCTCGGAAACCGCATAACCTTTGTTTTGTTTACATGCATTCTCACCCAATACCTATTGCTCTTGATTGCTAATAAACCCAGAAAAGTTTTCGACTCCTTGGCTATAAACTTAGCTTCTATTACATTTATTCTGATTCCATTCCAATACTCGAATGGAATGAGAAGCAATGCAAGCAAAGTCTGCTCCTGTTCCAACTTCCTTCTCTGGCCTTACCTCTTCTAATGCCACCAAGCCATACAAATTATAATATTTTCCCAAATTCCTCTGAAAACAGCTGGATGCAATGAAACTTAAAACTCAAAATCTTGCACCACTAAAAGTTATTCTTAGGCAGAAAGGGTTGTTAACAACAATAGCAATCGCAAACTTGGACGGAATTTTGGTATTCACATTTTTAAGACGCAAAATTCTGTAATTCAATCCAAATAGAGTAATAAAAATATTTGAACTTGTAATTTTAAAGTATTTGAAATGATCAAATAATCGGAAAGCATAGGCATCATATAAGAATTCAAAATTTATCCGCATATAGTAATGACTATTTAAAAGATAAATTTGAAACTAATAGATTTTTAAGAATAAAAATGGTGTAACTTAGATGCTCCAAAGTTGTTTCAAATGCGGCCGAAGATTTGTGAATAAATGTTGCTTCAAGTTTATTGAGTCATATTTCTTCTCTCCGGGCGTCTCTGGATGACCATTGGGACCCTGATGTGCCACGCTGAGATTCAATAGCCACTAATTGTGCCGGGGGTCGAACTACCATTGTTGAGCACATCACCCATACCCAGGCGTAAATCGAACCCGCAACCTTTTGGGCTAGCAGACTAGTGAGTTGCCCTCGAGGCCATGGCCGGCCGGGAGGGTGATCGAGACAAATTGGCGAAGAGGGCAATCAGTATATCAGAAATAGAATTAAGTGTCTCCGAACACTCATAGACTTAATGCACTTTAGACCACGATATCCTCCGCTACCATTCCGAGGACAAAGTACTGAGGATTCTTTGAAGAAGCGAAAGAGGAAGGTGAGCGGACGAGGGGGGCGACAGGATCGGGCGGCCCGCGGCTGGGTGGCCAGCGATGGAAATGGGTCCACACGGGGCGTATCCGAGGGATGCTCCCCCCACCCAGGAGCCCTCTTGTGCCGATTAGTGGGAACTAGAGTCATAACATAAGTGCACTCTAAGTTTTTCCTGGAATGATTCATCACATAGACTATGAATTGAGCTCCAAACAAGAGAATAAAAAAATAAAGTCCAATTAACTATTAAGAACTGTACTTACATTGGAAGATTCAGGTAATCTAGGCAAAACTGACTGACAGAAAAGGTGAAACAATAAATATAATACTCACAGAGATAAGGAATACAAATAACAAAATAAATTTAAAAACTGTCATTGCGTTGCATGTAAAACCTGTTACCAAACATACAAACACATACGGTATGCATTTAAGTAACAGTTTTTATGCGTGATTTGTGCCCTGAACTTTGAGTTTTAAGAGATAAGAGGGAGGAAAAATCTCTCAATCTAAAAAGGAATGGCATTTCCACACAGTCTAAAGCCGGCTTTTCTCGCCTTGTGCCTGATTTCGAATCCCGGTGGCGGCGGATCATGATGCCTTCAGCCGATGCTCTCTAGGGATACCTCGGCGAGTGAAATGACTCTCCGGTTCGCTCCACCGGGGCGAACCGGAGAGTCATTCGGGGCGTTCGAATTGGCGCCGTCCGATAAACGCGGACGGTGCGCTTTTCCTCCGCCCGGCCCCCGTCCCGCCCTTGGGGAGGACACCGGATGGTGGTGGGCCTTCTCCCGATAACGGCCATCCACGACTCTTTAAAGTACGCCGGAAAAAGGAGTCATGAGGTGGTAAAGGAATTTGCATGGAATAATGATGACTAACGGTGCTGCAATGAACGAATTCAAATTTACAAGCAATGATTTCAACGTTATATTTATTGCATATTACAATTAAACACCATAAAATACGTAGGGACTTATGAAAAATGCCTGGCGATTCAGAAACATATTAAATAGATTCGACACACAATTTGACAAGCGAGACTTTCGAGGTTCGTTCCTCGTGGGACCGCGGTGTGTGTGTGTGTAGAAGAGCACCGACAACGGGTACGTTGCGTGACGCTCAGTCCGATAACGTCGAGCTGCGAAGTCTAGCATTGAACGTAAGGGTCATTTTGACATGCCTTTCGCTGACAACGATGGCGGTGGTATTTTTAAATAGCCTGAGATATGGATCGCTCTGAATTGATTTGACTAGAGTAAACGATGAGTGGTTCATTACTCACGAAATTCCATACGAAAATGTTCTTCACATCGGCCGTTACAAGCAGACGTTCGCCACTGTAATATGTTCCACGTTTAAAAATGATCTTCTCAACATCTACGCTCGGACCCAAGCTAAAGAGGTAGGCGTATATGCGTATGTTTCAGGTATATCTTACATTTTAATTGGTTCATGTGACAATTAGTTTTAACGCAAAAGATATTAGTTCTAATAATGGCCAAAGGATAACGCTTTTTCACTATCTAGTGGGAAAAACTTATCATTTGGTGATTATTATGCTCGAATTCCACCAATTCACGTCTGAAACTATGCAAACTAGTTCTAGTCTGCCACCTACTTGCAGTGTTTAATTCTACGCACGAACTGCGTATTCCGAGAACGATTTCCAGAAGCGAAAATAGGGTGAGAAGCATTGCCGTGCACTGCCGTGGACTTCAAATGCAAAACATCGATTCGTCATCAACATTGACGATATGTTAACCACCGCTTTCAATAGCATTTAAAGTGATAATTATTTGGTTTGATGTCTCCGCAAGATCCACAATCAGTAGGTAACATACAAATTTGTTCCTAGATAGTTTCGGATATGAACGAGAGGAAAAATGGAAATGTATCCGTCAGCACCATCGGAGTCAACACCATTTCTCGTTAGAGGAACCATTCGTTTCCGCTGTAGAAACGATTCGGAGAGTGTCCGGATACTCATCGGAGAATGGATGGCTATTGCACGCGCGTTAGAACGGAATTCCTCAGCATTTATTTATTTATTTCTCGACTTAATTAGGCGAGGTTGGGACTAATAGTCCCTTCTTCCACCTAACCCTACATTACAGACATTTGACGACAATCACATACATGGAGGGAAATCCACCTAGGTGGGAATCGAACCCACGACCTCTGGGGTTGGTAGGCGAAGACGTTACCCCGCCGCCACCGAGGCCGGCCAGCATACGGGAAATGAAACGAAAACATAGTCGCAGGACAGTAATCCATGAAATTTGTAGTCTCCGGCGTAACTTTATGGAATTTACATCACATATTGAAATGAAATGGACTATGTAATTCCACACACTTTAATTTAAAACACGGCCCAGTTCATCATTAGGTGATCTGATGATGATTACGTTCAACGTCGAAACCTGGGTCTTATTTTGAAATAAAGTGTGTGGAATTACGAAGTCAATTATTTCATTTCAATAAGCAATCCATGATGTTGCATGAAGGTTCGACGGCAAAGAAATTAATAACAGACGGCCACGACCAATATAATCTCAGCCATTGGGTCGCAAAGAGGAGATTCTCATTAATCACGGACATGAAAAAAAACTTCAGGATTTACTCGGATTTCTCCGTAAATACAATTCAAGTGGAGCAACACGACTGAGGAGATGGGATACATCCCTACCCCCCCCCCCCCTGAGGTTCAAAGGGCTGTAAGCAAAATGCGTGAACAAGCACGCACACACGCCAACACGCTCTCCAGAGTCGCATTTCGAACAAGGAAGGATCACATGACCTCGCGACGCGGAGAATGGACAGCATCCGCTGTCCAAGCGATGGCCAAGCAAATCGTCGAAGACACGTGGGGCACACTGCAGAGCGATTGGAACGGAACACACTCTCGGCGGCCCCCGATGGGAGGACCTCGGGGGGGGGAGAAAGATGACACCTGGGATGTAGGCGGGCAATAGAGGGGGCGAAATGGGAGGGGGGGGGGCCTTGGGTCCCCTCACTCTGAGGAGATGACCGCGGGACCCTGCACAACGATATCACGTCGGCGGACCGCACCGCGGGGCGCACTCACCTTGAAGGGGGCGGAGTGCGTGTGGTTGGGGGGCTGCTGAGTCTTGTTGATGGTGGTGCTGCTCTCGTTGGTGGAGGCCGCGTTGCTCTTGTTTGCCCGGCGGAGGCCCACGCGGATGGGCACGAGAGATCGCGAGCGCCGTGGTGCGGAGAGGATCGGAAGCAGACGGAGAGCGGAGTCGAAGCGACCGAGTGAAGATTGGGAAGGAGACTGCGAGAGGGAGGACGGGCGAGGGAGGGGAGGGGACCACGTGGTATGGAGGGAGGGGGCGTGAGTTTGGGGGTAAAGGACTGCAGGGAGGGGGTCGGGATGAAAGGAGTGACTCCGAGAGGGCGAATTCGGCGAATCCGATGGACGGACACCAAGGGTGCGTATTTGGAGAATGCCAGGAAACAATATAGTATAACATTTCTGCGGTGGCAAAAGGGTTGAATTGCTCGTGCCTAAGCACGCACACTCATTCTGACGTCGTCGGATGGATTGTGGTGGTCACGATGGTTTGTGTTCAATGTTTACCTGGCTTAGCGCGGTCTCCAGGGACTCGTCTCCCAAACTAGTTACAAAAGAGTCGGGGAAATCCCCGAGTATTCACAAAAGAATCGTGGATGGAGAGATGTGATAAGTTTCGCGAACTGCCTTCGTGGGTGCTAAGTGGACACACTGCAGAAACTTGCAGCTTTAAGTAAGACAATCAAGGTGGTGTGTGCTACGGGAGGCGTTAGCACACTGCAGTCATAACTAGTTGCTCCTTAAAGAATTCTTTTGAAGGAGTCAATAAACGTAAAATTTGGTTGATAGAAGTGACTCATGCATAACTTAACCCTTTTGTATAGCACTATTCTTAATGCCATATGAGACTCTGCTGTTTATTTTAAACCGCTTCAGTTGATGCCATAAAGTCAACAATAAATGATTTTTAGCTGGTGGAGGCAGATCATAAATTTATTTCTACATTTAAGGAAGTGTTTTAGAAATCATAGCATTCATTAATTCAAAGGAGCTGTCAGAAAAGTATCTATCTGCGGCGAATCTAAATAAATATAATACGTTTCGTCATTCGGATTCGAATAATTTTTTCGCGCAATTTTGATTCATGACCTATCTGCGCCTGAGACTGTATCGTAGTCATATAGTACTCCCAAACCTTCCGGAAAACCCCTCGGGAGGGACAGACTACCTCGCAAGGGGGCGGCGGTGAGGGAGTGTGTGTGTATACTACACTCCCCCGAAGCATCTAAATTCTGTTAAACCACGCTTCTACGTGGATTTGCATTTGTTTAATTCTTGATTAGTCATTTTATTTTGATAAATATTATTGAAATATATGTGCAAATGGGCATTGCCAGGTTGCACACGAGTCCCTGGAATCACAATTTATTTTACCTCAGAACAATAATTTGAACATCTCAAATCCAACCTCTCGTATCACAAAAGATAATTGAACAAAGTTAAAAGTAAAAAAATTAACTACAGGAATAATCTAATACTTCTCTATCGCCAAAAATCCCATTTTCCTTGCAATAAAGCAAAATTGTTTAACTATTTCCTCGTGGCCATCGTGCAAATTTAAAGTGGTTGCATTCTTAAATACAATTACATATATATTAACCAAAATATTCACTCCGAGTGTGAATCACCGATTGGATAACCATTCACTTACGATAATTATGAAAACAGAATTTAATAAGGTCTTTCAATAGCTGAGGTAATTCCAATGACTTTTATAGCATCAGACCAATGCTGTTCACTGTCAACAACCTCGTAAAAGATCAAAATAAATTCAAGGTAATACTTGTGAACATGTGCATTAGAAATGCGTATGGCTACCGTTAGATATGCTTTTTCCAAATTCAGCAATCCAGGATAATTTTCCCAAATTTCCAAAACACAACTTTCAGCTTTCGATTGATATGCACGAATAAAATCACTGAATAGAATCACTGTTAATCGTAAGTCATGTTTATACATTTAAAATATATGATGAAAAAATAGGCATTAGAAGAGCTAGGCACATTTGCAGTTGCCTTACTGAGAAACGGACGCTGCGCTGATAGAAGGCATTCTGCATATGTAAAAGGTAGGTCCGAACTTCCTTAATATTATCGTACTGATTTCTTCACCGTATCTCTTTGGTCATATGACTTTCTCGCCTTCATGAATTCCTAGCCTCTCTGATTATTATTCTCCTCATTTCCTTGTTATGTTCTTCTTTTTTCTTCCTTCACCCACTCTCTTAAGCATGTCTCCCGTCAGCCGCGCGTTCAATTATTATCTGCCATTCCTATCGTTTCTTTCGCCCCCCTTTCTATCCCATTTTTAAACTCCCCCCACATTTCCTCAAACCTTTCAAATTTCCTATCCTCTTTAAGACATTCTTTAAGTTTTTCTTGGTATTCCTTCCATTTTACTCCGAAAAACACCCTCATAATTCCACTGTAGCACTCTGTAACCCTTCCAATTATTTTAAACTATTTATTTAATATCACGAACACAAAATTGTGATACACATCTTTAGTCGCACTTCAGGCGCTGCTTTAGATAATCACCCCATTTCTAAATCAATGGAAATCTATCATATAATCTTACTGCTACCTACCTGTCTTTCCCAGCATTTTCCTCGCGTACCTACACCCAATATGCTGCTTGAACCTGGTAAAAGTTATATCAAATACCTTCCTCTGCAAAATTAAATTGCTTTCTTTAAGAGAACATTTTTAATTCTTGAGCCGCACCACACAATCAACTCTCTCCCAACACCCCTTCCTTCGCCAACCACCGATTCTCAATCCTCCTTACTGCTGGGTACTCCCTCTCTGATATTATCCCAATTATTTCTTCTATTAGATCAAAAAATAATCCATTTTCTCCCGATGACTAAACCTAGATTGACACTAGCCAGGTTTGCTTTTTTCTCCACAATCACACTTTTTTCCCTATGCTTTTCACTACGCTTAACCTCAGTTCCCCATTTTTACTACGGCTACCCCAAGTTGACTCCCACTCACCCCACCATTAATTTCTCTTTAACTTTATCCAGTAATTCCTGTTGTTTCTCCATCTCACCTCACGTAAATATCTATACATCCTTTCTCCATTTTTCTATTATTATTAGGTAATATACCGGTTAAGGTAGGTTTTTGGAAAGGCACAGCTACTAAATAAATATTTTGTGACTTCTAACAAAACATTATATCCAGTCCTTCTCTACATCAGGTCCCTCTTCATCTCTGAGTACTTCCTTCCTCCCTTCATCCCGTCCAACATCCCTATCCTGTTCCTTCCCTTTCCTCTTTTGCCTAACATTCTCCCCTCTATAGCAGTCTTCCACATCCCACTGCCGTCAATGCCCCCTTCATCTACTTTTCCTGCCTCCACAGGATTGCTCCCAACAAACCCCTCTCTTCGCCCACCATACCAAGTACTTCCTCATTTGTTTTCTTCTCTGTCCATTTCACCTTCTCCATTCTTCTCCACACCCACATTTCAAAAGCCTCCAGTCTACGTCTATTCTCCTTCTTCAATGGCCATTGATGCTTTTTTAGCTTCTCTGTTCACATCATCATCCAATATTTCATGTGCCTATCCAAACAATTTTGGTCAATTTTTCGGTCTTCTTTTTTGTGCTTTCAGCTCGATTGTCCAAGAGTTCCGTTCGATGACGACCGCGGAGGCATTGCAACCCCCGCCGCAGGGAAAGAAATCCGGCCCAATGGGTCGATTCCGTAGTTGATAGGATTCATTGGCACTCTGCAATTGTGCATATTTATCATGGCAATAATGACGCCGTAGCGTCGAAACTAGTCGTACCTGAAATAAAGTGGTGGATTAGAACAAAGTTTTTCTTTTTCATTTATGGCAATAATAAATGATGTAGTAGCTACCCGTTGTCGTCTGCGATACCTTTTTTCAATGAGGCACTATAGCTACTCAAATGTCCTCCCCTGGGATCCGATGCCTTTGCAGCCGTCTAACTAAGGGACAGATGCTTGACGTTCCGTCTGGTTCATACCCATTGACTCATCTGGCATCGGTGGCCCTACCAGTAGCAATTATAAGTGCTTCCACAGCACAGTTCTAGGGGTCATTAAAACCCCGAGTCTTTCCACTACTTCAACACCATAGTCCTTGGGGGTGAAGTTCATTCATATATTTTAAAAATTTACACCGCAAAGTGAGGCAAAAGGACCACGTCCTTTTGCAGATCTATTATTTTTCGCAGCCATCCTGCAGAATTTTCTGTAAACACCACTTCTCTGTATACTTAACATGATTATATAATACGAGCACAAACTTGTCAATGGAAATGTACAGAGGGAATGGCAAAGTTCGAAATTCCTGCTCTCAAGTTACCCCGGTGGTTATGAAACCTTATTTCCCCCCCCCCACCCCCCCCCCCACCCCCCCCCCACCCCCGCCGCTACCAAAATTCAAAGGTTTAGAATTTCTCTGAGAGCGCACATCTCGCGCTCAGATGCCACTTGATACTCTTGTGAATACGAGTTAGCGGAGCGAAGTTAGCCATCGCAACGCATGAAAATATTACAATATTGTGCATGAAAATATCCAAGTTCATACTGTAAAAGGCGTTCGATGTAGTAATTCACAAAATCGTCAGTTAATATTCATTAACTGTTCAACAAAGTGGAACCTTAACTCCTTTGCATTATTATTTCCATTGAGTTAATTTGATTGATTCAAAAAACTGATGAATCATCATGAAACATTCCCATATTCTCTACTTATCACGAGGTAATTAATAATTATAGCGCACGTGGTAATTAATAATTAGATTCACAAATAAGGTGGTTATTAAAACGCTTAAGTAAAATCCTTTTCGTGCATTATTCCATTCAGACGCATATGTGTCGCTAGCGACATTGCTTGGCCCATGTCCATATTTATTTGAATTTTCGTTCCCGGTCATTAACTCCACAAAAACCTCCGCTATAGCCACGGGCCGGATGGGCCAGGTCGGGAAGGAAGCACGAGGTCACACGCTGTGCTACGCGCCCTCGTACGAGTCTCAAGCCGGCGTAAACCAAAACATGTTGGGGGGAATTTTTTCCGCGTCCAGCGCCAAAGAGAATATCCTCCCGCGGGCGCAACGGCGGTCGGGGCGAAGTGGGGGCGAAGAGGAAGGGGAGCGGAGAGCGAATGCGAAGAGGGAAGCGAGAGTGGCGACGGGAAATGCGTCAGGAGGGTAGAGGGGCACACCCATCATCTGATCTGCGGCAGGGGTACGAGAGGTTTGGAGGAGTGAGGGTCTTGAAGATGAGATGAGATATATATATATATATATATATATATATATATATATATATATATATATATATATATATGCGCTCACTTTACCTATAAATGAATGCGCAAGCTGGTCGCATTTTGTTCGTCAGGCCAACACCGGAATTTAGTATATGAAGTCCTCTTTAAAGTCTCAGACATTACAGACTCCCTGTTAACCCGCAAGAAATAGTGCTAGCCACTGACTATAAAACATAGGCTTCAATGGAAAATACACGATAGCGTTGGCAGTAATTGTGTATAGTTAAATTAACTCATAAATTTTGAATATGGCGATAATACACATGTCTAAGTATGGCAAGCATGAGGTTTCAATTTCACGAAGTCGTGATGAATGCTGTTGCATAGAATGATAATTAATTTCATTCATGGAATTCACTGTTGCTATGTCGAATATTAATTTCATTCTAGATTGGACGATATCCTCCAATTATGCCAATTTTTATTCCATTTAAGTTGAAATATGGTGGTATGGGAGATGATGACATGTGAGTCGATGTTGGAAATAAACTTGAGAGAATTTAGCGCGTTATCTCAAATAAATAGGTTACTCATGGGATATTTTACGTGAATTAATATGGTTAGACCGTTGGAGTCACTCGTACGGGGATCACCATCTCCGTTTATTTGTGTGCATACGCTTAAATGTGGGAGCTTCAAATGAAAAAAAGTAGCACGCAGTACTGATTGTCAATGCCAGAGAGAGGAGTCCATCAGTCATTTAAAATTTGTTCTTTTAAGGTGGAAATCTCATAATTTAATGTATCACTGAAGTAACACTCGGCTGCTCAAAATTAATATTTATTATATTTTAGAATGATCAATTGTTATTTCATGGAAATATGAATGCGTAAATCATTAAAATTCAAATGAGTCGTCCTTATTCTAAAAAATTTCTCTGATCCACGCCATTTGCTTTTCTTGGAAAATTGATATTCCTGATGGCAAGACAGTCTACTGTTTTGATAGTTTATTATTTCGAGAGAAAAGCATAGTTGTATTACATATCTGAAGACTTTGTATCGATTAATCTCATTCCAAAACTGATTATTTGTATTATGGAGCAATATGTTTTCGTTTGGTAAATATCTTAGAGTTGAAATATTTTCGTTTTGAACATAAGTATTTTGTTTTTTCCTCGCAAATCTTTCTTTTCTAAATTGCCTTGCTTGTCCGTTCCGGATGCAGTATTGGATTGGGATGGGGTTGGTGTCCTCGTCTGGTGTTTGGTGACGAGTGCTGCACATAAAACACGACCGAATAGTGCACCGAAGTGAACAAGAGAGGGACGAGGTGGTTTGATGAGGAACGTCACAGTACGATCAGATTATCCGGCGATGCGAGTAATATTAAGAACATCCCGAGAACAAAATACCTAATGCGATGTTAATGCAACAATACTGAGGATTAATTCGATGGATTGGTTGATTAACTATTGAAATAATACAAAGATTGGATGAAGAATCTGGCCCCTTGATCGAATGGTATGATAAAAAAGAAGGTGTAAAAAATATCGCGTATTGGCAGCCAATAGCATAAGTTAAGAGACCAATTGCCGAAGAGATTGAATTAACGTAAAATGAGCATTCTGAAGAAGATATCTCTAAACCTGTTCAAACGTTCACCTCTTAAGAATGGTCTTTAAATAAAGAAATGTATCCCTGCCAAGAATCGACCCATGTGTCACGATCAAGGCGTCGGGAAAATTCAACAAGTCGAAGATAGTTGACCAAATGTCAAGCCCATGGAAAGTTGGTTTTAGGTGAGCAACGGAGAATGCCGTGAGTAAATGCTTGAAAATAATCATTCATGAGGGAACATTACAAATTGAGTTATCGCTCCGACCACGGATTAAAATGCTAGCCCTTGTGGGACAGATACTCGTCCCGTTGCCGCACACGGCTTCTCATACAAAGAATCACGCCCTTAAGTAAACATGGCCATCAAGAGCACAACGGCAACTTTTCATGTTTCTGGGCGTTTCGGGTTCAGTCAGTTGATGCCGAATGGAGAGAATGCGACGATTCACGTGACCAGATGAGAGCGTACATTGCTCCTTCTTTAGCTGCATTTCAGGAGTTTTTTAGCGCTTAAATGTGAAGAATCGAGTTCTTCTACTTTGAGCTTGCTAATACGTTATTTCAAAAATAAAATAATGATACGCAATCAATTGAAAATGACAAAATGAATTCCTTTCAATACATAAAAGTCTCATGAACAAAACGTACCGTAAAAAAATAGAAGCATTTCTGCTATGGAATAAAAAAGGGTGAATAATAATATTTCCTTCCGCCGAAACAGACCTCCGACTCAATTTATTTAAAAAAAATAATTTAAGTTAATATTTCATTCATACAGCTATTGGAAAAATGGGATTAGAAGACAATTAAAAACAGGCTTAAAAATTCATTTTTGGAATCGGCACTTTTGAAATTATCTTTTTTGACTGAAAAAAGGTGCGCAACAACCTATTTAATCACTTAAGGATAATTTGTTCACTGAATTAGAGAGAGAGAGGAAATTGAAGAATTGATGCGATCTGATGAAAGTTTAAAAACCATGTGATTAATTAAAAACATTTTGCTTAACATCCACAAGTACACAATACCCCGAAAGCTGACGCCGAAAGGGCGTTTAGTGAAGGTGTTTTTGGTGGGGGCACCAGCCATGCATGCAGACCAGAATACATGGTAGCTCAAGAATACATGGTTTGTATACATAGTAACGGGAAACGTTTTCTTGTTAACAGTGCTGTTCTAAGACTCGAAGGCTCCCTGGTAGGCGAATTCCGGAAGGTCCTTATGGGTACGCGTGCAAGCTTCGTTGACGGCACTTAGGGTCCATTGGTGATGACCTTTGAGGGAGGGAGGATTCCACTTATGAGAATAGGGATAATAGTCTGCTAGTGCAAAGTCAGTACTATAAGGGGGTTGGGGAATCGTCATGATGCCGTTGCAGGTCTTCGCAATCAGACACTCCGAAATTGCTCTTGGTCAAGACCGGAACGAGTTTAACGCAGATATTTCGCATTGCCAAATTTTCAGTGATTACGGTGTGCCCTGTTACCTTATCAATGCCGATATGATCTGCGATCATGCGCACACTTAACCGAATTCAGCACTTCACGCACACTTCAGGGAAATATGTCAAACATCAGGGAAACATACGCCAATACACAGCTTGCAAGTACTTAGGTGCTTTAACAATTCATCGAATTCTAATATTCGAGCTATTTTAATCATTTCCGGCTCCAGGGTTCGATTTCTTTATGACTTCGTGTGTCGTGTGAGGGTAGAACAAGGAGTTGAATCTTTTCTTAACGGTGCATATTTCTCCCTTATTTTATCCCAGTGGTCAAAATTGCACTAACTATGGACTGGGAGCATCTTAACTATTTTCTATGAGAGCAGTCCAGACTTAAGACTTTTAGGAAGGCGCAGAGCGGTTGAGTTTCCTTGCACAGCAAGAACCCATAAAGGGCCGTAAACGGTAAGATGGGTGATCCTCAGGGTACAGAAGGGAAGGGGAAGGGTAAAGAGAGAGAATGGAGGTGGGGTCGGGATTCATTATTCGCGCAGCGCAGACGGGGACGTGAGTGCACAGGGGCAATCTTTTGCGGGAACGCGGTCAAAACAAAAGAGAGGGAAGGGAGCACTTTATGCGGGAGCGAGGCGACGCCGCAGCAGCCGCTCGAATAAAGTCACGTGACCGAAAGTTCGTCCGAGACCGGAGATTAAGAGAGTGGAGAGAAAGAGGGAATTCCTTATCTTAATCCGATCCGAAGATCGCACCCCTCAAAAACTCTCATTTAAGGAAGATGAATAGTACGAGGAGGGCCCTCTATCTTTTAATTAAATATTTTAATAAATCAAATACTTAACCAACAGAGTGGTAGCATACGACGTCATCTCATCTCCTGATTATTTCATTTGACATATCTCACAGATGCCGTAAACTTGAGGCGTATTGAGGTGGGAGCGAGATAAAACGTAAGACCTTTTGCAAATGTCTTCAGGCAACTGCCCTTAGTGGAGGCACCAGCACCTAATAGAGAGGCAGAGTGTTGAGGAATATATTCGTTGTGTCGGCATTCAATGGCCGGCGAACCCAACTATTAGATATATTTAGATTATTTCTCTGTCTTTGTTATCCATTCCAAGCGTTTCCGCTACCTTGAATATCTTATTTCACTCGATGTAATTAAAATCATTCTTCATGTCCACAAACGAGACAGAGACTTGTTGACCCGCACCGCTTTTCCGACTAGATTACTGAGAGCAAATAGAATATATAGCCTTCCTCGTGATCCCGGTTTTCTTGAATCCGATTTGGTTTCCCGAAATGTTGCCTTCAATTTTTTTATTCCATTCGTCAAATTATTATCCGTATTAGTATTTTGAATGCACTTGACCCCTGGTCCAAGGTTTCACGTCCCCCAAATCTATCCTTTTTCGTTGAGTTTGGCTGTGGAATCATTTTTCTCCTCTCGAAGTCTGTCGGCAGTCTTGCATTTTTGTAGTTGTCTCCCATTATTCCAAACAGGACATACTTAGCTTTCCCTTCAAGTACTTTGATGTTTACCCCGTTGATTTTAATCGCTACTCGCGCCTTTTTTCCCTTCGATTCCTTCATGCCCCCTGGGAATCACTCCTGAGTATACGAGGGTAATCCCAGAAGTACCCGAACCAACAAAGAAAAAAAACAAAAAAATTTGGAAAAAAATTTATTTATTTTTCAATATAATCTACTTTCAGCTCTTTACACTTTTCCCAGCGATGTTCAATAAGTTGCATACCCTTTTTATCATGAGAACTGTCTTGCTCCTCAAAATAGCCATTAAATGCCGACATCACTGCTTCACGGTTGGAAAATCTTTGACCACCAAGCTATATTTTCAAATTTTCAAGTTTGCAAACAGAAAATTATCCGAGGGAGCTAAATCTGGCGAATAGGGTGCATGATGTTGCAATTCAAATTTTAATTCATGAATTTTGTCCATTGCAATAACGAATTTGTGAGCTGGTTCATTATCGTGATGAAACAACACTTTCTTCTTAGACAAATTCGGCCGCTTTTGCTTGAATTCATACCTCAAACGTTTCAATAAGCTCGCATAATACTCGCCGTTGATAGTTTTCCTTTTTCAAGATAGTTGATGAAAATTATCCCACGCGCATCCCGAAAAACTGACACCATGATCTCGCCTGCATATGAAACGGTCTTCGCCTTCTTTGGAAGCGGTTCTCCCTTTTGAATTCATTATTTTGATTGTTATTCAGCCTCGGGTGTAAAGTAATGGACCTTTGTTTCATCCATGGCAATGAAACGGTGCAAAAATTCTGCTTTGTTGATGTGAAGCTTTGCTAAACACTCAATTGAAAAATCTTTACGACACTACGACGCATTTATGTGTACATGTGTTTTGTGTTCATGAGCCAATTTGCGCATGCTCAAATGCTTGAATGAACCAAATTTGCGCTCCTATGCCTGGTATCCTAAGAACCCTCCATTACACACCTTTGCGGCAACTGTATTGTGAGCAGATATAATGCAGTCAATGTTCGTTAACCAAGATACCAATTTAATATTATGACCACATCAAGTCGACTCTTCTCCTCTGAACTTTAAATTCCTCTGTAGCTATCACTCCAGATATCTGCTTTGTCTATCTAACTTTTCTCATACAGAAGATAACAGAACCGTGCCTCCTCCATTCTCCACTTCTCCGTTTGAGTTTTTCAATCTTTCCAGTCCCCATCATTGTCGTAACGTACCAAGTATCTAATCATTGCAGTTCTCTTCCGCGTCGCCTTTTTCACCACTTGCCGGCATTTGTGTAAGGGTTCTGCGTGATAACGGCCTTGTAGGCCTTGCATTCTACGCTGCGAGGCCCAACACAGCTCGATGGGTCCAGGGCCGTAGAAGCCAGGACTCATTTTCATAATTAGTTTCATCATCAATATTTGGGATCATTATTTAAGGTAGCTTACCGCTGCCTTCCTTCCCAACAGTACCTTTTACGTGACACCACACCAAAGTGGCAGCCTCGCTGAGAGCCAACACTTCGCTTCATTTCACTTTCAAAGGTTTTTATTTGCCAAAGTTATTTTGCACAATATTTACAACATGAAAATTTTGTTTTTTGACAAACCCCGTTATAGGCCTTAGCCTCTTCAGGAAGGAGAAAAGACTGGTAGATTTAACAATATTTATGCAGTTGCATGAAAAAACTTTTAAAAAATTGCCATATTTATTGTGGTGGCTTTATGCTTATTGCTCCGGGGTGGCATGTGGCCTGGCATTCACCCGAGGGAATGAGAAGACCCGTAAAAACCTCACTCAGGCCGCGAGAGCCGACGCCGTTGCGGTCGCTATATACCTCTCGCCTGGCTCCTGCACTTGGACCTATTTGACATCGGTGACCCTGTAAGGTGTACTTATCAATTCTCCCATCAGCACATTTCAAGAGGTTATACCAAGACTCAAGTCATTCCACCACTAAAAGGTTGAGTAGCCAGTGGAGAAGGAATAAATGCGAAAGGGTAGAGACATTGTTCTGCTTATATTTCTGGCCAATAGAGTGCGAACTACCGTACAGGGTGCGTTCCGAAAGTAATGCAATTATTCTTTGATAGGAATTTATTGGACAGATTTACACAAACCAATAAAATTCTTCAAAGTACTGTCCTTGGACCACTACACATTTTTTCCAGCGACTCTGCCATTATCGGTACGCGCCCTGGAAGGCGTCTTCGGGGACCTCTCGCAAGGTCTTCGTCGCGGCTGATTGGATGTCTTCTTTGGATGAAAAACGGGTTCCTTTCAGGGCTGCCTTAATCCGAGGGAACAAAAAAAAGTCTGCTGGGGTGACGTCAGGACTATAGGGGGTGTGGCAGCATTGGCACCTGGTGTTTTGCGAGGTACACGCGGACTCGTAGCGCGTTGTCGCGATGGAGTTGCCAGGTAGCGCCACGTTGCTCGATCGTCGATTCCAATTTTTTCGTGATACGGTAGGCGCGCAGAAATTTACAATAACTGACGTCCTGCCACTTCCACAGCTTGGAGAGCGCTGAGACCAGTTTCGCGGCAAAGCTTAGTATCCCACCCCACCTACTCTAAGTGGTTCAATCCCACTCCAACCAATAGGAGCAGCGCGGGCAATTCAATTGCCATACTTTCGGAACGTACCATGTATTTAGGACCTAAAACTCGCGAAACTGCTGATATTCGGAGAAAAAAAATATGTTTTGTCTTTCCCTATGATTACTCCTCGTAATTTCCGAATCGACCTTTGTTTGTACTATCGATATCACATAGCTCTTCTAGAAATTAACGTTAAATGCTTTATTTTCCGCTATGTTGGGCCTTTAATGAACAACCCTCTCCCCATGGGGGATGTTATAATAGATTTTATGATGATCAATCAAATCATTCTGTCCCGTTTTTTAAACAATTTTCAAGGATCGGGTGGGTTTTTTTTAGTTTTTTGTTTTATCCAGACATGAAATATCTCTTCCCTTGGCCCCAAATACTCGAGCTCTATTGAGGCTGCATGGAGCAGATTCGATTTATTTATGGGGACGATCGAGATCAGTAATGAGCAAAGTCACATTAAATGAGAGGCTTGCATGATGCTGTTTCCGAAAAAAATCGGAGAATGCCTCGAATTGGGAATGAACTCTTTGACCCCTGACCCTGGTTCCATGGATTTCGAACGGGAGGGTTTCAATGGAATAGTGGGGGTGAGATAAAAGGGGAGTGGTAGGAGGCGGGGCTCTCGTCGCCCCGGAGATAAATGTCCTGCCCGACCCTTTCCGAACCGATGAAGTGCGCCACTGAATCCGGCGGGTGAGAAATAAAAGCAAATCGGTCGCCCAGGCCGGAACGAGCGACATATAAAGTGGCGAAGAGACGAGGAATGAGACTATGCACTTAGGCAAAGGGAGGTCTAAAAGTAATGAAATATATTTTGAGAGGTTTTGACAGTTGTAATTATTCTAAGTATTATTGCATCTTTGTCGCATGACCACAAATTCTTCAATTTGGAGTTATGTATCTCAGCTAAAAGATTAAATGGATCCCATTTTGCTTAAGTTATTAAACCGCTGGATAGTTTCAACAAACGTTGAGAACGTTGGGATGAATATGATTTCTGCAATCTGGATAATGGCAGAAAATTCTATAAAACTTGTCCGTATTTGGGTACTGTTCCAGTGTTTCATGAAATCTGAAATTCGTTCAAAATCCTTTCTGGTTCCAAGAATACTTTCCAATTATCATTTAAAATTTCAGCCCACAGAGAAAACATCATCGTGTAAATTATGTACTGGTTATAAATTTCCTCTATTTCTGCCTATAAATCGATAATGGTGGAGTGGTAATGGTTGGTTGTGTTTTGGTTGCTCAATGTTCCAGTTTAAATATTTTTTCAACGTGCGCGACAGTACACTCTTCTCGCCATTATGATATTTTTACGTCTTCTGTATTCTCTCTGTATATCCATATTCATCTCATTGTCATATTGTTCTTCATGCCCCTACGCCTGTCTTCCCGCCCACGTTTCCTTCGTTTGACTGTCCTCCTTTGGTCATCTTGTCTCCACAAGTTTCCGATAAGGATATTCAATCCTCTACACCTCTTGAGCTGCTACGTCATTCATCTTGCTCTGCTCACTTCCAAAGAGAAGCACGTTCCAGATGAACTTGCATCAATGGCATACCACCTTATTCGAAGTCTTCGGGGATCGAGATGGAGCGGGGGCTAACGTATTGTCTTCCCACCCAGAGGGCGAGGGTTTAAATCCCGGCGGTGTTGAATATTTTTCAGAGGTATCTCGATCCCTACTTGAGGTGCTTTGTGGAGGGCAATTTGAGTGAGTACGCCGTCCGTCGGATAGGACGTTAAGCTGCGTACCCCTTGGCGCCTTTCGTAAAGAGTAGGCTAATGCCGATGCTGGGTTTCTCTTCACCCTTCATCCTTTCCTATCCATCCCCAATCGCGCAAATGACCTCAGTAGTCGGTCGCCTCCCCTAAATACTAATACTCGAAGTCATCTGTTGCAGACAGTCAGTGGACTGCTCTTCCACAGACAAAATGCTTCCCCTGTCTTTTCGTCTTCCATTAACCCAATCGTATATTGTGTGTTTGTAGGCGTACTCGTGTTTTGAAATTGCGTTCAATAATTACAGAATATTCGAAGCGGGGAATTCCGCTAATTATCAATCATAGGCTTTAAAATTAGCGAATGCTCAAATGATTTCCAATTTCTATAAATAAAATACAAAGACACAAAGGGATGCTCTCGGACCGATTTTCTAAAAGCCAAACGGTCTTGTTTAGTGACGAATATTTTACAAAATCGAGGTAACTGACCGTGCTTTCGTCATCAAGTCATCGAATATGACACGATTTCAAATTTACGCTATCCTAAAAGATAGTATATCGAACGGACAAACGCACATATAATCAACTGAAAAAAATATTCGCAAAAAAATTGACTTTTTTGTTTTGAGAAGAATTCATAGGCCTCGCACAGGCTCGCAATATATCAGATTTCAACTAGATAGAATCAATAATAAATTTAATATTAGTCAAGCTTTCATAGCCGCGCTATAAAATCTCCAAATTCTCTATTTTTTCATTCGTGTAAGGCAGGATTGCCCATTATCACCGGTGCCTTCGGTGTCCGTTATCACCGGTGTTCAACGAATATGTGGAGGAAATGATTAAGGAGGCATGGGAAGAATTGGAGTTAGGAATTGAAGTAGGAGGGGAATTCGTAAAATCGGTTTGGTCTACTGATGACCAAGCTCTAGGTTTTTAGTCAGCCAAGGGGTTGCAAGCATTGCTGAGTGAATTGTAAATTCAGTGCGACAGGTATGGGATGAGAATCAATATTAATAAAACAAAGGTTATGCGATTTTCTAGAAAGAAAAAGGCTAAGTTTAACATTAAAATAGGAGGGCAAAAACTAGAGTAGGTAGAACAGTTTACGTATCTCGGTAGTGTTTTGGACCAACACGGTCAAAGTAGTGGGGACGTAGAGAGAAAAATTGCGCTAGGCAAAGAGGCTTTCACAAGGAGGAGGGAGTTGATGACAGGGACATTGTGTAAGGATATTAAGAAAAGACTTGTAAAAGCTTTGATATGGAGCGTACGGCGCGGAAACGTGGTTATTGAAGCAGGGGGATAGAAGAAGATTGGAGGCTTTAGAATGCAGAAGGTGTAATAGACCGAAAGGAAAACAAATGAGGAAGTACCAGGTATGGTGGGTGAGTAGAAAGGTTTGTTGGGAGAAATCCTATGGAGGTAGGAAAAATGGATGAAGAACGTACTGATCGGCTTTGGGATGTTGAAGACTGTAATAGAGGGGAGAATGTTAGGCAAACGAAGAAAGGACATAAACGGGATTATTAAAATATATATGTATATAATTCACGAAGATACAAATAAAAGGAAAGAGAAAGGAACTCATATAAAATAGAAATACAATACAGGTAAGTTTGGGGAAGGTGGAATTGAGCAGATTACAAGCGTAAAAAAGTTTCGTGAAGCAAGCAGTACACAAGCGTTATAACTCCAACCTGAGCAAATGCTTTTGGCTAATGAAAACGTCGAGTAATGATCCAGGTGGGATTGATGAGATGCATTCAAAGACTTGAATGCAGGAAAAAGAAGCGTGAATAAGACTACAATCGGGTCAAAATATAATTAATTTTATGCAGACTACTTTATAATTTTGCTGGACTATTCTGAGATGTATTCATGAAGAGGAAGACATATAATATGTATAGGCCATGCAGAGATTACAATTTGACCTAATAATGAAATAAATACCGGTATATATAAGATAAAGCAATATTTTATACTGAATAATTGCTAAAAATTCAAATTATACCTATGTTTTAATCACATTTATTTTTAATCTACCATTTCAGGAACAAATCCTCGAGGTGATCCCTACTTTTACAGAGGCAAATTCTCGTCCGTCGTGGCCCAACCTGGAAATGATAAAAAGAAATAAAATAGATACCCCAAGCATCCTACTTACCTAAACAATGCCTCTACGGCGATAATTAGAGCTTATTTAGGGACGTAATCTCTAACGACACTAATGTCAATGGGGACGCATGCGCCGGGAGGCTGAAAGGAGAGAAAGACGTCGAAGCTTCCCCTTTCACTCCCTTATCCTCCCAGCACTAGTTCCTGGAGGGTTTGAATGGTTTTTTAAACAAAATTTATTGCGGTACGTCTGAAAATAACGTGGCGCCAAAATCCATGGTGTGCCAATGTTCCCTCCTTCTGGCACCGCCACACAGTGTAGTGGGGACCTCAAAATCTTGCCAAAAGTCGAAAAATAAGAACAATCGGAATCGTTTTCAAAATTTTTTGTCAATATTTTAGGTATTTCTAACAAAACATTCCAAAATTACGTACTATTTCTCCTGGGAATAGTGCGTAACTATGAAATTCCCGGGACAGACGGAAGTCAGCCGAAGCTCTGCCTCCCAATGATACGCGAGTTAGTTCGGCGCTATTTCAAGTTCCGTTTCATTATCTTCAATATTCCTTAGAAAATTATTTTAACGTTGACGTATTTGCTATTTTAAGTGATATAGGTATGCACTACCATCATTCTCTGGGTATTTATGCCGATGTCGACTTTGGATGTATGAAGCGGCGCTATGAGTCAACATAATTTAGCAGATGCACCGATAGACGGTCCAAGGACATGAAATACGTGATTTCTTAGCATTCGTCTCGGTTACGCAGCAGAATGCCATAAACGTTGTGATGAACAAATCGCAATAACAGGGTTGAAAATAGATATTTTAAAGTGGGTGCCACGCAAACAAGATTGTAGTGGCGAAGAGAAATTATGATATTTTCCGAGATTTGACCAATAAGCCGAGCAATGCGCGGCGAAATCAACGCTTAGAGGTGAGGTTTGCAGAAGGCAATGTGCTTTTACATGTTTACCTCTGAAAGAGACATTCTCGAAACTCCATTCTCGACAATACTGCTTTCATCTTCGGGAGTGATGAGGTGGAAGAATCTCTCCCTAAATCTCCGGCTTCCACTTTGAGTCGATCGATTCAAAATAGAAAACTCGCAATCACAAAAATGGTTCACTCGAAAGAAACACGATTCAAACTTTAGAATCTTAAGTCTACCGCAGCACTTGTACTCGCAAGCACACTTCCCAATCAAATAAGTACACTTTCCAATTGAATGAGAACGAATTCCAACTATATGAGCATAATAACTAGTCAAATAACCACACTTCATATCCATAAGGGAAGTATTTTTAACATCTATAAGGGGCATCTGAGTAATATTATGAATACATTATCCAAAATAAGGACAACTTCATAAGTCATTCGCATTACCACCTTCCAGCTCGAAGTTGGTCACCTCAAACACTTTCTAATTACATCTAAACAATCATCACTATAAGAATAACTTGAGGTATCAAGAGCACTAATTTTCTACGGAACTGGATACAAACTATATAAATAATTTGGCCAAGTTGGCACTGTAAGGGGGTTGGGGAATCATCGCGATACCGTTTTACGTCTGGTAGTCTTCACGAGCAGACACTCGACTCTACTCTTTGTCGTCCGTCAAAACCTTCGGGACGAGTTTAGCGCAGATATTTTGCATTGCCAAATTTTCAGTAATAATGGCGTGCACTGCTATCTTGTTAATCGATGCCAATACGATCTGCGATCAAGTTGGTAGTTGCGCTAGGCAAAGAGGCTTTCACAAGGAGGAGGGAGTTGATGACGGGGACGTTGAGTAAGGATGTTAAGAAAAGACTCGTAAAAACTCTGATATGGAGCGTAGCTATGTACGGCGCGGAAACGTGGTCATTGAAGCAGGAGGATAGACGTAGATTGGAGGCTTTTCAAATGTGGGTGTGGAGAAGAATGGAGAAGGTGAAATGGACAGAGAAGAAAACAAACGAGGAAGTACTTGGTATGGTGGGCGAAGAGAGGGGTTTGTTGGGAGAAATCCTATGGAGGCAGGAAAAGTGGCTGAAGGGGGTATTGACCGGCAGTGGGATGTTGAAGACTGTAATTGAGGGGAGAATGTTAGGCAAACGAGGAAAGGGAAGGAACAGCATAGGGATGTTGGACGGGATGAAGGGAAGAAGAACGTACTCAGAGCTGAAGAGGGACCTGATGTAGAGTAGGATGTTGTGCTTTGCTAGGGGCCACAAATTAATTAATTAGTAATTACGTCCATCCAAAAACCTACCTTAACCGGTAGATTACCTAATAATAATAATATAACTATATGCCATCGTATGGACTCAAAATTCCAGATCAAGGCACTTATGGTTGTTTTTACGATAAACTAAAAGCATGTAGTAAAAATCAGCACATAGGAACCACCGGGAGTACGAGGAAAGGTCCCTCCGACTCGTCCGACGGAAAATAATGGGAGTCGGAGGAGGAGGCACCGTCGTCGGTTTGACTGAAGGGGGATTATTGGCGACACGCAGTAAGCGGACATAATAAAAAGTTAAAAAAATAAAAAACGGAAGAGGTTGAACACGTAATCCCGGAAAATCCCGGGATTCAATCCTGCAGATCCCCCAAAGAAATGCTCCTAGAAATCCTGTTCCTCGAATCCCAGGATACATTTCCACGACATGAATAATATTTTTACTGAGTGAGACCCTTCTCCGAAGTATCGTCGGAAATTTTGCCTTCTTTCTATCGAGGAGGAGGAGAATGAATACTAGAAACAAAAAATCATTTATTAAATAATAATTTTAACTTATGAAAAAATAAATATGGGTATACCTTCCTGTGGGTTTACCGTGGACTTTTCAAATTCTCTCAAAATGCGAAATTTATTGGGATTTTAGGACAGCAACAAATTTCAATTTCCTTATTGCTTAACTATTTCAAGCAATGTTGAAATTATTTCAAGAAAGTGTCAATTCGGACCTTTTTCTCAATCAACTCCAAACTCCCCGAGACAGGTTCAAGCATTTGTAATGCGTACGACCACAGTTTGCCGATGGTAAGAAATAATAGGTGCTACACAAGATGTCTTACACAGTACGCGTGTACGAAAACTTTACGTTATATTTAAGATTGTCTTCCCAAGACTTGCAAATAGACCGGTAATTTTTAGAAATGGACCCCAGGTGGCGATATCAGGATTTACAGGGATTGCGATTCCGGGTTTGCGACAAACCCCGGGATCAGTCCCTGGCCAGAACCCTAGACGCACTCGGCCCTTGGGAAAAAAACAAAGAGGTATTCACTCAGACGAGTTTCCGCTCTTTTCGTTTCTATCGGTTGGCGGGCAGGTGGCGTCATCGTCCCCTCGATGTCCTCTGGATTGCGTGTCCCCCCCCTCTCCCTTCCCAACGCCCCTCGCCGCCTCGGGAGCAATTGCTACCGTTCGAAGCGCGTTTGAAGCGGTATCCCAGGTAACATACACAAAGGTAATAAATACTCAGTTCACAGTCAGATGCAAAGACATTGCCTTCACTTATTATTAAATTATAGTATTGTACAATAAAATAATTGGCATATCTTGGCCGTACGAAAGACATGCAAGCGAGATATTTCATTTGAGTAAATTGGGACAAAGCTTTCTGCAATAGAAGATTAAGATTAATATCCAATAAAGCTAGCTTATGCTGTGAAAAATCTTCGAAAATGCTGTTTGTGGGTCATTTTGTTGCATGCAGGTGAAATCTGGAATGTACGATAAGAGCCGCAAAGCATGGAATACTTGAGACGTTCGCTAAGATGTCCAAAATTCAAATGGATACATGAGGAAATAAAAGCGGAGATCCCACCAAAGACAGAAGAATAGTTAACAAGCATTCCCATTTACGTCCAAAGGGAACTTGTCTATGTTTCCGTCTCTCTGTGAAGTGGCTGTGTGTTGGACGGGAGAGAAACAAACCCTTGAACCGATCAGCTCAACATTCCTCCTCTTTCCATCCAGTTTTGTTTCTATTTTCTAATCAAATAAATTCTGATCGGAGCTCGAATATCTCTCCGTTGACGCATTTGGATGCGTCGCGCCTTCGATAAGCCACACTCGGAATAAACGCACCGTTGCGAAGAGCGTGTCCAAGAGATAAATGAGATAAAGGATATAAGTTCATCGTTCTACTTACTCTTTATTCAGTCTTCACCTCGTGGATTGAGACGTGGGGCAAGCACTAAGTGTTCTTTATTATCAGTTTTCATGAGTCTTTCCACATTTCATGCGTTCATTTAATGAGTGTTTTAATTCAGAAAAAATACTATGCATTTTTCTCGGAGTTGCAAATATTTTTGCAGCATACTGCTCGCAGAAAATGCACCGCACTATTGGTACATCAACGAACAAATAGAAAGTTAGCCGCTCTTAGTAGTTGTTAAGGACGTGAATATCGATTGTCACTTCAGGAAACTATTGCGTACTTTTTGCATGTTAGATGGCAAAGGTATGTGTCAGAAATTCGAAATGCTAACTTCGAACGACGGGACAAAGAATACATCTGAAACAGCCATTCCTCGCGCATCTAGTTTTAACATCCATCAACTCCTTCACTCATTAATTTAACATTAACAGTACCGCACAGCTATAACATTATGAATGGAACGAATTCATACCGCATAACTGTGACAGAACAAAAATATTTGTGTGGTTTATTCTTGAAGTCGGTCCCCGGTGGGGGTGGCTTAAAGTGCGTATATAACTTTCGAATTTGCAAATTATATCGAATTGTTATACCATTCCAGGAATCACTTCTGGTCATATGTTTTTCACGCACGAACATTCGCCCGATAAAATGTTTCTTCGAAAAAGTTTAATATTTCAAAACATTTTAAGATTATGTTGATTTCTTTCACTTGACTGTAGTGTGAAAACAAGTTTTCATTACTTCATATTGGATCTGGAAAACAAGCGATCGTCCACCCGATTAAATGACTGCCCTAATGATTAAACTTTATCGTACCAAATAACACAATAAATAATTTTCGAGCAGTGATTTCTTAATAACCTGTAATCTAAAAACGGCTCGCTTTGTCAAATGATGATTATACTATTTTTTGCTGATAGTATATTTATTTGTGGTAAAATTGAGAATTTTAATGTTTTCATAGTGAAAGTTGACAGGACATAGGAACGGTGAATAAAACAGACTTCTAGTAAGAACTAGTGCAAACCCGAAGAAGACAGACATGTGGGGGAGGAGGAACTATGTTGAAGCATATGTACACTGGCCGCATGAATATAAGAGAGGTAAAAAGAGGGGGGGGCTTGTGTCCTGGCGGTAGGAAGGAGGGAAGAATGAAGAAGGGTTAAGCGGGAATGAGACATCGAAGTGCTTATTCCCCCGCTTATTCCACTTCTCCATTTCTTCAGTTTCCCTGTTTCTTTGGGTTTTCCATATTTCCCCTCTTTGTCCCCGCTTACCTTACTTCTCACTCTTTCCCTCCCTTCCTCAGGCAGGTATTGACAAGATGCAACATGTGATGTATCACATGTTGAATCTTGTCTTGTACCTGAAGATGGTTCGATGAACTGAAACGCGTTGTACCTTACAAATAAATATGTGGAAAAGCGCAGATTTCGTTTTCTCATAATGACGAACTTCCACTTCATCTTGCCTGAAACTAAAAAGAGACGTTTCAGGCGTGATATGGTGGAATATCATGATTAATTAAAAATAGCAATTTTCCACAAAAGCTATTTTTAATTAATTGCCTGAAACTGTTGAAATAACACCTGATTTTTGCCCAAATTTTCGCCCAACGGCCAACATGGGCAACAGCGTCAGCATTTACGTGTAACACAAAGGCAAATCGAACGAAATAAATAAATATATATATATATATATATTAGCAAACACCTGAGGAACGAAGGAAAATTTTAAATCAAAGTTTAAAACGGGAAACAACACACAAGGCGATTTTTGGAAACGAGTTCAGAAAATGTAACCCCACGTGAAGCAAGTAGAATACGATTTAGAAATGAGTTGATGGACAAACGTGTAAAAGAATGGCACATTCTAATACCAAAGTGATCTACTCTTAAATTTTTACACGGAAATTTTTTCATGTAATTAAAATAGTGTATTTTTATATTTTCATAAGAAATATACCAAAAAATGTTCTTCTTTTCCCATTTCGAGAGTGAGCGCGGCATATTTGCTGAAACGTATCTGATCTAAATGCGGCACGGAAGAAAATATCTAATTATTACTTCGATGGAGACTATCTCACGACTTCACTTTCATTTAGAAAAAAAATAATATGATCGCGAGATTAACTTCATCATCCGCTGATTTCATAGAACGAATGCACGCGATTGGCTCTTACTCTGATGAACGCGGATACGTTGAAACAATATCAGACGCTCTTAATCGATTTGTTGTTTTGCTGCTTGAAAAGCCTACGTAGCAATTGTGATGGCAATTTAAGCTAAGCAAACGAATCTCTATTCGTGATCGCGAATTTCAAGCGATCCCATTCGAACGCTAAGCGCGAAATTATCGCGCATGCTGTAGTTTCCGCGGGAAGGCTTTTCACTTAAATCACAATTTTCCGGAGTGCTGAGATAATTTTCAAGAGAAAATTTACCCAGCGATTTTAAAGCGATCTCCAATTCCAGTATTGAACCCAGCAACGCTTTTGCATTGACTTTCTCGTAAACGACCGAACGGGTTACGGCGGCCAAATCCTCATGAAATAGTAATTTGGCGATTTCGCAAGACCCTCGTAATGAAACGGCAAATCAAATCACCCCTCACACATCTATCCCTCGCACTTCTTGTCCCGGCCCTCCCTCCCAGACCTCAGCGCCAACGGAAGGCATTCTCTTCATCATTCAATCAATTTACACTCGGGCACACACAACACGATATATTCGGTCCTTCAAGCTGGCATCTACGTAAATTTTCAAGATGAGCAGGTTAAAACAAACAATAAATCATCTATCTACACATGTCTACACACACACACTCACACACATTCAAATACGGAAAATCGCCATATGGCGAATAAATATTCTTTCACATGGAAATAGATATAAGGGAAAGGAATAGGAACACATATAAAGAACGAACACAGGAGATGTGGGATAAGGGGAATCGAGCAGAGCATAAGCGCAAAAATATTTACTTGATCGAGACTTTAACACCGGATCTTTCGACTTTCCGGGCGGATGCTCTCAACCACTTGAGCTATTGAGGAAACGCAATGTTCACTGAAATCTGCCGGGGATCTCGAGAAAGTTGGCATATTGATCGTATTGTCGTTCTTTGCTTTGATTCCCACTTTCCAAAGAGAAACGAATCGTGACGAGTATGGCATTCAAAATTTGAGCTTTTATCTTGCGTCCCCAATCCATACATCGAAGTTTCTTTCCATCAGTAGCTCGCTCACACTGGGTGGAGCCGAAATTGATCTCCCGGCAACAGCAACCAGCAAAGGGAAACGTCATAAAATTGGACCACCTTATTTTGCCTTACGGCACACAAACGTTGGTGCTCTTAACTATTTCGAATTTTAGGCTCGCGTTTAATGGTTAAATGAAAAACGCGCCCTTCCCTACATTAAAACAGCTCTTATTGAATGGGGTACTTCGGATTACTAGAATCTCCGTGTAGATCATACGTTCACTCGATTTAGGGTTTATGTAAATGTATTGTGATTCGGGTATTGGGGAGGAGAAGAGCGGAAGGACAAGAGGACGTGGGCGAAAAAGTGCCCAACGGAGGGTGCCCTTGGGAAAGGGAGCGTGTAGCCCTCGGGATAGGTTAGCGTATTTTACTAGACAGGGAGGGGATAGGCGCAAATATTAGGTCACCGTCATACCGCGGGAAATCAAATAACTTGACATACTATTGCCTCCTTGACAATAGCTAAGTAAATCGAAACCCGTCGGGCAATAAAGTGGCTTTGAGGTCGACAGGTGCAAGTAGTGAGTTTTTTCATGCAATCATAGACACACTAGCTCAAGACAGCAGACGCTATTTGCAGCAATGCTATCCGCATTCAATGGAATGTAGGTGCAGGGTGCGTTCCCAAAGTAATGCAATTAAATTTCCCGCACCGTTTCTATTGATTGGAGTGGGATTAAACTACTTGTAATAGGTGAAGGAAGCACTAAGCTTTACTGCGAAATCAGTTTTAATGCTCTCCAAGCTGTGGAAGCGGCAGGATGTCAGTTATCGTGAACCTCTGCGGGCCGACCGTGTCACGAAAGAACAACCGAGAGGAAATTTCAAGTGAACTTTTGCAACGTATTGAAAAGGAACCTGATTATTTATACGTCGTCATCACTGGAGATGAAACCTGGTTTATTTAATACAACCCAGAAACAAAACGCCAAAGCTCTGAGTGGCGTATTACGTTACACGCGTATTTCCATCCTGGAAACGAGCGAGAGTCTAGGTTGTCCATGGCCGACCTAGGTTTAACATGTGGCGTCGGTCATCGCCTCCGATGGGGTCATCCACTCGTGTATCCCCAGCACATCGTTCTCTTCCGGATTTCCCGACTCGCCCGCCGGCCGGGAACAAGACCGGAGGGGCATGGATTTGATTTCATTATCGCATTGGGCCGCTGTCATTTAAACCCTCGGCAATCCATCAGGGCCCGATAAGCATCGGTCGTCAATAGTTTTGTACCGCGAGATGGACGCTATTAACAATCCGTCCGATGGGGGGTGTCGCGTCGCCCCGTCGGCATGCCGCAGCAATCCACCGCACCCATCTATTTCGCCGTGTTCCGTATATGGGAGAAAATTTTTTTAGAAAAAATATTTATACGCACTGCGAAATCCTGCGTTCCGCCTCTTCTTTAAAGGCAACCAAAGCATATCTAAGCTTTAGTGACCTATGACTCCTTTTTCTGCGCTGTAAATTCACAAAAAAACATCATTCTGCATAATGTATGAAAATAATTTTTGCAAGAGACAAATAATAGCCCACTCATATTAGGTACTTTTACCACTAGGATTGAGGTGGGTTGACCGTTCTGATCCCTCCGAAAGCAAACTACCTTACAGGGTCGCACCCAAAGGTGGTAGGACTGATTTTCTCTGGCGCGAACGGAGCGGTGGATGGGGGGTCTGCCTGGCAGGGTAAGGTGGAGGGGGCTCTTAGCAACAGACCGACACCTACCTCAGTCGCCTGCGGACTGTCGTTGAGTGAGGACACCGTTTTTAGTGAAGCAAGTTTTTTGTCCGCGTCGAAAAACAAAATCAATCTGAATTTAGAGCAACGTTATTCCGTGAAGTTTTGTGCGAAACTCGGGAAGACGGCAACTGAGACCCTCGATATGATCAAGCAGGCTCTTGGGGACACTGCCTTAAGCCGTTCCACAGTATTTGAGTGGCACAAGTTGTTTAAAGAGGAAAGGGAGCTCGTTGAAGACGACCATCGCTCCGGACGGCCGTCGACGGCAAGAACCGACACGAATGTGGACAGAGTGAGGACACTGCTGAACACAGACCGACGCTTAACTAGTGAAGAATTTGCAGACCAGTTGGGTCTGTCTGCATCCAACGTCCAACGCATTATTTCACAGGATTTGGCCATGCGCAAGGTGTGCGCCAAGATGGTGCCGAAAATTCTGCCATGGCGCGCTCGTCGTCAGACATCTCCTGGCCAAATACGGCGTTGCCACGTTGCCGCACCCGCCCTTTTCTCCCGATCTGGCACCACCGGACTTCTTCTTCTTCCCCCTGGTGAAAAGACAGCTCAACGGACGACGTTTTGACTCGATAAAGGTCGTTCAAGAGGCTTCGACGAGGGTCATCAACGGCACCCCCAAAGAAAATTTCCAGCGGGCGTACGGGGAATGGGAGCAACGTTATACTAAGTGTGTAGCAGCTCAAGGAGCATACTTTGAAGATTATTAAGTCGATGTAAGTATATCGTCAATAAAATTCTTGAAAAAATCAGTCCTACCACTTTTGGGTGCGACCCTGTATATGCTAATTTATCATTTTCTTGGCACATGCACCATCCATATCATGACGGTTGTAGCAGTGGGAAACAATAAGGAAAAAATAATAAAATATTTATTTTAACTAGAGTAGACTAATTACTAAATCAAAGAGTACGGCTTGAGTGAACTGACTCGATTTCCAACGTAATAAATCAGCAATAAAAACTTACACTTCCACAGATTCCCTCCCACCACGCGCACCAAATTTATGACTAGAAGAAATGATATCTCTTCTATCTATGACTTCTTCTATTAGTAATGGCACTCTCATAGGTAACAAAACATTACTGCTTGCATTCCAGACTATATTACAGATAAGATAAATATATTCTCTTCATTTGCAGTCTCTTTGAATATATATATATATATATATATATATATATATATATATATTATATACATATATATATATATATATATATATATAACGATTGTACGGAAAAACTCATACGAGCGGCACAATAATTGGCTGACACAACATAACACAAATAGAAAAGAATAGACACATATAAAAGAACACTTACACGGTAAATTGTTCGAGCTTTCGGCCCTCTCAGGGGCCTTCTTCAAGAGAGACTCTATATATATATATATATATATATATATATATATATATATATATATATATATATAAGTGGAATTATATATGTATACTGGCTAATAAATGTAGCCATGTTCAGCATGTGTCTATCCAAAACCTACGTCAAACGTTAGAATACCATTTTTAAAAATTATATATAAAAATGCACTGCATTCTCAACTCCAATAAATTAACCACATGAGTCGTCATGTTCCAATTAAGTGTATATAGTTCAGTGAGCAGGCCAAACGCTTTAGATGACGTGAAGCAACGCAGTAGGAGTTAGGGGGAGAAGAGGAGAGGAGGGAATCCACACCATGGCTGCCCGGGATGATGCAATGAACGCACATGAAATCAAATAAATTCAGGTACGGGACGCCATGGGCCAACTCTGTTGAAAGAGAAGCAAATTACAGTGAATGAAGAAGCCTTGGAAAGTGGTATATGGATACACAAGTTAGTTAGTAAGGTTTCTGGGATTTCAGTGACCTTAGGCATTTTTGGAAATTTCCGGGGTTGTTTTGTGTAAGTTGGATCTTTTCAGGGACCTACCTGAAAATAGGAGACAAGTCCCTAGTTAGGGATCGATTGGCAGCCCTGCATCACTGGCGACTGACACACTGGTAATTAGATGACAAGTTGGAGGCATCTGGTCATACTCTCCATACTCCTGAACAATTCTGGCTACCTCGGTGTGAATACTTCGTTCGCACTTTAGTGAACTTAACGTACTTCCCTCATTTATAAATGCTCGAATGAAGCATCCCCACTTCCTCCGTTTGTTATTTCGCGCTAAATACACATACCACTGTATCCAGCAAAGTTTTCAATACTGATTCCGTTACCATGCCCTTAAAGGATTGAGGGCGAAAGGCACTCGCGCAAGAACTCCCACTGATTGCATTGGGTATCAAATCCTCCTCCTCCATGAAAATTCGCGCAGCTTATCGCCAGTTCACTTGCCATGGAAACGGGCGTCGACCCAGAGGGCCCGGGTTATTTTTCAGTGGTATCTCGATCCCTACTTCAGGTGCTTTGTGGAGGGCTTCTTGAGTGAGTGCGCCGTCCGTCGGATGGGACGTAAAACTGCGGACCTCTTGGCGCCTTTCGACAAGAGTAGGCTAATGCCGACGCTGGGTTTCTCTCCACCCTTCATCCTTTCCTGTCCACCCCGAATGGCGCAAATGACCTCAGCTCTCGGTCGCCTACCCTAAATACTACTAATACCATGGGCGTCGAAAACGATCGCGAATACTTCTCGGGAGGTGGACGGGCGTGCGAAGGGGTCGAAATAGCGTCGCCCCCCCCCCCCCCCCGGCCACCCCGCCTCCCTCCCGCGCGCCAAGCAGCAGCACTACGGTGCTCATCGTGCGAGACTTAAACGCACGTGATCTCTCTCAGGGCCGCGTCGCAAGAATCCGTGAAATGGGTTCGGTGAAGTGTAACATACCGCCCCTTCCTCTCGGTTCAATATGTACACAGGTCTGCACTCGTGCATGGCCTTCCATCCCGAAGCGGAGAAGAATCGAGTCCCGCGACCCAAAAAAGCCCACATCCACTCCGAATCCGCAGCACGTCCTCGGCCGAGTATGCAATTTTCCCGTTGGTTTCAACACGCGTCTCGTCGGTTGTGTGCCTTCGCCGACATTACCTCGCTTCCATGCTTTTCCCGTGAGAAATGCGATAATAACTAAATGAATTTGGAGGCACCGGAGATGGTGAAAGACATTATTTGTGTAGTGTACTGATATTCACCGCTCCTGACACTAATTCAGTAGGCTGGGTAAACGCATAGTATGCTTGCGCAAAATGCAAAAATAGGTCATGACTCCGGGGCAGACGCTCTGGTCGCTCATCAAATGACTGAGTCGGGAAAATATAATAGCAGTCTCCATGGAAAGACGAGGACAACAGAATTTTATCTGTGCACAATTTATATGCACGAGCATAGCAGCGATTTGACCCACATAAGTGCGCAGATCAGAGAGATGCAGGGCTGATTCGCAGCGAATACGTGATTTAATGCGTGAAGCCACACTAAAGACATAGGTGGGAATATATGTTGGTTCACGCATATCCCAAACCGCTGGCATACTAAAATTCGATTTGATAAGTTCATTACCGCGGTCCGTGGAATATTAGGGGAGTATGCTACAGTGCCTATTTGAGATACTGCAAAATAAGCGAAGTGTTCTCCTTTTTCTAATTTATGATCCCCAGCGTTGATGTTTAACACACATTTATTCCATATTGAGGACTACAGTTTTCTTGCTTTGTTGCCATTAATTCTCATTGTCTATTACACACTGCTTTTGTAATGCGCTCATCAGAAAATTGCAATCCCTTGAGTGACAGGCTGACTCAAATTTAATAATTCGAAAATCTTATTCATTGGATGGATTTTGCCGCATACATCCTACTGTCATTCCTGCGTCCTAACTTTCCCATGCCTCTACTAACCCTTTCTACGCTTACAAAATGAAAATTATGGTTAATAGGGCTAATCCTGTCGTAGTCCCCTGACTATCCCTACCCTACTGATTCACCGGCTAGGTATGAATACGCGCTCTGAAACAAGTACAGGTTTCACAATAAATCGCCTTCAGTTCTATTTTCCGCAAAACTTTCATTGACACAATTAATGGATAGTTTGGGTGAGTTTGCTCCTTTATTTTCCGCAATAAAATATTGAGTAGCAGAGTTTAAACGAGACCGTACGAGCTGTCAAGACGAGCATCACATTGGTCGATCAAATGAGGTGACGACTCCAGAAACGGTGAAGAAAATCCACAAAGTGATAATGGATGATCGTCGACTGAAAGTGCGCGAGCTAGCAGACACAGTAGGCATTTCAAAAAATGCGGTACATCACATATTAACTATAACTTTGGACATGAGAAAGCTGTGTGCAAGATGGATGCTCACACTCGAGCAAAACCAGTGTTGTGAAGATGTTTCAATTGAGTGTTTAGCAAAATTTCACTGCAACAAAGCAGAATTTTTGCGCCGTTTCATAACCATGGATGAAACATGGTCCATTAATCCACATCCGAGACAAAAGAGCAATCAAAACAATGGATTCTAAAAGGTTTCCAAAGAAGACGAAGACCGTTTCATCTGTAGATGGGGTCATGGCGTCGGTTTTATGGAATGTGCGTGGGATAATTTTCATTGACTGTTGAAAAAGGAAAAACTATCAACGGCGAGCATTATGCGAACTTATTGCAACGTTTGAGTTATGAAATCAAGCAAAAGCTGCCACATTTGGCTAAGAAGAAATGGTTGTTTCATCAACACAATGCACCAGCTCACAAATCCGTTATTGAAACAGCCAATATTCATGAATTAAAGTTTGAGTTGTTACCTCATGCACCCTATTCGCCAGATTTAGCCCCGTCGGATTATTTCCTGTTCGTAAACTTGAAAAAAATGGCTCGGTGGTCAAAGATTTTCCAACCGTGAAGAAGTGATGTCGGCAGTTAATGGCTATTTTGAGGAGCAAGACAGTTCTTATCATAAAAAGAGTACCTTACTCATTGAACATCGATGGGAAAAGTGTATAGAGCTGAAAGGAGATTGTTGAAATTTAAATACATTTTTTCAACATTTTTGTGTTTTTTTTGTTGGGTCGGGTACTTCTGGGACCTCCCTCGTAGATTAATCAAGCAGAAGAAAGAAAAATTATATTTAATGCAAAAAAATGAAATAATTTACGGGGGAAACAATGTTTGTCTTCTTTAATGTAGATTCACGTATAGTACAACACATTCCAAGACGGGGGGCTTACAGAAAATGACAGAAAATCGATGCACGCATTCGACCGCAAGTTTAAGCTAATACCCGCATGCAACCACTACTGTCGAAACGCTATTGTGGCTTTTCTAATAGAGTCACACTAGGGTTTTTATTCTTCAAATACTCGAGGATATTTATGGCATTACTTGCCAAATTGGAAATAACTTTCATAAAATGAAATTGTTCCATACACTTAGGCCGACACTCACCACGAATTTCCCGTTAAGGGAATGAAATGCGAAATAGTCCACTCGGTTCCTGTTGAATTTGAAACCTCGGTAGAATTGTTCTTTAATATTTAAGATGTTGCGAGGAAATATACAGGTATGCATTCGACGTTAGCATGAGACTACAGAGTCATGAAAAGTATTATTGACCAAGTTATTTTTGAATATCGTGAAAGTCTTCGTTATAAAGTTTTACTTAGATCGACGCTCTCCGCTGATTCTCCACAAAGGGAATGTAATGAGTAATGATAACTCGGCTGTTGAAGAATTTACATTCTCGCAAGCATTTGCTCATGAATACCTAAGGTTTTACAAGGCAATAGGAAGATATGCATTTGGTATTGGCATGAAAGTCAGGAAGTCACAAAAAATACTAGGGACCAAGTTATTATCAAATTTCGTGGGTGTGTTTGATATATTGCATTGCTTAAGTTGACACCCACCGCTGATTTCCCCAAGAGCGAATTAAATGCGTAATATTCACTCGGATGTTGTCGAATTTAAATCCTCACTACCATTGTTAAAGAGTAACTAAGATGTTGTGAAGGAGTAAAAAGAAACGAATACGATTTGTAATGAGACTACGGAGTCGCGAAAAGTAGTATGGACTGGATTATTTTAAAATGAAATTCAGTTTGACACATTAAAATACCTCGCTTTCAAAAAATGAATGCTTACTTTGGGTAACGTGCTAACAATCAAATCTAAGAAGGGGGATAGATAAATATAAAAGCGAAGATGAGTAAATTTGGTACCTTAATAAATATTTATTCGCGGCAAATCGTTCCAAATATTTTATATACTCTTTAAAAAAACTGAATAAAGTAATTAAAATCTTTATTTTCGCCGTTGAAGGTACAAATGTATCAAAAACGGGTACACCATACGACTATGGGCTTTGAATCAGTGTGATCGCTGCCCTAATTCCAAGTTAAGTGATTTTCTGAGCGTCAGATCTTTCTGGTAAGCCGTGGGCGAGAGAGGATTTCCCTCCCCCGCCTTCAAAATCACATCTTGGATACGACCCGAACATACGGTCTGAAGACGGTAACCGGCTGGCAGAAGGCTCCTGAATGGCGATTGTTCACCATCCCGCGGGCGAGGTGCTGTTAGATGGCACCACCCGTAATCCCAAGTGGATCAAATGTTAATTAGGCTATGCTTCTCACCATTTCGAGCGTTAGGCAGGGTGAAAGAAGGAAGGAGGCGAATGGAATGAGTAGAGGCAAATGGAAATGCATAGCGAGACTGAAAAATGGAAATGCGAAGTACAGAGAGGAGACGGGGGATGTTGATGGGAGAGTTGGAGAGGAGGGAGATATTTCCGGGCACCCTTAGGGGGTCATTGTGAATAAGAAGAGATATCTACATCTACATCTACATAATACCCCGCAAGTCGCCGCCAGGGCGTCTGGCGAGGGGTGTTAGGTCACCACCCGTAAAAAGGAACAATACCACATGCAAAAACAACAACATGGAAAACTACACCCACAGCAGCGCACACACTCATGCAAAAATCCCTTCTCCCGACATTCATGTAAACACATATACCTTAAACCAGCAAGCAACTGCACCCCAGGATGCAGCACGAAAGCCATCCAACAACACGCAAGCCAGGACACAACAAGCAAGAATGCGAAACTCCACCACCACATGAACATGCAACACAAAACGCTCTCCCCCCCGAGGAGACCTCGAAAGGCAGGGAATGCGACCCAACGTTGCAGGTAGCGGGCAGTTCCCCCGCGGAGAGGGACGAGGGATTGAATGGGAGACTTACAATGCAGATGAACCGAACACTAATGAGGTCATTCGGAAAAAATGGGTTATGATAACAAAACACACGAGGTTAGTGAAGGAGCATGCAAATGAGTAGAACTAATTGTTCCCTAGACGCTGAGGGTGGTGGAGATAATACAAGCCTCCGTGTTAAGTTGTCAAAACGCATTTCAAAGCTAGTGGCGTCTTCACAATGTCGCATAATGAATCAAATAACATGATTTCCCGTCTAATTTGGAAGCAATGATTTCCGGAATTGTTTTTCAACGGGTAATTTTCAGAAATTAATTTTGCTCTTTGAATAATTAGGTTTCTCATTTTCAATGTTCATGTAGCAGTTACAATTTATATGTGCAAAAAGGGTTGACAGAGTAGCAGATGAATTATCGCTGCCCTTCGAGTCGCTTTCCTTCGGACAACTTACCCCCAACTTTCTGCTCCTTGGAGACAAGGGATCGTCCCTTTCACCTTCCTGTTGAATAAACTTTTGCTATAGTTTTAGAAGGGCGCTGGAATATTTAGCCCTTTTTCCGGAAGCCATTCCCTCGCTCCCTAATTCCTTTCTCGCTCCCACACACGTATTTGTCCAATGTAGGTGGAGAGCTAAAAAACTTCACCGAACCCCTAATTGAATGCACACTATCTTCCTGCAGTCTCAGGCGAGACAAATAATGCTCACCGTAGGTAGCCATTAAGGAAAGCAAGCCTCATGTTGCGATAAACAGGCCCGCTTCATACCAGAAGATATTGTAATCATCATTTCAGGAGATGTAACCATATATTTTGTTTTTGTGACGTTTTGAGAGTCTAAATGAAATGCTCTATGGGGACTATACAGCATTTGATGTCCGGTAGATGCCATTGAGGAGGAGAGAGCCATTTCCTTAATTCAGAGTTCATCATCAAGCAATTCAAGGATGAAGCATCTACAACCTCGTATATTAGAATGTTGGTAACCTTTCAACAATACTTTTTCAACACATTTTTTTTAAACGCAACTGAAAACATTTTTAACCCTCATGCTGATCCCTGATTTTTGAAACTCGAACGGATTCTCTGGGCCACTGCGGCCCCCGCAATTTCGATTCAAAACTCGGGATTTAAATGGGGAATAAATACTTCATTTAACCATATAAAATAATGTTTATTTTGTAGGCTATGCAATAAATGAAAAATATTTCATTGCTGATTTCCATTTATCCTATTTATTATCCGCGCGGACATCCCAAAGGGGTAGGTTACCTTGTGTGGATTTGTTAGATCATGGACCTGCCCATGTTTCTCGTCGCGCAGGCATGTATGGAGGAACAATAAATGGATATCCCTTTTATGGGATGATGGCTTATTCCAGTAAAAACGAAAAATTAGCAGTTTTGCGTTTTATTATGTGGTATATACCGACGGTGCGCCCAGGCAGTGGGCAGAAATATCACCTGAACATTAGTTCGAAAAATCGGAAAGGTTTTCGCACGAACGGCCTATACGATACTACTCATATTTCATTCGGAAACCCGCGCCGTCCTTAAGGTTCTTTTAATGATTTTACTGTTTTCACCTGAGTCTACTTCTGTTTTGCTCAAGGTTGACAATCAAAAACTTGCTTCGCTGTGCCAGGGAAGGGGTATTTTATTCGCAGACAAGGACTTTGTACAACTGTATTTAAATATGATAATAATAAAGAAACCGTCTCAGACTGTGACCCGGCGATACGTACCCTCGGCAGCGTATTTCCGCTGACCGTCCTTCCCGGACTATCCTGCCCTTATAGATATGCTCTGGTCGGCCATATTGGCCTCGGGGTGTATATATACTTATTGGTGTACGGGTAGGATAGTCGTGGGTATTCGTTAGCTGTGGAAGACGTTCTTCAGGCGCTCGCTCTCGTTATTCCTAAGCGAAGGGAAATAGGAGCCGGGCACCGATCTCGGTCGTGTTCCCTCTCCCTTCATATGACTGTAAGTAGTTCTCCAATCCGGGAGAACAACTAAAGCAGGGACAGTGGGTAGTGCTCTTTACTACTCACTTTTACTACTCAGTTTTACTTCTCAGTTTTACTACTATCTGGATAATTTGAAAAAAGATTAATCAACCCCAGCCAAGCTAAATCCTTTGCGAAAATTGCTATGGCTAAATAAAAGATTTAGATCGTTAGAAAAAAGTTCGCTATGAGCGGAGGCAATATTTCTTGTTCTTATATTTGAAAGGGGTAGGTTCTCAACTCAAAAGCGCTTATGAAAGAAGGCTGAGGAGAGGACAACTCCCAAGGTTGGAAATCAAAGAGAATAGAAGGGTGTGTCGTCTTACGCCGGGCTCACATCCACTTTCTGATGCGGAGATGACTGGAGAAGGAAAGTCAAATACTTAAGAAAATACTTTGGACACACTTCTATTGATGGTGTTGTGCAGAAACCAGCTGCATGGGCAAGGGTTATTATTGTATAAAATAAGTACATACGCCTCTTGACCGAGAAATTATTTAGCATGATTAGTAATCCTAAATCATTAAGAATAAGATATAACTGCGTATGGTGCGATGAATTGTAATGAATTTTCAATAAGTGAAGATCGTATTTCCCATTCCATTCGCCGAGAAAACGTTCAAAGAAAATCTGCCAAAGATATCTGCTTTCGTTGGTGGGCCGTGACTCGTAAGCGGTCGTGAATAAAATAGCCGTTCTTTCCATCCATAGGCCTAGGGAGAATGACGCCTGATGACAACAAACGTAAAGGAACGTCGGGTCTAGTGCGGCAGCTAAAACGTCTCTGTGGACTTAACCAAGAGGCAGCCTCGCATGAGTAATACGTACGTATATAAGGGGTGGCGTGGCCGCTCCCTCCAGGGCCGGCGGAGATGAGTGCGGACATGAGCTCACTCCCCATCCCTTTGTCCCGGGGAGGGGAAGAGGCCATCGAAGCCTTTCTTCTGATTGTGAGATCACGTGTTCCGCGTCCACCCCGGGCATCGACAGCGAGAGAATTTGGGGGGGGGGGGAACTTCCGTTCCTTCCGAGGGGCGAGACCGCTCCCATTCTCATCAGCGAGATGGACGACTGCTTCGTATCTCCATAAAGTCCATTTCACTTTCCGGTAAGAATGCAAATCCGGCGCATGAATACGACAGATACAAAGGGAAGAGTCATCTTTCAAAAGGAAATGAAAGGGTTCAAACGGTCACTCATAGTAGGTACAATGATGTCTTCAAAATACCACGCAAGGACGTGTGACAGGGGATGATCGGTCACCAGCCATACAAGCAGTGCTGTATGTGCCTGTATATGCAGATGTTAATTGATGCTTGCACTTCAATGCATTTTAGTTTTTATACCACTCTCGTGCATACACATACATGGCTATAAACACAAAGCAATTATTGTTGCGCTTGACCAATATAGCAATTTCTAGTATTTAAGTTATTTATGGTTTCCGGGCATTGGGTTCGATTACGTCATGTTTGCGTATCGTACGAGGGAAGAACTAGTACTTGACTATGTTGGTAACGGTAGCCTTCATTTTTAAGGAGATGGTCGGATGTATCAGGTACCAGAACGTGATTCTCTTCAGATCCAATCTTTCACAAATGTATCGGATACGTTAATAGTGCGCTTGTTACTTTTTTCTCGAAGGTCAACAAATCGCAAAAACCATTTCGATAAAATATTGCGACATAGACAGTGAATCGAGAATGGTAAAGAGACAATGACAAATATTCGTAACACGGTCGCTATTTTATGCCCAGTACGCTTTTGGGCACTACGTGCCTATGCTTTTATACTTCGACTTTCAGTACGACATGGAACGCATAAGGGGGAGCAAAAGGGGTCCTAAACCACAAAAAAACAACTCCTCCTCGGTTCAAACCCGTACCATACCTCCATTAATTGCTTGAAACATGACGTAATCGAACCCAATGCCCGGAAACCATAAATTGGGATTTTCTTCATCACAGTATTATTAATTTGAGGATTATTTTGTGGCAGCTCCACAATGCACATCCGCTTCCCTTTATCAATTTTCTTTGTTCCCTCACAGCTCTTTGTACTGATATGTCCCATTATCTATTGATTCTTCTAGAGATATTGTTGCCTAAATACCAAAACTTGCTTCAGTTTCCCTTTCCATAGACTTACTATATAATAGAAAATTGAAAGAATATGTAGATGCCTGCGATCCTCTAGCTTTAACCAGGATATTCTTATAAAAGAGTCAGAAATATGATCATATTTTCTAAGATCACATATGAAAGATACTCTACTTTTGAAAATACTTCAACATGCTGCATTATTTACAATTTAGGATAGTGCACATACTATATTAACATTGAGTTGTTTCAAGCTTTCTGCAGTAAGATGGTTCATTGATGGTAATTTTTCTAAAATGTAATCAGATACAAGTTATTAATTATAATTTAAAATTAACTATAATTAAAATTATCAGCAGATTGCATTTTCCTAGGTGATGGATTCAGGAGGAGATAATATTTTCCTCTTTTAATATATGATGTTACGTTTTCAAAGAAGTTAATACTTTCAAATGTGGTAAATGTTGATAACTGACAACTTGAGCTAACTTATGTATGTATTCAAACAAAAGAGTATTATTTGCTCGCACTTCACAGCTTATGGTTCTTCAAGGTTTCTGATCGACCTCCAAAAGCAGAAGATTAATGAATTTTCCAAAACTGCATTTTAGTCTATCATTAGAAATTAGAAAGAAAGAGTCAAAATTACTTTAATGCAATTATTTTTTCAAAACCATGAGTAGCTTGCAAGTAATAGTTTCATTTTTCTAAATGTAATGATTATGAGTAAAAGCATTCAAAAGGCACTTAAAAAGTAATCATTACCATCCCTATGAGAATAACCAGGTCCTGAAGGGTCACGAGGACTCAAATAGAGTAACTCAGGGTTCTTACCTTGGGTATTGTTACAGGTTCGAGAAAAGAGAAACCACCCAAACTTTTAGTTACTTTTTTCTGTAACAGAGTACCATGATAATAGCATGCAACTGGATGTGGTTAGTTTATTTATAGCCTATGAGATAATTGGCGTTTCATTTCATCCGACAGTTGGAGTGAGTTGTCCCTGCTTAAAAATGGAAGATCAGCCTGGTTGTATTCCAAATTATTTTAGGGTCAAAATTCAGAGGTCTATTCTGGCCAAAATTCATATTGTCGTGAGTGTAGCAACTTTTCTCAGTCGTTTAATTTCAAGGATTTCTACCTATTAGAGGTAAGTTTTGAAACAACCCAGTTGAATATTATCTTCTTAGTGTCAAAACAATTTTCTTTTGGTGGGCCAACAATTTAAAAAATATTGGTCCTTTACTGCAGTGAAAAATTACAAATGGTTTGAATTATTACCAACTTTCATTATTCCCTCCACTTTCTCCACCTTTTTTAGATTTCCACGAGTAACTTCCTCTCTTGGCCCACCCTCTTTTAAGAATTGCTTTTGCTTTCCGCTCTACCCAACATGATTTATCCAATCTCTTCACACACATGGGTGTCTAATTACCGTCTAATTTATGCTCATTTCCATGCCTTAAGATCCTGATTTGGATAACATACAGTGCTACCCTCAATTTCAATGTATTCACTAATCTTTTATAATATCTTTACTTAATATCTGTGTCATTAATTCTCCTCTTGTTAATACCACTTTTGTCAATACGATTCTTCAATTGATATTATTTTTTTAGAAAAATTAACATGCTTGATATATAGCATAAATGATATTGCATAATTATATCATCGAAAATTATGTTATATGTGGAGAGAAAGGGATTCTTGTCTTAAGGATGCTTACCAAAGGGGAAGGGAATTATAAACAAAAGTTGAAATTGACCCTTTGTTATTTAAGGAAGACTCATTTGAAGCCCTGATTAAAACAAAATGAAATTATCAAGAGCAATGTCGTGAAATACTATATGTCGAAAAAAGTGAAGAAGGAGAAAAATTTTCAGAGACAAAGCAAAACCAAATGAAAACCGTAAGCTTTGTCATTTTGTTCTCTTGAAAATAGAAATCATATCCAAGATATTTACAGTGGGGTGTGATGCAACCACCTCAATCACGAATTTTGACCAAGTGTCAATTGAAGTTGTCTGCGTTGGATATATGCAAATGGTAAAGTCAATCATTTTGCTCTCGCACTGCCTGAAATTGTGACATTAGAAGAATTACAAATATTTAAGCTACTTTTCTATTAATTAACTATTTTCTCTCAACTTACATGATTTGTAATTACTGATCAACCAAGTACTCATAATTGGGCTGTCCAGGACAAGGCATGTGAAACTAGTTTCCACTAGCATTGAGCAATGCTTTCATGTAATTTCAATGAACTAATTCCCAGGGACACGTTTGGCGGAACCTTGAATAAATGGCTAGACAGAATTTGTGCACGGTGTTTCATGTACCAATTTCTGTAAGGGGGTATTTCCGGGGTTGAAAATGGTTTGAGTGATTACTAAATACATATTTGACTCAAAAGCTATCAAAATAAGAGTAAATAATATTATCCACAAGTATTTTTTCATTCAAATAAGATCATATGAGGTTGATTGATGTTTGCACTGAAGTTAAAGCTTATCAGCGCTAGTACCTATACCACTGGTAGATACCATCCTCCCTTAGTTCTTTGTGGTGTCCATTGATTGTACACAATCATACCCAATTATTTAATGTCTCAAGAAACAGTATTTGGCTGCTCAATTGAACAAGTATTCTATATTTAATTAATAAACGAAAATCAATGCAAAGAAATGTTGAGCAGGGAGTGATTTTTATGCCATACCTTTTATTATTTCAGTTATCATATGAAAGGAAATTTCATATCAATTATATCCCATTATTTATTTCTATTTTTTCTCTCTCTTTTTTATTTTGATATAAAATTTTATTTAGTCCATGTTTGATTTATTCCATCAATTTAGAGGATAAAAATAATAAGCAAATGTTAAAGGTTGTTCTCTGTTATGTATTGGCCATTTATTTTTTACATTTATAATTTAACAGTTATCAGTACTTAAAAATTATGTAGAAGATATTTAATTGATGTACATATTTTTTAGGGTTTAACATACTCCTGATGGTTTTAGATGGGAAGCTTTTGCATAAAATCAAAAACTGATGTTTAAGTCCTCATTCAAGTATTCCATTCAAATGGTGAGAGCTCAAATAATGCATGAAAATGTCTTTCAAGGTCCAACCACCATGAAAGCATTTGTATAGTTAGAACAGGGAAACAGTTGCAAAACATTTCCTCCATGCCCCTATTGTATTGTCCCTTGTTGTGGTGTTCCCGTTAGAGATGAGCAACAATGGGCAAAGCATCCTGCTGACCATGGAGTTTTTTATTTCAGGGAAACTGCCCAGCACTTTGAATGTAGCGGCAGGCAAGGTCGTGCTGGGCCTGTATTTGAGTGAGGTTTAAAGTTTCAAGGAAGGAACACTTAGTTGGACTGGTACAAAAGATATAAAGATGGATGACAAGGTGCTTTTCCTCATTACTAGGTATTCACTGGTCAAAACATTGACAGGTAAATTTTAGCTTGCTATCTAAGTTGTCTCCTAAAAATTTAATCTATGGGACTGTACTCTCTAGTATATCTCATTGCTTATTCAATAAATTCTCTAATTTTCCATTAATTGTCATTAAGGATTCATTTTTTGCTAGGGCTGATTCATTTCCATGCTCTATCATCAGTATTCAGATGCATCTAGAAGTATCTGTAATTGGATGAAGATTAATTCATGGGCCAAGACTTAGTGTCCAGCAGCCACATTATAACATTCTTTTATTTATGAATAAAAAATGTATAAATTCTCTATCATCCTCTTTTAATATGTTTTGAAAATAATCAGACAGAGGTATATCTATTTCTTGTACAGTGAAATGGAATAATTACCTAAATTCATTAGGATCATTATGGATCAAAATGTTTCTGCATGGTCATATATTTTCTTTTTGGAACTATAATTAATTAAAAAATTTGTTACACATATCAGACAATCATATTACAATATTTATCTATTTAGTCAAAACAATTCTAGAAACATCCTTGTACATTGCAGTTTTCTGACAACCCTATTTTCAAAGAAAAACTAGCAATAATCATTTTTTTGCAAAAAATATTTCTTTTCAATGAGCTACTTTTCAATTTGATTAATTAAAATAAAAACATCTTTGTGTGACTATTTCCAAACTAAACAAACTTGGAACTTTTTATAGTCCATCAAAACACATTTTTTCTTCATGTTGGTTTTTTTCCTAAAATTGTGTGTAAAATAGATACATTAGATTTTTCCTAATTTTATGACAAATTATAAATGCTGGAATGTCAAGTTCATCTGGCAGATCAACGATAATTGTAATTTAAGTTTTCATCGAACTTAGCAAAAATAAAATTTTAGTCAGCAATATTCAGTAATGACCACAATGCCCATTTTAAATGATTAATGATTGTCATATATTAATATAGAATAGGTAAAATTTCAAGTCCAGTCAGACATAAATTTCTTACTTGGGAAAGTAAGACTAGTTTAAAAAAGTAAACGTGAACAAATGTCATCAAATATATGTTATCAAACAATTTATTCCACTGTAAGGTAATGTATCATTACATTAACTCCTTGCTAACTATGCAAATGAACTTCATAAGGGTACGTATGAAATGAAAAATATGTACTCATTGATGGTTAGGGAAATTGACATTGGAATTTTTCTGTAAATATTTATAATGGCCATCAAAACATGAAATGAAAAATATGTATTCATTGATGGTTAGGGAAATTGACATTGGAATTTTTCTGTAAATATTTATAATGGCCATCAAAACACATATATATATAATAGCCAAGGTTAACTCTCCAAAAAAGGTAGGCAATGAAACATCTAAATTTAATCAAAAAGTATTCAAGGCTGCCTAAACAATACAATATACTGGAAACTCCTCGCCTTCCAGGATTTCTTCTGTGTAAAGCCATTTTTGGGGAAAGCAGTTAAAAAAATACAACATAATCATTACATTGTGAGCACTCAACATTTTTCAAATATAGCAGTGACTCATTAGTACAATCAACTCCATAATAATTAATACCAAGATGCTGAGTACAGTTTATCTGTAATTAGACTCCTATATACCTTTTCTACACTATAACCCTTTTTAAAATAATTATTTATTAGATTTTATATTTAAATAAGTGCTTTTGTACACCTAGACTTTAGCATTAAGGAATGAAATGAAAAAAAAATTGAGATGTATCAATTGCAATTGCACACATACTCAAAGCCCTGAAGCTCTTCTATTCATAAAAATACTTTTAATAAAAGCTTTTTTTATGTATTTAATTATTTTCAGTCAAAAGACTGTACATAAAACTTGAGAGTTTTTTAAATTATTCAGTTTATTCTTCACGCTATCATAATTATAAATATTTTACTAAACAAATGATTTTACCCAAAAGAAAAATTGCAAAATAGCTCTTCTTTTGGTCTCAATTTTAGATTTTTATTATACAGGGTGCGGCAACATAACTTCCTGTTTTGAAAGCATTTCACATTTAAAAAAAGAAAGCTATGTTGTGGCACCCTGTACTTGGGAACAATAAAATACACAAGGACAACTAAAAACTAATCACAAAGACATTCTTTACAAAAACGTACAACTCCCACATTGATGAAAAAAATGACTGCGTTCTCTTTTGAAGTGGCTGATTGCCATCAATTTAAATGGATCCACATTTGAAACATCATGATAGGATCCTTAAAAACGAGGGGAATTTACTTGAATAATAAAACTTGAGGAATCAATGAAAGCTACATTTAAATGGCTAGGCAAAATTTAAAGACAAGGCAATAGATGCACAACTACATTTAGGAAACATGTACAATAGATTACCATATTAGGATTTCCTTTTAATATATAAATAATGAATCTCATTTCAAGTGTTCAATAACTAAAAACTTGTTTTCAATAATGAATGGCCAAGCATGAAACTGTCTGTCTTATTTGAACACATTTAAATTCCTGGACTAATTAAAAAGAAAATTTCTCTAGAGTTGTGCGCTTTGTAAATATCATTACATTAGAATAATATACTTGACCAGGGAGAGAAGTCTTTAAAAAAAGAGCAAAAAAATGCACCCCTGTTATTTTGTACAATACTATGACACCTTCCCTTAAGACCTGTACTGGAAGACATCTGTAAATAATGGACACTAGTTCTTGAAATTGTCATGAACAGCTCCATTTTTCAGCTTGCCTCAGTTACTTTCATTTCAAATAATCAAGCTGAAGTAATAAAAAAACAATTATTGATATGCTTGTTAAAAACTAGCTTCATTAGTATGTGCTAACATTCAACTTGATTGTAGTTTCAATAATTGATATATCTTTCATTTTTTTGTATGATCAATCCTAGATTCTAAACAGTTTGTTTGATTTTTTTGAGGAAATACAATTCCCAGGAGGATTTATCTTAATGTTCCCATACCTAGTGCAATCTGTGGTTTTAAAATGGCCATTCATTTGATGTGTTGATGGAAAATGCAAAATCGAAAGTCACCTTGGCACACAAAGAGGTTACAGGTTTTATTTCTTTAGGAAAATCAATCACACAGAAAACAATCGCCGGCATAGCCATGGCGACTAGCTAAGGATAATTCAAAATCACCTTAGCCAACCAGTGCCAAAAATCATTAAATTTAAACTACATACATGAGCAATCAATCAGCTAAAATATGGACTTACACAGCAGAAAATGATTCATTCCGCCACAATGATGAGGGTGTGTCAATGGGTATACAGCATATTTCCAGGTGTCCTTCCCCCACTCCATGATTTCCAATCTTCTGTAAATCCAAGAATATGCACAGATAAGAGTAAAAAGAGGAGAAGAAGAAATATTATATTCACTCCAGAAGGCTCTTCTATTTAAATGACCTTTGAGGTGAAGTCTATGAACATTGATCAGTGGACTTAAAGAATGGAAAAATAACTCAGAATATGGCAAAGGTTAATAATGCTCTGGGACAAGATCCATGGAGCAAATAAAAAACATGAATGAAACATGAGATTGCAAATATAATTTTGAAAATAATAGTAACATTGACCCATGCTTCAATATTTAAAAAAAAAACATTCTTTTACTAAAATATTATGCCATATATATATTTTAAAACTTCTACAGAACAAGATATATTAAGCAGCTTGCAATAGATGCAGTTAGTAGTGAATTTCCCACAATAAATGACTTAAGGAAAGGTTGTGGCTAAGTTGGTCATAAATACGAGATTGATTGGTTCTGTTCTAGTTATCACAAAAAGATTTGCAATTATTTTTGGAAAATATATCAGTTAAGTAGGAGAGTTCATAGTTGGCAAAAAAAAGAAATGTCTGAAGCACATATTTTAAATGTGTACAGGTACTTAACCAAAGTAACTTTTTACTATAGAGAGTGTAGTGGTAAAGAAGTATGAACAAACCTGAAAGTTCGAACGGGGAAGTAATGAAAACGGGGAAGGAATTGTGGCAAGCACAACAACATAAAGTGTCTCCTTATATGGAGAGGGAAGGGTACAACAATAATGAAGCATTAAAGGTCAAGAAAACATTATTTAGGGTGATTTGTTTCCAGAAATGGGAGGGTTATGGGTGATACCTCAGCATTAATGAGGTCACTAGTAGGGAGAAATATGGAATGCTAAAGGAAGTAATTATTGCTTTGTGGAATTCTAAAAGGCAACAAATCCAAAGCCTGTGGCAGACTTCATAGGTATGGATAGTGGTTGGAGAGCGGGGATGGGCAGGAGGTTCGACCAGATGCCTGCTAATACCCATGAAAGTGGGCACCTATCAGCATAGGTGCCCACTTTCATATCATCTGCAACTCTACATATCATCATCTGCAACTCTACAGCCTGATGTGGGCCTTGGCTTCCTCTATGATATGCCTCCATTCACTTCTTGTTCTTGCTTTTTCCTTCCATCTTGTAACTCCCAATGCCTTCAAATCATCCTCTACATCCTGCAGCCATCTCTTCCTTGGTCTACCTCTTCTTCTGACCCCTTCCATCTTGCTATTTAGTATCAGTTTGGGCATTCTGTCATTTTCCATCCTTTATACATGGCCCAACCATGCCAGCCACAGTGACTTGGCAAATCTAATTACGTCCTTCCCTTCTAGAAGTTCATTTATCTCCATGTTCATTCTAATTCTCCATCTCTCTCCTTCTCTAATGGGCCATGGATTCTCCTTATGATTTTTCTTTCAAATTTTCTAAGGGTTTCTTCATCCTGACTTGTTAATGTCCATGTCTCAGCTCCATAAGTTACAACGGGTCTAATAAGCATTTTATAGATCTTCAGTTTTGTATTCCTTGATAGTAACCTTGTTTTGAGGAGTGTTACATTGGCAAAATATGCCTTGTTACCTTCCATTACCCTTTGGATGATCTCCGTAGATATCTCATTATCATTGTTAAGTCCAACTCCCAGATAGGTAAACTCCTTGACACCCCCAACCTCATAATTTCCAAATATTATGTTTTGCAGGTCCCGTTTGTTCTGAGAAGCTGACATTTTTAAGTATTTGGTCTTCTCTTCACTAACCTTCGGCCTCACTTCTTTACCAGTGTTTTCTAAAATGTTAAACATTTCTTTTAGGTCACTCACATTTCGTGCAATTAATGCTACATTGTCAGCATAGGCGAATTCTTACTGGGATATATACACAATGGTCCCTCTTAAATGCAATTCTTTCATTGCATTATCTTGGGCCAGCTTGAATAACGTGGCTGAGAGAGCATCTCCTTGTCTTACCCGTGAGGTCATATTAAATGCTCTTCTTGCTCTACCCCTAAAAAAGGCTTTACCTTGTGATTCATGCAATGTCAATTGAACCAGTCTGGAATATCATAACCTCTCAACACACATAGCATCTCTTTCCTGTTCATGCTGTCGAAAGCTTGTTTGAAGTCAAAGAAGAGTATGTGCAAGTCACCATTATATTCGTAGCATTTCTCCATTGTCTGTCTTACTGAGAATATCTGGTCAATGGTACTTCTACCAGCTATAAAGCCACCCCGATATTCTTCCAGTATATCTTCAGTGTTGGTGCTTATGCGTTTGGAAGAAGACTGGTGAAAATTTTATATGCTACAGTTAGTAATATAATTCCCCTATAATTTTTGCAATCATATTTGTCACCTCTTTTATAATTGGACAAATCAATCCTGTCTTCCGGTCTTCTGGGAACTCTTTCAACTTCCAAATACTACATATTAGCTGATGTAATGCTCTATTTAAATCTCGACCACCATTTTCAATCAATTCAGCTGTTTTTCCATCTTTTCCTGGTGCTGTATCATTCTTTTGTTTTCCAATACTTTCAATGACCTCTTCTATTGTTGGAATGAGCACTTCCTGGTCTTCTGTGTGACTTTGTTCATGTTCTTCTAACCTGGGAGTTAATTCATTATTATACAGGCCATTAAAATATTCAGCCCATCTTTCTAGTATCTCATTTTCCTCCCCAATGACTTGACCATTTTTATTTCTACAGGAGTGCACTTTTGGTTGATAACCTTAAGTAATGTATTTTACAGCTTGGTAGAACTTTTTGCTTTCTTTAGCGTTATTGAGCTCTTCTACAGCCTTCATCTGATTTTTCAAGTACTTCTTTTCTTTCTTTTCAGTAATGTATCAGCTTCTTTCCTGCTCCGCCTATACTTCTCTCTTGTTAATCTAGTCTCCCTTTGTAACATATTGTATATATTCTTATTCTTTTCCTCTATTACAAGTTTACACTCATTATCAAACCAATCTGCATTCCTTTTTACTTTTGCTTGGCATATTATGTCCTTTGCAGTTGATAGAACAGATTGTTTAATTCTTGTCCATTGATATTCCACAGAATATTGCTCTGCCTGTTCATCCCCATTCCTGGTCAACTTTCTACTTACCCATCAACATATACATGGAGGAAATGGTGAAAGAGGCTTGGCCAGAGTTAGCGTTATGAATGAAAGTAGATACCAAATTCATAAAATCAGATTTTTGGATGATCAAGCTTCATGGAGTGTCATTGTGAGGATTTATAATCAATGCTTACTGCATTACTAAATCAATATAATAGGCATAGGGTGAAAATCAGGGTAAATTAAAAGAAGCACATTAGGTTCCTGAAAAATAGGAAGGTAAATTTAAACACTGAAATCATACAAAATGGACCACTGAAGAGAGCAGAGTCTACCTATCTTCCAAGTATTTTGGACAGAGGATCGAAGTTATAAACTCATTTTAAGAAGAATTACAACAGGCAAATAACCTTTTACTAAGAGGAGTGAGTTGATGGCTAGCATTTTTAAGATGTGAGCAAAACCTTGGTGAAAATATTGATTTAGAGCATACGAGTATTTCTGAAATGGAGATAACAAGCAGGATGAAAATGAAAAGGCAATTTGTGGTCTAACATGCTGAAGGGCAATGGCAAGAAGCAGCTTGGTGAAAAGTGAAAAAGGCCTGGAAATTGTGTAGAGGACATGGATGTTAGACATAAATTGATAGGTAATCACTCTCTGGGAAATACAGACATTAATTATAAACACGTTGATATGAAGCCCAGTGCTTGAAATGCAGAGGTATCTCCATTAACCTAGTATTTCAGGAAAGGGGAAAGGCATCAACAGAGCATGAATATATTGGTGAAAATACCTTGAGATGTGTAGAAGAACCAACAAAGAGTGAGATGGGATGGGGTAATGTAATTTGTTAGTGTAAATACTAAGAAGGATGAGAGAGTGGATAGAACAGGTGAAAGAGTGATTGTGGTAAGTTGACGAATAATAAAGGAGAGCATGACCAGAAACAGGGAAGGGCAATAGAAAAATAATTAGGAGTCAGGGATAGCATTGAACAGAAAGTGCAGAGCAGGATGCGATAGAGAACAGTCACTCAGGGCAAGGTCCATTTACATTATGTATATGTGCATTGTTTCTTAATAGTTTTATAGATAGTCCTAAGCCTAATGATGTTTCGGCAAGTTCTATGACCTATTTTTAAAAAATCTATGTAAACCAAACAGCATATTGTAAAAATCTGACATATTAAGATGTTCACATCAATTAGAACTTAGATGTAATGTACAATTACTGAAAAGTGAGGTTGAAGTCATTTTTCAAATTTACCACCAATTTGGTAATTGATAAAACTGATGGATCACCATGACTGGATCAATGACAGAAACTTTATATAGGCCAAAGAGTTAATCCATTGAGATTTAGATTACAAGAATGGTGCAATAAAAACAAGATAATCTTCATGTAAGTAAATAATATTGATTAATGGGTATATAAATTTAACATTCAATGAGAACTTTGTCAAAATACTTCTATTACTGGTTATAATTCTGTGCCCTCTGACAAACTGAATTACCATCACATTATTATGACTTATTGAAAATTGTCAATATCAATTCTAATCAGTTTTTTTATTTCTATTACATTGTATAATGAATCTGGGTAGTAAATATTAGGTGTGAATAAAATAAGTTATCCAAATTGATGAAATTCCATGGTAATATACACTGCCTTCTCAAATGGTTAGAAAAAGTTTCACCTCACGTTATTGATGGAGGTTTCATAGCCACTTCTGATAATTGTGGGCACTATTTCAAATGAAATTATTTAATGTATAGCTCAGTTCTGCAACTTGGTTATTCTTTCAAGTCATTATATTCAATTAGCAAGTGCATTTACAATTTAGTTACATAAAAACTGAAGTGGTACGGGCCACACTTGTCATTTTAAAATTGAAATTCCCAGAGCAACCACAATTATTTGTGCCTGCTAATAACCTAGTCTAATATACACTATCACAGGTTTACAAGTGTTTTATATGGCTTGTGTCACACTTCAAATAATATTTAAACTTTTAAAATAGAAGGTTACCATTAGAATTAATTTTTAAATATTTATTTTAATTCCTATTATTTTAATAGCATAATTGACCAGACACCTTAGCATTAAAAAAATGTGAATCATAATTTGAAAAAAACAAGAACAAACGAAACCAGTTTAATACAGGATATTTAACAATTGACCCTATAAACAACTTTGTCAGAAGAGTATTTTCAATTAATGAATGCATTCATAAGCTGTACAGCTATTTCTTATAATCTGAAAATAGTATGCATCCTTCACCTTAGTTTAACTAAGGTGATCTAAACAGTCAAGATTACACAAACAATCTCCACAAATTATCACTTCCAAAAGTTAATAATGTTGATCTGAATTGTGCAGAGGAAATAATGACAAATGAATGGGTGAAATTTTAATTCTTTTCAGGGATAATGGATGACATATTGTTAGAATTAAGCTCTAAAAATGACATTCATTGACATACGTCATGGTACGCCATGATGTGATATGGTTGTACCAGCATTAGGATTCATCAAATCTTATGCTGTGATGGAGGAGCCAAGTGACTTAGTTTCAAATGACTTCAGCTGTCACTTTAGGCATTAAAAATACAATAATTTTTCTCCACTATAAACTTGAGGAAGGGGAACACCACTCAGCCAAAAGGATGGAGTATGATGATACCCATAACCTCACACAGGTGTAGGCACCACATGCTGGGAATTGCATTATATCGTGAATAAAAAAGGATAAAAGAGAATCAAAATGTAAATTTTTTCTTGGATATAGTGTGTTTACACAATACCCGTTCAGCTATTTAGTGTTATGGTACTAAAATTCATTTGAGAGATTTAGAGCCACAATTAATTATTGAATTTTCCTTTTGAACGAAATCAGCAAAAAGCAAGCGTGAATTTAAATACACACACTCAATAAACTGAATGGCACTCAACTCATTTGTTGACTATATGCGGAAGTATCACACAAAAGAGTGTTTGAAGTCCTCCTATGTAGAATCCAGAATTCTCAACATTACATTGCCAAAGAGGGCAAAGATTATGAATGGATTCATTGCTGGACGAATCTTGGTAGAAGCAATACCTTTACAGAAAATGTTATTGTATATCGGAAAACAGCTGATTCAATGCTGTAACTGCACACCCACGGATAGTAGTAGCAGTTCATAATGTGCTTCGAAATTTGAGATCGTCTTAATTTAACCTTAGTTCCGTTAAATTAGTAAGATGACATATTACTAAAGTAAATGGAGAAATTAGGAGCAACAAGCTTTGTGGTAGTCAGCGAGCTCATTAGTTCATTGGCTTAGGCAGTCCACCCAGAAGGACTGTCTCTTCGCTCGGAAATCGAAAAATTCACGATCCTATTCATCGAAAGTTTAAGTCTTCCACAGTATTTGTATTGTTATTTCTCCTCAATTGGACCATCACGAAGAAATAATCCCTATATTTTACAAAAAAAATGCAAGAGTAAATCGCTTCAGTGGATTTGAAATTTATTTTGAAAATTTCACCGTGAGTTGTCGAGAATAGCAATGAAAAGAGTAAATGCGTCCTTTGCTTTGTTTGTTGTCCGTATAAGTAATAGCGCTGCGAAAAATTGGATGTTCCCGTATGGATAATCTTTTTGCCCCTTCCATATAAAGCATAAAAGAATATTTTCCCCTGCCAAAACCGATGATGACTAGTAGGTGATAATCATAACCAAGCGCTCTTCAACGTGTATATCCCATGCACTGCATTCATCTCATTGCGATGGCCTTCGTCTGCACACGCGACAGTCTGATACGCCACGGTCGAGACTCACCTGGGTATCATCGAGTGTGTAGTCGGGCCTGATGGACTGGGGATCCAGTCCCTCTCGCCAGGAGCAGTTGCTATTCCCTTCTCCCCTTTTCGGATGGGACGAAGGGGTGCTTCGACCGACTGGCTAGACCTCGACCAAGTTTGCCGAACGGCTCGATTTGCATGACTCTTAATACACATTTAAAATTTGAATTTCCTACAAATCGTTCACCGCAGCCGTATGAATGGGATTCGACCATTAAACTGCGACGGACTTCGCGTGGGATTAGGTAAACTCGAGTGGAAGGGCGCAGTCTCAATTTAACCTCTGTGAAGTCGTACTTGGACCTCCATTTCACCTCTTGGCAAAATCGTAGTGTGAACAGTTATTATAAAGAGAGGATTAAGATGGGACACGAGGAAGCGAGGGACGAGAGGAAACCGATAAGCAGGCCCCATTGCTTATTGCAAGGAGATGAAGGTCGACGAGGTACCGCATGTTTAACGATAACCCTCGCCGTTCGAGGTTTCTTCAGCCAAGCCAAGACTGGACAGCGATGGGGAATAGGAGAGAATTGCGAGTGAAACTACTCCCATCTATTCGCCCCTTTTTAAGATGCCATCTGCCGTCCGATTCTCCGCACCACCGAGACGGTCTTCTTACAACACACTAATCTCACCTTGATTTCTAACTATTCTAACCTATTCTAATTTATGACGATGGCAACACAAAAGAGAGAATGCCAAGCCGGACATTTTAACACCGACGTCATTCGCGATCGCGATTCAATAGCAGAAACTGTTGACCACGGAAAGAACATCTGGTAAAGAGAACGCGGACATTTCGGATGAAACTGGTGGAAGACGAAAACCCTCACAAAACTACCTCAAAACTAAGATTGTTTAGGTGGTACCTTCAAACCCTGGGTCGAAAATGGATCCGGTATGAAGGCTAGGAGTTCAATCATTCAAGGGTGATCTTCGAAATATAGCATATTACCGTTTATTTAGTTCTTTACAAAGTTCTCTCTTCTATCAATTGATAGATAAAAGTAAAATTCTACTTCTAAATTGTCACGAGCCTACGACGTGTTAGTCTGAATCATTTCTCCCAAGTTCTTCAAATCTGATTAGACCATGTTAACATTATTAAACCCACACTACATCCACACGACAATTAAAATGCACATGCTGATTTTTTTCAACCATTTTACTGATTGGTGGATTAGTTTTAAAGTATTCTGGGATTGTAGAATAAGTGCCTCTCCAGGGATAAATCTACTACTACAGTCCAAATTACAAGATCTTGTTGACAAGTGACCACGGCACTACTTTGCGAGAGGGAAGAGAGAGAGAGGAATCGACGCGGTGAAAAAGTTGAGTAAAAGGTGAGTTGGAAAACAATCGCATTTAAGAAGGCGTCTGCTTCTAATCAGTTTCGCCCCCAGGCTTCGGGCCAATAGTTGTGAAATGTAACAATGTAAAAATAGTTGTGAAATAAACGAACACTTAAAAATATTAAATAATAACTTATTGTGAAGTAGTGCAAATATTAAAAAGTACAATTTACTCGCCAATGTCCGTCGGAGTCATCTACATTTCCATTCCTCCGAACTCATCATTCAAATCATTTGTGAAGTCATGTTCGGTTTTCTGAGGCTTTACTCTTTCGAGTAAAACCTCAGAAAAAGAAGAGGAACAAAAATTATACCGAATAAGAATTGAGCTCTTCCATACATCGCTAAAATGTTTTCTCCAAACGTTTAGAATTATAATTTCCAGTTTTCCAACTGATGAACCTGATATGCGCCTACCTTTTCAGTGCTTCACGAAGTGAATCCAGCCCTTCCTGCTCTCATCGTCTCACTGGAAGCGTATTGACAGATTGAATGAGTTTTCACACTCATCAAGCGAGAGGTGGTGAGGAGATCCCTCCACAATTCTTTCGGGTCAGGGCACAATGCGGTAGGAGGATTTACGTATTCTCGAGAGGCGGGTTGTTCGATCATCCGTGCGTTCCAAGGGTTCCATCCACCTGTGCACGCCTTTCGAAAATTCTAATAGGCCCACGCCGACAACCGAGATCACCATTCTGATAGTTTTTATGATTTTGAACCAGGTGAGGGCAAACAATGACTCGTGCTCGGAACATGTGCTCAAAATGGCAAACAATTAGGGGAAGAAGCCGAGGGTGCGAGAGATCATGAAAACTTGGAAATGGAAAATAGCAAAATTAAGAAGTTTCGACGGATGAAACAGGGATTCAGCGGGCTACAAGAAATTCATAGGTATTAAGATAATATATATATATATATATATACACACACGAGGGTCATCCGGAAAGTAGTACCCGTTCGTGCCGCATGAAGTGCTGACGACGCGAGTAGCCGCTGGACGAGGTCAGATAGCTTCAGTGGCTTGTCTGCCTTCTCTGAGCCAAGTTGCGTGACGCTAGCATTGCCTGTGTTGTTTCTGTGATTGTTTACAATGTTTAAAAAAATTGAGAACGCCGCCAGTTGTGAAGTGAGGGCAGTGATTAAATTCCTCAATGCAAGAAACGTTCGCCCATGTGATATTCATCGCCAATTAAAGGAGGTGTATGGAGACAATGTAATGGACGAGTCGTCTGTTCGGCGGTGGTGTCGCAACTTCAACATGGGGAGGGGGAACACACACGACGATGAGCGTTCGGGTAGACCGTCTGTCATTACAGACCAACTGGTGAGCTCAGTTGACGAATTCGTGAGGAACGATCGGCGCGTCACAATTGATGACATCTGTGAGCATTTTCCCAATGTTTCTCGAACAATTGTTCATGAAATTGTTAAACACCATCTGCATTATGCAAAAATTTGTGCAAGATGGGTCCCTCGCGTATCTCAATGAGCTGGCGGCGAAGGACTATGCAGCAGGAATACAGAAACTTGTCACACGTTATGACAAATGCCTTAATTTGCTTGGAGATTATGTTGAGAAGTAGTTTAAAGTATCCTCTTTCAAATAAAATTTTTTATGTTTGTTAATATTTACTTTTGTGTCTTTATTTCACGAACGGGTACTACTTTCCGGATGACCCTCGTATATATATACACCCCTCCTCGGACTACAACCTTGACGTGGTGGAAGGGCTTGTGCGTTCCGACGACCCCTAGAGCTGTGCTGGCAGGAGTAATAATTATTGCTCCTGGTAGGGTCACCAATGCCAGATAGGTCGAAGGTTAGGAGCCAGACGAAAGGTAGTCCACGCAGCGTCTGTTCCTCAGTGAGGCGGCTGCAATGGCGTCCGACCCCAGTGGGGCGGCCAGTAAGTGATGGTGTCACGTTAAAAACACTATTGAGGAAGGCAATGGGAAACCACCTCAATTATCATTCCCAAGATTCACATGATGGACTATACACAGATTTTGAGTCCTGGCAACTACGGGGCTCGGCCCAATCGGCCGTGTGTCGTGCCCGGCAGCGGGGGAGGCAAGGCTTCCGCGGTCGTCATCCCACGAAACCCTTGCAAGGGAAAACCAGCAGCAGGAGGACAGAAGACGCAGGAGAAGAAGACCAAATTAGTTAGAACAGGAACGTGGAATGTTAGGACAATGATGAGGACAGGGAAATTGGAGAATGTTAAGCGAGAGATGGGAAGCGGAAATATCGATATTTTAGGTCTATGCGAGGTGAGATGGAAAGATAGCGGGGATTACTGGAGTGATAAGTATAGAATAATATACAGCGGCGGGGACAAGAGCCAACGAGGGGTTGCCATAGTATTAAATGATGAGGAAGGAAGAAGCGTAGTCAACATAGGGCAGGTAACGGATAGAATACTACTAGTTAAGATAAAAGCAGAACCGACGAACTTGGTTAGTATTCAGGTATACATGCCACCGAGCAACCATATGGAAGAAGAGATCGATAGGATATACGATCCGTTTGAGGACATAATCGCGTGTATTCCTGCAGGGAAATATTTGATAGTGATGGGGGATTGGAATGCAACGGTAGGCGAAGGAAGAGACGGTGTCGAGGTCGGGGACTACGGTTTGGGCACGAGGAATGACCGCGGGGAGAAAGCAGTTGAGTTCTGCAGGAGACAGGGGTTAGTCATCACCAACACTTGGTTTAGACACCACAAAAGACGCAGGTATACATGGAAAATGCCAGGTGACTCAGAATGGTATCAGCTAGATTATATCCTGGTTAGACACAGGTTTAGGAAGTGTGATAAATTCGCACAGCTTCCCGGGAGCGGATGCGGACTTTGACCACAATTTAGTGGTTATGAAATGTAGCGTCCGTTTCAAAAAGATAAGGCAGGGGCGGCTAGTCATAAAATGGAATGTAGAAGCATTAAATGGTTTGAAAAGGAAGGAATACAAACAGGCGGTAGAGGAAATCATGGAGGATGGTAAGGAGCGAAGTACTATCGAAGAAAAATGGGAAAGTATTAAGAATGGGTTGTCTTAAGCCGCAAAAGACACTATTGGAACCGTTAACGCTAAAAGGACCAGGAAACCATGGATCACGGATGAGATGATTACAAAGATGGATGAGCGGCGAAAATGGAAGAATGTAAATTCAGAATTAGGCAAAATGAAGTACAAAGACTTAAACAATAAATTAAGGCGGGCAATAAATAAAGCAAAATAAGCATGGTGGAAGACGCAGTGCGAGGATATGGAAAGTCTGCAGAGGAAGGGTGAAATCGGTGCACTGTACAGCAAAGTTAAATCGTTATCGGGAATTAAGAAAGGAAGAGGTATGCTAACAGTTAGAGATAAGGCGGGTAAGGTAATAGTTGACGCAGGAAAGATCCAAGAGAGATGGAAGGAGTATATAGAAGAACTGTATAGCAAAGAACTCAGACCAACAAAGTTAGACATTGAAAAAGAAAATGACGTAGAGGAAGACAGCTTAGGTCCAGGCATACTAGACAATGAGATAGAAAGGGCATTAAGAGAGATGAAACTAAATAAGGCCGTGGGGGTAGATAACATTCCCGTGGAACTTTTAAAATGCTTAGTAAAATGTGGGAGGAAGAGGCTATATGGGCTGATCCGTAGTATTTATAAGGGAGGAATCTGGCCGGAAGACTTTGTGAGATCAGTTTTAGTTCCTATTCCGAAAAAGGTAAAGGCCACGTCATGTGAGGACTATAGGACAATTAGTTTGATATCCCACGCAGCTAAAGTTGTTCTCAGGATCATAAACAAAAGGATAGAGAGTAAGGCAAATGATTACTTAGGGGATGATCAGTTTGGGCTTAGGAAGGGGAGAGGTACGCGTGATGCCATTGCAGTAATGAGATTATTAATCGAGAGGAATATAGAACACAACCAGGAGGTATTTGCCTGTGTAGATTTCGAAAAAGCGTTTGACAGAGTGTATTGGGAAAAACTAATGGGTATTCTGCAGAAAATAGGAATAGATTGGAGGGAAAAGAGGCTAATCCGCAACCTGTACATGTCTCAGACTGCTCAGGTGCGGGTGGGAAACGGGGAGTCAGGATGGGCAGTTTTAGGAAGGGGTGTAAGGCAGGGTTGCCCATTATCACCGTTGCTGTTCAACCTGTATGCAGAGGAAATGATTAAAGAGGCATGGGAAGAACTGGAGGTAGGAATGAATGTGGGCGGGGAAATCGTAAAATCAGTTAGGTTTGCTGATGACCAAGCTTTAGTTTGTCAGTCAGCCAAGGGGCTGCAAGCATTGCTTAGTGAATTGGAAATTCAGTGCGACAGGTATGGGATGAAAATCAATATTAATAAAACAAAGGTTATGCGATTTTCTAGAGAGAAAAAGGCTAAGCTAAACATTAAAATAGGAGGGCAAAAACTAGAGCAGGTAGAACAGTTTACGTATCTCGGTAGTGTTTTGGACCAACACGGTCAAAGTAGTAGGGACGTAAGGAGAAGAATTGCGCTAGGCAAAGAGGCTTTCACAAGGAGGAGGGAGTTGATGACGGGGACGTTGAGTAAGGATGTTAAGAAAAGACTCGTAAAAACTTTGATATGGAGCGTAGCTATGTATGGCGCGGAAACGTGGTCATTGAAGCAGGAGGATAGACTTAGACTGGAGGCTTTTGAAATGTGGGTGTGGAGAAGAATGGAGAAGGTGAAATGGACAGAGAAGAAAACAAACGAGGAAGTACTTGGTATGGTGGGCGAAGAGAGGGGTTTGTTGGGAGCAATCGTATGGAGGCAGGAAAAGTGGCTGAAGGGGGTATTGACCGGCAGCGGAATGTTGAAGACTGTAATTGAGGGGAGAATGTTAGGCAAACGAGGAAAGGGAAGGAACAGGATAGGGATATTGGACGGGATGAAGGGAGGAAGAAAGTACTCAGAGCTGAAGAGGGACCTGATGTAGAGTAGGATGTTGTGTTTTGCCACACCCACAAATTATTTAATTAGTAATTACGTCCATCCAAAAACCTACCTTAACCGGTAGATTACCTAATAATAATAATAATAATAATAATATATATATACTATATATATATATATATATATATAGAAAATGAATTGATTAATTTTTCTTTATGCATAATTATTTTTAACAGTTTCCTCTTTTCTTATGTCTATGTCTTAACGACATAGTTACAGAGGAAATATCACTAACGTTCTTTAAATATCTCACCTTTCAATACTAGTCAATATTTTCCCTGATATAAGTTGATGTTTAATTCTATATGCAAGACTGGTAAAATCATGTCTATTCTTAGTTATTTAGAGCTTTCGACCATCTTATTGCTTATTACACACTGCTGTGTTGGATCCCTAATAACCACTCTTCTTATCAACGAGACCCTTCAATTAGCCACGATGAACTTTTTTTTCTCTTCCTTGTTGAGCGAGGAGGTGCTTCGGTTACTTGAAGGTAATTAAGAATTTGATATATCGTATAACAGCATTTCGCTTTGGCGCTACTGGAAACAAACAAGTATACTTCATGAAGGCAATAGTGTTTCATTGCCACGTGTGAATTGCAAAATATACATTTCTGGATTCATTTTTAAAGGAGCCAACATTAATATCTCATGGTCCATGCTGCTTCCACAATGCAATGCGGTAGAAGGGATCTCCATATCGACAGTAACTCCACTGATTCATTTAATTGTTGTATTTTCATTGCGAACTCTAAATGCTCCATAATTCATTTTCTCTTATTGAATACATTTCACACCATGGTCATTACACGCTGTTTTTACATAGCTTCTGACACCCCATCGACGAAAACCTTTAGCGAGAGGTTCCCGAAGACGCCTTCCAGGGCGCGTCCCGGTCATGGCAGAGTCGCTGGAAAAACTGTGTAGAGGCCAAAGGACAGTACTGTGAAGAGTTTAAAGTGTTTGAGCAAATCTGTTCAATAAGTAACTTATAAAAAATAATTGAATTACTTTTGGAGCACACCCTTTATGTAGAATTGAAACTCCACATACACGAAAAGAGAAGGAAGGAGAATTGGGATGATTAATAATAATTTCTCGTGCATTAGCGTGATGTACCCTTGAAAGTTTATGATTTTACTTTTTTTCTCACTAAACATAATTAAAGTCCACCTTAACTTAATTATACCCTTCATTTAGTTCATTAAATTGCACATTACAGGTCAAGACTGACGAAAAATTTAAATTCAATAGATAAAACCACATACAATTTTTCTTGACTTTCAGGCGCTGTCTTTAGAAAATGTCGAGTAAATCGGTTCTTTTCTTTTTGGTCCATCAATTGCTCCGTTTGCAAAAGTAAATTAACCATCAAGGAACACGGGTATACAACCGTAACTTTTCCCTGCTCATTAAGTACCCCCTGATGCCGTCCCTCCGCCATTTCCGGAGCCGGTAGGTCAGGTCAAATGTTAGCCAAGGCATGGAATTTCACGCATTTATTTCAAGACTTCGCCCCCCAAATAAAAATCCAGTAGCTACAAATGCTCTATGTATAACTTGCAGTAACTTTAACAAAATTAGACGCAATCAATGCATCTGTTTGATCCGGATGTAAGCAATTAATATACAAAGACGGAATGTATTTTAAACTTCCCATATCACGCAACCATTTCAAAGGATACTTTTGTTAACTAGGATCGTTACTCAACGAAAATTGAGAACAGTTCAGATAATTATTACACCTTCGATACATATCAAATGTAATTCTCAACTTTCGAAAGAACTGAGAGTGCTCTGTCTTACGATAATCGCCAACCTCGATTGAAGCATGAACTTTACCACCAACTTAATCACTAGCACTAGCTAACAGCGGTTGATATACGTGTACTTCGTAATGTACGCCTTCGTGTCCGCTGTAAGTTTTAAGCTCCCGCGCCGGAATCGCATATCCATTAGACAACGCTTCCACACATTCCTTGCGGTGTAGGTCGCGATCACCTCCACCTTCATTTGTTATCCAATTCATTTTCATTACTCTTCCATGGCATCACTTTTAGTTTGCCAACAGTCTTTTTTTATCTTAGGCTCGTATCGTCCACGTCCCGCATCCGTGGACTAATAGACACCATATGTACATTTCTCGTCTTTGTTAATTATTTTCTTCTACTCCTTTTTTATTGATTTTGTAATATCGTTCTGAATATTCCCTTTCTCTTGTCTTCCTTAACAATCAATTGTGTAATCAAAAGCTTTGTAATACCTATCTTGTTTACTTTCCGGTATTCATTCCTTTTTGACTGAGTTAGAGCTTTGATATTCCAATCCCGTATACTCCTTTATTTTCATATTTGTGTTGATTTTGAACTTATATTTCATGAGCATTGAATACACATCCTCTCCCGGGAATGCAACAATTTCAGAGAGTAAAAATCATTCGCCTTAGCGAATGATTTTAACTCTCTGAAAGGGTCGTGGAAGCATTGAGGCGGGTGTTCCAAACGGTTTTCCTAAGCCTTTAAAGGTTATTTAGGTGATTTTGGAATCAGTACATAGAAAATCATTAATTTTTACAATAAAAAAGGAATAATACGATGAGATAAATGTTTTAAAAAAGCAGTCGTCGATGGTTATGCTTTAAAATTTTCTTTTCCGAAGCCTTCAAGTGTGGCAGTGGACCACGGATAGGATTAGTACCCCACGAATTTCATCATGAACTTCGAGAAAATGGATGGAAAAAATACTTTCTACCCTCCTTCCTTCCATCCAAAATGCTTTTCCTCCCTTTCCTCGCCCAGCCAACATGCAATACTCCATCAGTCTTCAACAATATGAACTTCATTGCCAATCAAAATACCCTGCATCCACATTTCTTTCCGCCTTAGAATTTCTCCCAACACCCTCTCTCTTTCTCTGTACCATACCTTGTACTTATCTTCTCAAAATTTTCCTTGCATAACTTCTGAAATGGTAAAATATAAGGAAAAAATTTTTCTAATTCCATGTGGCTGGTTTCACCTGAAGGTGTCGAGGACTCATAACCGTTAAATAAGAATATCAGAAGATAACCTCGGGTTCTGAATACGAGAACAAAGGCTCTACTGCTTTGAGCGTGACACACTGTGGATAGTTTATCCGCTTGCACAAGCAGTCCTAATCACTGCTTTCTCCTCAAAAAAATTATTTCGTTCGGCATTATTATTGAAGTTGTTCAACAGACTTGGCGACGAAGGAGAGCCAGTTTAATGAGGGCGAAGAATGAAAATGAAGTGCCCCAATGAAATAGAAAGAAAGGTTGCTTGTAATTTAGGTTCGAGTCTGCAGTATTAGTTAATGCAAAAGATGAATATCTAATCCGTGTCAAGGCCACAAAACACTTCATTTTTACTCTTCGTCCTCATTTCGGCCTTCGGCTCTCATTCGTCGCCAAGTCTTGCGTTTTCGTCATTATCTCGGCAGACAGTTCGGACATGCGCATAGAATATTCGGCGTATTTGATTTGACTACACGATGAGCACCTGGAGGTAAGACTGCTTTCGAATGGCAACGGTAGAGCCCGCCTCAGTGCCAAGCACGAACGACACATCGTGTTCAATGCGAGCACACACATCCCATGCCATAATAAACCAAACATTTTGTATTTTTTTGCCACGTTTTATTTTTAGTCCTGCCCCCGGGGCTTCAACCCGAGACCCTCTGATTAGGATTCGAGAGCTCTAGGTGCGTTAGGCTAGTACGTATACTTTAGCACTTGAAAGGTCACTGAAAACATACGTTTACTTAAATACCGCACGGACGAGAAGCAATGGTGTACATGGAAGCTAAGGAAAGAGCGAACGATGAGTCTCAATTCCCTCCCATTCCTCCTCCTGCGACATGCGCGCGAGCACCGCGTCCACCCTCACCGCACCCTATTCCCCTCCCTGCCCTTGTGGTCGGCCCCCACCCATCCGCGCAAAGGGCACCTTAATTGAATTTCCGCGCCAAAAGGCTAGCCGCCTGAGAATCTGTGTTGTGGGGCTGGTGGCCGGTCGCGAGGATGTCGGAAGGGAGGGTGCTCTGATGGTGCAGTGGTTCTCCGCCCCTTCGTGCACCACCACGAGAGGCTCGCACAAAGATCGCTCCATTCTCCTCAGCACCCCTCCCTCTTCGGAGAGAGTAATGGAATTAAGGGCAACGCGTCTCCCGCAGCCGTCTGGGAGTGGGAAGGGGGAGGGAGCTGGAGCGAGGGAGCGGGGGAGCGTCTCCAACAGCAAAGTAAGTGTGTCCCGTGGACGCTAATGCATTGGCGACGTAGGTGGTGGTGATGGGAAATGGGTTGGGGACGGGTTGTTGTTAATACGACGGGGGTGCGAAGGGGGGGAAGGTGAGAGGAGGGGTGGGGTGTGCGGAGGTGAGGGGGGGGGTCCCCCTTGTTTGGAAGATGGAGACGCCGCTCGGGCGAAGTGAAGGAACAGATTAATGACATCGCCATGCTTCGCTCGGGGAAAGTTAGTAGGTACCTCGCGACCACTAATGGTATATTAATCACTATGTTCGGTAATTCTGTCCATTATATTCCTAGGAAAATAATTGTGGCGGCTTCTCGTTTCCTTCCTCGAAATTTCAAGCCATCACTTTAAGGTCGGCGCCACTTGGGGGCGGAACCCTTTCAGGCGCCTCGCCGAAGCACTTCCATCTTTCATCCGCATCCCCCAACGGAGGCACCGGTGATCCTATGAGAAGCGATAACCGTCACTCTTGGCAATGCAAGAGGATCGGGTTGGTACGGTGGCTCTCGCCGCACACCCCGAGGAGGGTCCGGGTTCGAATTCCAACGGTGAGATAATTCAGCAGGGGTATCCCGATCAAGACTTGGGGTGTCACGTGGAGAGCACTTCGAGTGAAGTACGCCGTCCACCACTGGAGACGTTAAATTGTGACCCCTTGGTGCTATTCGTTAAGGGTAGTCTAATGCCGACGCGGAGTTTCCCTCACCACCCATGCCCTGATAACCACATCTCTTCTCACCCACTCACCACCACGTGATGACACCAATCACCTAAGCTGTTTAGGAGGGGCTTTCTCTGTCACCTCGCCCATTACCGACTCTGGCGCAATTGTGGAGTCCACCCTATCTCCACTTTTAAAACAATAGACTATGAGGACAAAATTAAACGTGATGAATATTCATGAATGAGGAGTATTTTGAATGCATGGGGATGTTTGAATGGGATAAGGATTGGGGTAGGGGACTACGCATTTACGGCGATGAGGGAGTCGATCACGAGAGCCCTGAGTGTAGACGTGAAAGGGTTTAATAAACCCTCATATGTGGCGCATAAGTTTGTGTGATACCAAATCTCTTTGAAGAGAGGCTCTGAGCCTATGAGCGGACATTGAAAATATTCGAGACAGTACCTTGAAGAAGACTGAACTACACAAAGAAGGAATCAAACGATGGATTTTGTAGATATTTCAGCATAGGAGAGTTATTTTACGTATTAGAGCGGGAACAGGAGAGGGGGGAAGTTGATCGAAGAGATGTTGATGGGGTGTTGGGGAGGGATGCCGCTGTGGATGGGAAACGGAACTTCGATCATGGAAAAATGCTTGAAGGACCCTCAACAAAATGTAAAAATTTACATGACCTGCCTCTAATAAACATATAGCATTATTTGAAGTAATTCATCAATTTTAAATTAATGGACTTGCAAGAGGAAGGTATCAACATTTCTGAAAAGACAAATTACAGCTAAATAAAATAATTCTAAAGAAGTGGGTTCAACTGAGGAGAAAGGATAATGGTCAGCTGCTTGGGAAAGAAAGGGTTGCGAATGGTCGCTCCTTTTGGTGCCCCAACCGAGTTCTCATCTCGCGGCGATCGACGTTTCTTCGGAATCCAACGCCACCAGACTGTCACGATCCATCCTGCAGCAAACAAATGCAAAAATGCAGAGAAATGAGAACATCACACGCTTGTCCCGTTTCAAACAATGCCAAATATGAATCCTGATTTCAGTCATTTCAATTAGCATACGTTCTTTTGCTAATTTATTCCATATTTTCATGCCTTTGTATACTTCCTACGACTGACATTGTACGCTCTTTCACACGTGCGTCTCGCTGCAGAGAGAGAGAGACTCCTTATGCTCTTCGTGTTCCATCGACCACATTCACCCACGTGACTCCCCTTCTCCCCTCCTTCCCCTCCCTCTCGCACTCTTCTCCTCTCGCATGCTTCTGTTCCATCACGATGATTCGCCTCTCCATTGCCATTCTCTCAGCATAGCCAAAGCATTGCTAACACGCTTCTTCCATCCATTATTGATGCATCTCTTCCGTATCCTAACCACTCATTCCTCCCCCTATTTCTCCTACTTTCCAATCAATTACTTATTTCGTGCGAACACTCCGCAGGTATCCCACATCTAACGGATTCAGTTGTTCTTTGTGCATGGCCCACGTATTTATTTCAGTTCACAATAATGTGGTTAGGAGGATCTGCACATTAATATTTGGTTTAGACAATTAATTTTATGCACCAAACACATCAAGTTGATTAACTATCGATTTAAAATGAAAATGTAACAAATTAAAACGTCAATTATCTAAAAACGTATTTGATGAAAACAACTGGAAAAAATCTTGGGTCAGTGTAAATACAGGTATATTTATTTCTCAAGTGAATTACACATGTTCGTAAAAATTAAAAAAAAAACACTTTGCTGCCTAAATCAGCTTCAGATTATAATTAGTTTAGAACTGCACATTTGACTCAATTTGTTCGCACAGCTCATCAAAAAAATTTTTAAAATGATAACTACCTGTATATCATATTTGTAAAATGCAGTATTGCCAGTTGAGATCCAGGGTGAAACCAGAGTCAAATAAGTGCGTTGGGAAGCATTAAGTTCATAGGCAGCTCCAATCCCCTCAGAGGCTCTCTCACTAACTAAAGGAACCAGATGTTTCCACAGGCAGTTCTCATTCAGTCCAAGGGTTTTCAGTTATTTAAATACAGAGTCTCTCCCAAAAATAAGTAGAGTGATTTTTTGCCACCAATGCAGATGGCTGCTGTGGGGTGATTAGCGGTGGGAAAGGTAACTAGAGATTTTGGAAAAAGTACGCGACCCACGTCAGTTAACTGTGGGTATTTACAGTGCGCGGATTGCTGCTAGACTGGACCCTTGTGCGACGGTCACGTCACGAATTCACGATGCCACTTTCCATGGAGCAATTATATGCGATACAATTGTGTCCATTAAGCTTGGAAAATTAATTTTGTATACCATAAACATGGTTAAGGGTGCTTATGGAGGTGGGAAAATGTGCCAAGTGATGGTTTTTTGCTTGTACGGATGTTCTGGGAGGGTAACGAGGAGATTGACGATGAGAAATGCCCTGTACATCCATCATCAAAACTGTGTGATGAAAATATGCAAAAAGGGAGACATATGCTCAATTCTGATTGACCCCCAAGCGTTAGGATATCGATAGAAGAGTGCAATATTCATAAAACCACGGTGCATTGCATCATTCTTACAGAAGATTTAGCAATGAGAAAGGTGTGCCAAGATTGTCCCCAAGGTGCTGTTAGAAGACTGCTTGTTTTACAATCTTACCTTGGGCCTCGTGGACCACGGTGAAAGTGACCCGATTTTTTAAGAATAGGTGGTTACTGATAACGAGACATGGGTCTTTGAGCACGACCCAAGTATAACTTATTTGAGTACCATTTGGACCACTGGAGAATATCAAAGAGGCCATGACGAGGTGCCTGAATGAGTTTCCTGTTGATGTCTTACAGGAAGTATACTACAACTGGCGGAGGCACTGACATTGGTGTGTCGATAAATAAGGGTTCACTTATAAAGAATTTTAGCAATGTGTACTTTGAGTTGCAATAAATTGTTTTCATATTTTTTCTACCTATTTTTGGGGCGGGCCTTGTAAGTACATTTTTCAGACCAGAGATTGATAAAGATATATATTTTTGATTGAGTTCACTAATGTTACACAAAAATGAAATATATTAATTTCATTTATAGACTAAACCTTTTAAACAGTTTAGTAAAATAGTTTTATTTACTTTCAAACGATGATTCATTAATTATATTACTTAGGGAATATTTGAAATAGCTCAATTTTGATTCTGGAAATGTGATCAATGATTTTGAATTAATTACAATGAAACATTCTCCTCATAGCTATTGCTAGATTTCTTGGAGTTTCATTTCAATACTGATGTCGGTGATCAGTCTATTGAGGCTGAAAAATTTACATATTTTCATCACTCTATGGAATCCCATCTTTCATGTCCTTCATTTCTCTAAAATTAATCTTAAACTTATTATTTATTCATATTTTTAGAATAATATTTCGCTGTAGTGCAACACATCATGGTTTCAATGATTATTGAAGATACTTTGAAGAGGTAATCAAGAAAGTTAACTTTTGCCACCAAAAATTCCCAATAAGTATTTCTTTTTAAGGAGCGTTTTATGAATACAAAAAGTATAAATGAGAAAGGCATTGCAATAAACACTTATCATCTCTTGAGTCACTCCTCGTAGTCCAATCTTATCGGTTACACATATTTCAAAACAATTAACCGTTGAAAGGCTACATGGCATTTCACCGTCTACCAAAGCATTTTTTTTAATAGATCTATGGGAATATATTTTCCAATTATATGTGGCAACACCATTCCAACCAATGGTGCGGGCACAAAAGACAATGGAAGTCATAAAGTACCCCGATGTCTAATGGTGCACCTCCCTCTTAACGAAATTTGACTTTCCCTTAATGGGCTGTGAGGTTTTTTCGAAAGAGGCCATTAATTTCTCTCAATTGTATTATCAATTCGGCATTTGGCTCGTTAATTATGCAACCAATATTCAGGGTATCTGTATACGTATAGTTATATGCATACAGATGCACCAAATAATTACGTCATCGTTGCAGTTTTAATTAGCTGAACTCCAAGTTAGAAAATCTGATCTCGAATTCTTTAACCTTTGTCAATATAAATTGCGTAGGGAGCCTTTCATAAGATTTACAAATTTCAATGGTTATCTTCTACACGAAAAATTGAGACTGCAGTCCCTTTAATGCAGTAATGAGGTGTGAGATGTTTCTAAGAAATTTGATATGTGTGGCATCTGACTTTGGAGTGACGAGGAAGGGAAGAAGAATCGGCGTTTGGGAGGAACACGAGTGGTTGGGGAGGAATGCACTCCTCATTACTTACTTGCAGTGCAAAGCTGGGGAAGAAAAGAATGCCAAGCAAAATAATGAAAAGCATGCTTTGGCAGAATTGATAATTAAATTTGTGTAATCATTGTTAATCTCCTAGAATTTAACCTCCTATATATATATATATATATATATATATATATATATATATATATATATATATATATATATATATATATATATTCCGTCAGCTATGCCAAAGAGGCAGGATTTATGAAAAAATCGACCGTGAAAACGAAAAATTTTTTTAACTGATTTGCCAAATCAATTTCGGGTAGGAATGGTCGAAAAAGAGCTGCGGGCTGAAATTTTGACTGACCACGGCGAACGACAGATTAATAGTCCCTTTGAGTAGCTCCATATGTGTACCAACGCCCAACACTGACCATGTTATCTACACGATGAGACAATGCCCTTGGCTTGGATCGACGACATTTTGATTCAACTCAAACAACATGCAGCACAGGCTGTTTGTTGGGAGAGACGTTTCGCTCGAGGAAATATTCTCCAGTCTAATTAGGAGAGTATTGTCCCACGCGCGAATTTTATATGAAACTGGGAGACTGCATCGCTTACAACCGAATGAAAATTTAATTTTAAAAACACTGACGTTTCCTTAAGAATTCCCAACAGGGGTTTCCCATTTTTTTAATAGGGTTTGTTTTCTTGCTCTTCGAGAGTAACAAGAGCACCCGAAGAAACTTCATTCGAGCCGTATAACGAGCTTCCGCTTTGATGCAGTCCTCCTCTCTTTACATCAAAAAATCTGGAGGGAGGGGTTCAACAAAGGAGGAGGGAGTACAATCCCCTCAAAGCAGGGGGGGGGTTGACATCCCCCCCTCCCTTGAAGAAGTGGCAGTGATGTAAGCAGCTAGGAACTAACCGCGTGAATAAATAACAGGGAGCGTTGTTTTTACTAAAGAAAGTCGTTTTTCTCTTTCCCTTTGGATTCCGCGTCCTTGGGGATTCGCGAGACTCCCGCCCACCAACTTGACGCCATAAAAGCGGAAAATTGCGAGGAAGAAAAAGAGAAATATCCGCATGGGCATGCGACCATAAAATCCGCATTACACGAAAAATATTGGACTTGGAAAGAGTATAGCTGCGGGGCAAACTGCCATAAAAGCCGTCGGATCAGAAGATGCTGGTTAAATTCGGAAGAGAATAACTCGTAGTTCAGACATCATTGAGCCTTGTCTGCCGAATTCCTTGCAGAAAACAATCTGCTCTCCATGTTGAAATAGCAAATCTCTTCTTACCCTTGCCAAGAAATGGGTCCAAAGAAAATAATTACCTTTCTTTCGGATTAAACCTGTCAACCCTCGTACCCTCTCAATCGATTTGTCTACGTCTGGCCAGTTTCTCCAGATGTGGAGTCCTGTTTCGATAATAAAATCGACAGTCGAGGCAAAGGGAGCTCACGCAGGGAAGTGAAACCCTGTCATTCAAGGAATAGAATGAAGTCATCCCAACTAATTTCTTACGTAATGGTTTGAGATCCATCGTTGCTCAGATTACAGAATGTCCTTGTACAAGTAAATCAGGGCTCATCGGGTATTCCACGGGGTTAGGTTTTTTACTGCCGATTACTCTTTCAACTCAACAACCTGGTAGGGCAAGTGGCAAGTGAAGAAGGGGAAGGAAATAATATATATGAAAGACGGAATGAAAGGAAGAAGAAAGTATACGAAGAAGGGGTTATTTTAGTGTGGTGTTTATGTTTGGATTTATTTATAGAGGCAAAGAAATGCATCGTTGTACAGTCTGTGTCTATCCTAAGCCTACATTAAACGGTAGGCCAATTAAACGCATGTAATAATCTCCGTGTGGCTTCGCCATTTGTTCTTCTATCGACTTCGGCTTTAAGCGTAACCTCCCTCATTGCACATTTTTTCTGCGACCAATTTGAAATGATTAGCGTTTTCCGAAACAAGAGCAGCGACCCCGAATAGGCAAAAAACAAGGTACAATGAGAAAAAGATAATTTCATCTAAATAATATCATTATCCCGTCAGTGATGACTTCTTAATAAGGCAATGAATTACAAATTAGGGTAGTCAAGGCGGCTAGGTTTAATTTCATACAAGTTGGTAGATGCTTAATGATAAGCGTGGCTTTTTTTATCCTTATGATTTAATCTGCGCAAATACTATGCTCATTTGAGTTATTTTTAGCAGTTGAAATATTAAGTTCACCTATATCCAAATAAGTCAATATCGATTCATTCACTTTTCGACATAAACTTATCCTGCGTGCAGTGCATCTCTGAGTCCTTAAAAGTGTGCATTATCAGAGGCGATGATGACATTTATGCAATTGTAGCTAATCACAACTAAGCAAGCATGTGTATTTTCCGTGCGAAGTAGGAGTCCGTCTTCTTTTTCGTAAGCCGTTCTTTCATCAATTTGTGCTCGGACGTTTTGGCGGAATATCGTGGTCGTAGCGAATGTTTTCTTCAAATTGCTCGGGAGATCAATTGGGCTTAGTCTTGCGAAAAAGTTCCATATAGTCCAAGTTTCAACATGCGGATGCAATTTTGAAAGCCTTAGGGATCGAACACTGGCTGAGACTGAAAATTAGAAATTCCTAGCGAGCAAAAAATGGATAGGAGTAATGACTCACTGATTTACACGGATAGATGAGTGCAGAATGTGTGGAATTATGGAGTAAGTGTAAAAAGAGACATTTCAGGCGTGATATGGTGGAATATCACAATTAATTGAAATTTAAAAATTGGCAATTTTCCACAAAATAAAATTTATTAATGCGACTGGTTTCAATGTAACTACATTGTCCCTTCAATGTAACCTGGCGGAGATGTAGCCACACTGAAACCGTTTGTATTAATAAATTTTATTTTGAGGAAAATAGCCAATTTTTAATGGAGTAAATGATTTAGGAAGGCCGAGAATGTGACGCAAATCGCAGGCACTGGAAGGCAATGGAATTGAAAGAGTAATGCCATTTTTTGCCAATTGAGACGTTGTTTCCTTCCATGACAATCTAATTGCTTGTACCTTTTGGAGTCATCCATGGTACGTACGTGAATTTCCTCGGAGACAGTTTGAATATCTCCCCTGCATAACCTGTGCTGATAACTCCCTTGGATACGCCATCTCGTGGCATTTTTTCTCCTTGCATCTTCCTTTATTTGGCCTACACTGTTTGCCATTTGGTATTCCTCTTATGAGGCTTTCCATTCAATAATCCCATTTTATTATACACCTAACAACCCCATAATACTTGTTGCATGTCCAACCAGTTCCCAATGTATCAATCTTTTGCTCCGTATTCTCCAATTATGTATTACCTGGTACACTTCTTCATTACTGTCCATCGTGCGTTATGCTTCTTACCACAGAATTATTTTTCCACCTGTTTATCACCTTTTTCAATATCCAAAGGTCCATTGTGTTCAATTATTCTAGCTATTCACCTGGATTTTCTCCTGCTACTGCGTTACCGTCTTTGACTGATGTAAAATTTCCTCATTCAGTTTGATGCCCTCGATACATGCTCCATGCCTTTTCCTATTCTTAATTTTAAGGATATGTTGAATAATACAGCTGAGGAGTTGTATTTTCATCAAAATGCTTCATTTACTTCCACTGATATTTTTCCTCATTCTTTCATGCGTATTGTGGCGACTTGGATCTTGAAGAGTTGACAAATTATTCTTCCAACGTTGTAATACCTGCTGTTTTCAATAATTTGCACAACTTTTTCCAATCAGCGTCATCAAAAGGCTTCTCCAACTCTATGAATGTCACAAAAAATGGTCTAGTGACAAGCATTAGGAATTATAACTAAATCCTATGGCAGAGTGTACCCCGTCCATTTCTTTGAATCCAAATTGATTTTCCGACTAGTTGTATTCAATTCCTCCGTCCACCCCTTGGCGAATTTTCTACTTTCGTTTGTAGCCGTAGCTCTGCTTGTCTCATACACCTTATAATGTAGATTTATCCCAGAGAATCTTGAAGATTTCATCTCTGATTTCGCCTGCTCCATGTGCCCTTCTCCTCATCCAGGTCTTTTATAGCCTTTCCGGATTCGCTTCTGAATATATAAATGTACATCCGGGCTCCGGTCGTGCTCGCTTGCCTCGATCCTTTTGGAAGTCGGGGATGGGAGCATCTGGCTCGGGAGGGTCTATGGGGCAGGGAAGAGAACCGCCCTCTCTGGAGCCGACCAGCCACTTGCCTCCGCACCGCCTCGCGGACGGCTGGAGTCAATGCCCTGGCCACTTCGCGCGAGTCGGGGATGCCCCGAGGGAGGGGTGGTGCGGGCGAGGGGAGTGGGGGGTGTGAACTCATTAGTGCGCATTACTGGAAGGTGGTTATTGGGGACGGCGGGGTGGAGTTCGCCTTTGTGCGGAGAACTCGAAGGGCGTCGTTGGGAATCCGAAAAATATTTGTGCTTTGAAGAGTTCTCTCTCATTTCGGAAGCACCAAGTTGTCTCCAAGACCTCATTCATCCCGATCAAAGGTAATCGCATACTTATGAATAGTATATCATCAGTTTTCAGAGGCATATGGTTTTATACTTGAAATATAAGTACGCGCTTAGAACCAAGAGGTCACGGGCTTTCAATTGAGAGGGCACGTGATTTTCCCTAACCGGGAACCACCGGTGGGGACCCGTTAAATGGTGCGTTAGGTCGTTATATATGTAAAATTAAGTGCGTATGACCTTGGCTTTAACCTACGAATAGCAAGACAGAATAAATAAAGGTAAAATGTGAAAACAGAAAAAAACACTCCGCGAGATTGGAAACAAATTTGTAAAACTTGATTCAATTGTGGTTCATAAGTTACTTGAGCGGCATTCAGACAAAATTTAATCATATGACTTTTCACCAAGAAGACAACTGGGGTTCAAACAGTAACGTGGAATACATTATTTCATAAATTATGGCGTCTATTTTCCTTATATATCTGAGATAAATAATTATTTTGGTGATTTCTTCGGTTTGATACGCTTATGTCTGAAAGCAAAACATTAATTACTCTGAATCTACGATATATGTCCGTAGATCTAGTCATTTGGACGGACGATAAGATTAATATTCTACGGACGAAAGCAATGGGCGTGGAACAAAAATATGGAATTACTTCCTACAGTATGTATTTTCTGCTCATGAATGAATACCACTACTTTTTATAAGCATTAATTTCAAGATACATTCCTCCACATCACGGATGTTAGATAGGGATAGTTAGACAATTTCTGTCCATATATAATTTTCTCATCGAAATATAAATTAGTTATTTTTTTGCATCTGAAAACCAAACACTTTAATCAAGGACAAATAAAAATCAACAAGAGTTTTTATATGTAATCATATGTAACTTGGACCACGAAATTACCATATCAATTAAAAGTAGGTCCTGGGGAGTGATGAATAGTGAGTCAGTTATTCCAGAGGAAGATGCAAAAATAATCGCCAACATTCATAAATATTCGCACAGAAAATGAAAACTAACAAAGTCCTCTAAAAAAATCCTGTTTAATTGATGAAACCTATATTCCGACACTTAATAATTCCGATATTAAAAATGTCTACACCTAAGTCACATTAGTATTACAATTATTAAGCGGGATCCAAGGCACTTTTTTCACTTGCTGCGTTGGGGAAAACTCACACAAAATAAATGCCGAAACTGTTTCCTCTGTTAACAAATATAATAGCAAGGGAATTGCAGTACCAAAAATTAGATAAGATAAGTAATGAGACAGGGGATTGGTGCAATAACACAGATTAGAATTGTTTTGTGCGATGCACGGTACAAACCTAGTTTGTATCGTGCATCTAGTTCATCTATTCATCACCCATGAGCGTTTAAACGCGTCGTACATACGTTCTACGGCAGACAAGGGACGAAAATAAAAATCGCGCTCTCCATTTCGTACATACGATGTGGTTCACCACGTACCGCTGGCCAGGTTTTAATGAAAACATCACGATGGGTGGTGGTATTCATGTCAGATCATTTTGACCAACTAGTAAAGGTGAATAACCGAGCGGAAAACTTAATGACAACATTGCACGCACTTTGGGGTCTTTGAATAGTGTTCGGAGCGTGCCGAGTAGAGGAGAGGAGGTACGGTGCCCCCGGATCGGGGCAGGGGGCGGGGAAATTGGGGGGGGACTCGATTCTGAAGCTCGGTGGGGGCGGGGGGGAATCTGCCACGATCCTGGGCAGCCCTTCCGCCAACTCGACTCGACACATGTTCCCCACCATGCACAGAGGACGCCCCGCTCACCCCGCTATCGACGGCAAAGACCCCTCGGGGTACAAGTGGAGGGCCATCGTGGGTGCCGTCGCAGCCTCCCTAGGCCTCGCGCTTCTCATCGCTGTGCTCGTCCTATTGGTCACCAGCGAGCGCATCCCCCTCGCCGACGGCGGCGACGCCAGGGCCGTGGCCGCCTCGCTGGCCCTTCCGGCGTCCGAGCCCGCCCTGCCCACCTACCGCCCCACACCGCGGCTCCTCGGTCAGGCGGCGACCCGGCCTGCAGCGACGGCAGCCACGACCCAGGTCCCTCCTCCGGTGCCCGTCACCACCTTCTCCACCTCCTTCCTGCCCCCTGAGTGGGTGTACGGCTCCACACCCCCTCCGTCGGGGGTCAGTACTGACTCAGAGAGCGTGGTGGGCTCCCCTAAGAGGCCTTCCAGGGGCCCGTCCCCCGTGTCCCTGGCCCTGCTGGTCACGGAACTCCTCCTGGTGCACGACGTCCAGAGACTGACGAGGCAGAATGACTCTGCGCTTGCGAGGGCCCTGACGGCGGATGAGGAGGCCCTGGCCCTCAGCTCGCTCTTCCTGTCCCCCGGGAGAATCCGGGATCTGCTGGATGCGAGGGAGAAGGGCCCCGGGACCGTGCCGAAGGCCCGGAAGAGGGCCGGCGGGTGGATGGCGGACGCCAGGGAACTGATCGTGGATGGCATGCGGTTGGGCGGAAACTTGTGGAAGGCGTACGTGTCGGACGCGAGCTCGGACGGCGCAGGGAGGACGGCCCTGCAGTGCATCTGGACACTCTACTGCCGGAATCTCGAGAAAATGGGCGCGCTCAAGGGGCCCTTTGGTCTGGCCGGCAGGATGAACGGGTGGGTGGCACGCCCCTCTCTCATGCAAACACCTCCTCTCTCTCTCTTTCTCAATTTAAGGAGTTCGAGTGATTGCGAATCATGTTCGTTCGAACCTTGCCCTGCAATAGTAAAAGTACGTAGCATGCTTGCTTGTCTCATTTTGAAAGGTTCAAGAGATGACATGGTGGCTCCAAGACTGATATTTCGACTCATCATCAAACGTTTCCTCTAGCTGTCAAAGCCTGCTCAGTTTCCTCAGCTGTTAAGTCCTGTGAGATCTCAGGCATGTATTAATTGTTAAATACTGCGTGTTCTTTCTCCAACTAAAACTTTTTTCTGCTCTGAAAACTATCATATATTTACTTGGAAGTTTACCTTTTCAAATATGTCTGAACCTCTCTTGTTCTACCATGCAATGACTCCAGACTTCTTGAAAGTTCTTCAAAGGCATTAAAATTATCATCAATTCCTTTTGTAAAAATTTTTAACTGGGCAATTTCACACATGTTCCTTGATTAATCCAAAGCTATAGAAAAGAAGATTAAATAATGGAAAAGGTCTTCCAGTTGCTGAGATACGTCCTGAGAGAGCTCCTCAATATGTCTCGCAACTTTCTGTCAAGATATAACAATTTCGTCTGCTTTCCTTTCAAAAACCTTATTACCAGATGGTGTGCAAATATTTGGAAACAAGGATTAATTTTTTTTTCTCCATCATAAAAAGATTTCTTTTCCTTTGCTGATGCTAAATTAATTTCATATGACGCTTCTGTCATCGCCAAGTCTTTACTCTTTACTTCAGCAAATACATTTTGTCCTTTTCTGATTCCTTCATTTTTCTTAGTCACATATTCTTTTCGTAACTCAGAATCAAGTGCAAGCTTCATTTTCTCTTCTTTATTAGTCTGATGCTGTGTTGTATAGTGTCTCTTAAGATCATGTTTTCTATTATGTGAAAGAGTACACTCACAAACAATGCAAAACGGTTTTCCTGATGAAATTGCTATAAATAGCAACTCATTTTCTCACTGCTCTTTGAAATCGCGCTTACAGTCACTTTCTTGGCTTCTTTTGCTTTTTTACTTTTGCACTATAATTGATAACAGGAATTTAAGCATAGAATAAAGTATAAAACTAAAAAAGTGAAAAAGAACAAGTATATCACAAGTACGTACGTCGTATCACAGAATATCAATTATGTAGAATTTTATTCCTATGATAGCGTCAAGAAAAGGTAGCGGCCCTCTTCTTTGACAAACGTAATGTACATTAAATCTTATCACTGTCAATAAAAAAACCACGCAAGTAGACTTAATAAAACACTGCTTCAATCTCCACACCACTATTGCTAACTCAGAACTCACTGACGATATCGAACGTTCGTCGCTAATTCGCACCTCACTTCAATGTCATGATGTTTTACTAGTGCGCGGTGTCTGTGATTGTTTGACCAGGAACTCGCAATGGCAACACTGATAAAATATTTGTTCGTTCGTAACCCTAGAGTAACACCTCACACGTTTCATTCTAAGTTTCAGACACCGAGATGTTGAACATTACCAAAGGCTGTGCGAATTGAATTGAAATCATTTTGATGCTGAAAATATTAAGATGTTACGACACAATTTAATAAAATTAAGCAGGCACAAGGATGCAATGCAGGATCACTTTTAATTATCCAATACGCCACGTTTGGCGCATACGCCACGGTTTGGCCATCTTTCCTTTACACTCTTAATATCCTCGCGCAGCTCTTTACACCACGTTTCATTTAATTTCTTGACTCAGTTCATTTTTTTGCTGTTTGTAGTTTCTTCTTCCTAAATTTTGTCCTCACTTTCTTCCACTCCTATCTTTCATATATCTTCCTAAAAATTTTACCGGTGACCCGCCTTTATAATTCTTTTTCTTTTTTTCGTTCCTATTATTTCAGCCACCGCTTTTTTATTCTTTGTAATATACCACCCTACTTTCACTAAATTTCTCCCATGATCCTCCCACACATTGTAAACCACCCTCCCTAACGATGCTTCTTTCTTTTTGCCCTAGTTGTCTTTCGCATTCCATACTCGAGATTCAAGCTCTACATTCCAAGTATTATGAAAATCTTATTTAAAGAATGGCTAACCGAGCCGTCGCAAACTGTATCTTAATAAACTCAGTTCTTCCCTCAATGTCTCTCCAACGTATATTCTACCCAACACAACTCACCACTCGTGGGAATACACCTGCAATCATCACATTGATTAATGAAGGGCCTTCTTGGTTTGCTGATCGGTACGACTGACCTTTGCGGGTTTGAGCCCTTTCCTTTTACATTCTTACAGGTATACCTTCTATTCACGAAAGGGTACTACCTCAGGGGAATGAGACCTCTGAACTATCTACACTGCGAAGCATCTGGCTAGATTATTGACCTGAGAGCCCGGGTTTGATTCCCGAAGAATCTTTTAGTCGCCCTCAGCTTCACAAAAGTTATATGATTTTTTTTGTGCGAGATTTTCCTAAGAAAACACAGGGGGCAAAGGGAAATGAGCTGAACCTGCTAAGGTGTGAATTCCACATACCGTCAAGGACTTAGTACGAGGTGATTCTATCCTCGCCTTTCAAACCACTATTCAAGTTGATTACTTCGGTAGATTGACAAACTGCCATGGATAAAGGAACAATGGGAAAGTGATAGAGAAGTATGGAACAGACGAGAATGTTGGCTAGACAAAACGTAACTCGAACTAACCTCTTCAAGAAGAATATATATATATATATATATATATATATATATATATATATATATATATATATATATATATATAGCATTGGTCACTATATATAAGCATATAACAAAGCCACTATATACGTACTATACTCGTGTGTGTGTGCTAAATACGTACTACTATACGTACGTATTTAGCGTAAATACGTAAAATACGTACTATACTCGTGTATATGTCTAAATATATATATATATATATATATATATATATATATATATATATATATATATATATATATATATATATATATATATATATATATATATATATATATATATATATATATATATAGACATTTTTTATCGAGATATCTGAGAATAAAACGTTTGTACTTTTAGGCAAAAATAGGTGGAATACATTTAACTAATGAATTCTATTCTTTAAAATATCCTCTCATGGATTTGAATAATTATTTTAACTAGTTTACCCGGAATTCAAAGCTACACTTGTAAAAAAAATTGCGGAGGTGGGCGAGGGAGAGGTGAGAGATGACGGGGACAAATGAAGGGGAGGAAGAATACTGTATGGGGCCGAGAAAATGAGCACAATGTCGACAGCGCGAAGAACGGAGGGTCGTTCTCTGATCCGTAAGGGGGCGACGCCCATCGGGAATCTCCACCAATTGGTAACCAACAATCGCAGTTGTCAACACTTCGAGGACCACGCTTCAAATGCGATATACTTCGGGGCCCCGAAACGCGTTCACTCAAGGTGCGATGTTCGTGTCAGTGGCCAAATCTATGAGAAGTCGAGCAAGTGCAAATCATCGCGTTCAGAGGCATCACCCTCCCTCCGCTGCATGGTACGTCGACTCTGGAGCGGCGGGGATTGAAGGGCACTTTAATTAGCACCGAGCGCACGCCGAGCGCCCTCCCCGCCCGCTCCCCCTCGAACCCCGTCTCCATTAGCGGTAACAGTACCGGTGGAGGCCGGTGTCCGGGAAATGATCGCGGGCGATGCTCCGTAGACTCCGGAGTCAAAAGCGATCGAGGTCGCCGTGACATATTTTGCCGAAACGAATCACTGATTTATAAGTAGGAATCAAAACATTTGCGATGGCCAAAAAGAATAAATGAGTGATATATTTGTAGGCAAAAGTGATTGAGAGATGATATTTCCAACTCATAAACGTGACCGATAACTATGGATAGCTTTGCAAAGTGTGATGTCCAAATGAAAGGCACAATGGAATGATAAACCAAAACAATTGAGACATTTATTCATTACTTAGCATGCTGTGCCTCCAATGGTGCTGCGCGCACCTGCGGTGACCGCGGTTGCAAAGCCTCTCCCTTATTCATATTAGTATTTCATCAGAAAAACTTACAGAGCTATGCAGGGAACCAGCATAATAAACGTAAAATCGGCAAAATACTTCGGTGTAAGGATAACTAAGGATATGTCCTGGAGAGAACACATTCGTGAAATTTGCGGAACAGCAAATAAAAAGTTAGGATTCATAAAAAGGATACTTGGGAATTACAATGAGAGGGTCAAGGAACTTTATTATTTCACGTTAGCTTGGCCCCACCTTGAGTATGCTGTAAGTGTATAGGCTTATGAAGTAGGTAGCAAGAGTATAGACTTATGAAGTAGGCTAAATTTTGGAAATAGATTGAGTGGAACGTAAAACAGCGAGGCTAGTGATAAGTTGCAATGAACAAGGTAGCAGTGTCATGACACCATTGAAAGGTAACTAGGATGGGAATCACTGGTTGACCGTAGGTTTAATTACAGGCTAAATATACATTCATAAATTTGAGGCAGGCTTCCTATCTGAGGAGGTTAAGAAGATATAATAGGACCCGTCTAATCATGGTAGAGCAGATCACCCACATAAAATCAGGGAGATAGATAGTAGAACGGACAGATTTAAAATGTCACTCTTTCTTCGTACATTAGAGATCAAACTAGACGTGTAAGCAATCGCATTTATATTAGGATGTAATTAACATTGGAAGTTTATCTGTTTTGTCCATATCCTGCATGTTTTTGTTAATTAATAATATAATAATAATAAAATAGTATAATTAATAGTAATAATAATCTTTTTATCAGTTATTCAGTATGATTTTAATAAACGTATCCCGTTATAGAATGCTGTTGCATCTAAGTACTTTCTTTCGTATGATTAAAGTTTTTCGAGTGCATGATCAAACTAGTATTAATGTAGAAGTGACATGATTGGGATTGTGTATGTATGGTCGGTGACCTGACACCCCCCGCCCTACGCCCTTGCGGTGGCTTGCCGGGCATTGGGTAGATGTAGAGTTCTCTCCTTCCTTTTTACATATTGCCAATTTGATTGGAAGTTTTTTGCTTTCCATATTATTTTTGAAAACCTTTACTACACAAAATTAAATTTTCAGAATTCAAACAATACCCCATCTCTCTTTTCCCAGTAGAGCAGTCAGTTTGATGTTTGACTCAGTTTACTGGCCCGAGCTTTAGATTTACTTAGAAATCTCCTCGTACGGAATACGGTAGGAATTGAGGTGTCTGCTCCATTTTAAGCAACCGCTAAAATGCATTATACCATCAACGTGGTTACGTATTACAAAGTCATCGTTTTGATCGAAAAGATTCCTGTTTGAACTATTGCAGTACAATTTGGAGTCATGAAAGGGTGGATTATTTTCCCCTTCCCCCGTTTTTCTTTTCAATATGGGATTTTTACGTTGGAACTGAAAATGAATTTTTATGCTCACCGAAAAAATACTTCCGATGAAATGATTAGAATGGTTGAGGTCTTCGAGGTTATGGGAATGTCTCTCTGAGTTGAATGTGCTAACCTTGACAACCCTAGCATCTTTACGTCCATGCTTGCTCTATTTGAATTCTTAAATAAATATTTCCAAGGTGTTACCGATATCTTTTGCCAATGCATAACTTTTTTTGCGAATGAGCTTAGAGAACAGATGAGCGGAAAACGTGGAAGTGCTACTTTAATTCAAAAGGCCGAGTGAAAATAAAACATAATTGAAGAACATAAAAAAGCAATCAAAGCCCCAATTGCAGTTAATTGCCAACATAAAAAATTGTTCTCGACAAAAATGCAATGTTTTCGTCAGCTGAAGATGTGCAATGAAAATAGTTTGAGGGGAGAGTTATTTTGGGGGTTGCATCTGCAAGGGAGAGCAACAGACTCAGAGCCGATATAGACTTTGGAGTTGAATAGATAATTATTCTGTTTTTCCATCAGATCTCGTTGATGATAAATTTTCAGGCATCATTATAGTTTTAATATAATGTGTTTTCACGAATTAATTTTTCATTTTGCATTGTAAATTATGGTTCTGTAAAATTTACGGTTGGATTTGGATGAGCTTAAAGATTACACACGGATACACATTAAAGTCTCATTTTACACTACATAAGATGATACCCAATGCATGACTAATACCCGTCCCGCCTTCGATGCCGCTTCCTTCCTCCCTTCATCCCGTCCAACATCCCTATCCTATTGCTGCCCCTCCCTCGTTTTCCCAACATTCTCCCATATATCACAGTCTTCAACATCCCACTGCCAATCAATACACTCTGCATCCATCTTTCCTACCTCCTTTGCATTTCTCCCATCAATCCTCACTCCTCACCCACCATGTCTTGTACTTCCTCGTTTGTTTTCCTTGCTGTCCACGTCACCTTCTTCATCCTTCTCTACATTGACATTTCAAAAGCCTCCAATCTACGAGGGTCATCCGGAAAGTAGTACCCGTTCGTGCCGCATGAAGTGCTGACGACGCGAGTAGCCGCTGGACGAGGTCAGATAGCTTCAGTGGCTTGTCTGCCTTCTCTGAGCCAAGTTGCGTGACGCTAGCATTGCCTGTGTTGTTTCTGTGATTGTTTACAATGTTTAAAAAAATTGAGAACGCCGCCAGTTGTGAAGTGAGGGCAGTGATTAAATTCCTCAATGCAAGAAACGTTCGCCCATGTGATATTCATCGCCAATTAAAGGAGGTGTATGGAGACAATGTAATGGACGAGTCGTCTGTTCGGCGGTGGTGTCGCAACTTCAACATGGGGAGGGGGAACACACACGACGATGAGCGTTCGGGTAGACCGTCTGTCATTACAGACCAACTGGTGAGCTCAGTTGACGAATTCGTGAGGAACGATCGGCGCGTCACAATTGATGACATCTGTGAGCATTTTCCCAATGTTTCTCGAACAATTGTTCATGAAATTGTTAAACACCATCTGCATTATGCAAAAATTTGTGCAAGATGGGTCCCTCGCGTATCTCAATGAGCTGGCGGCGAAGGACTATGCAGCAGGAATACAGAAACTTGTCACACGTTATGACAAATGCCTTAATTTGCTTGGAGATTATGTTGAGAAGTAGTTTAAAGTATCCTCTTTCAAATAAAATTTTTTATGTTTGTTAATATTTACTTTTGTGTCTTTATTTCACGAACGGGTACTACTTTCCGGATGACCCTCGTACGTACGCCTATCATCCTACTTCAATGACAACGTTTCCACGCCGTACATAACTACGCTCAGTATCAAAAACCTCTCTAATCTTAGCATCCTTACTCAACGTCACTGTCATCAACTTGTTCCTTTCAACGGTTCTATGCATACTACAATACGCTTTCTTATGTACATACTACTTTTGAAATATGTTAACTGTTTCACTTTATTTTTAATCGTATGTTATTAATGTTATATTTAGACTTCATATTGCTCAGCATCCGTTGCATGGCTTTAGCTTACTATCTAATTTAATTTAAACCACAAGAAATGTTAGCTGATTATAAATTCCCCAACGTTTCTCATTTCTGACTCTTTTTCTTTTCATTCCTTTTTTTTCAATTTTCTCAGCGTGTATGTTGAAAAGCATAGTTCATGGCGGACAGCCCTGCATTACTCCCCTTCTTAACTAATACCGCCAATCCACAAACGTACTCTAATTACTCTTCATGGTATTGTATCCCTATATACTTCCTTCTTCTTTATCTCTTCTATATTTCCCTTTTGTGTGTTTGTCCATTCCTCTGGCCGTTCCCGAGATATATCCCGAGAGCTATCTCTCGGTATTGGCCCGACAAGTGCTGGCTACGTTGTCCGAGTGCCGGTCTAGGTAAACTTTTCCTCTTGGAACCCGAACTCTTCCACCTTCCACACTGACCTTTTCTTCGTCCATCTTATGTGATTCTACTCCTCATTTCTAAAACTATATTGACAAAAATATATTTCGCCGTTTATATAAACACACACACACGCAAGCCTGCGCGCACAAACACCCGTTTGTATGTATATGTATGTGTATATAGGTAAACATACAGGGATAAAAATAGCTCGCCAAATAAAACCAATAACCAAAACTAAAAATATTGATGGCCTCAGGATGACACCGAAGGACGAATAGAAATGAAAGTGAGTACCTGTGCAAATTGAACTACTGCCGAATTGTACGAAACACCAACTCATGGGAATATTTTCACTTGAAATATTTCCTAATGTAAATGTTTCCATCTGTGAAAATGGCGTCATTAAGAATCGCGACAGTCATCATAAAACTGTTCAACCATGGGAGATGAAAGGAGCCGCAGCTCATGTGGTCCTCCGCGGTCCCTCGAGGTCCTTCAACGCTCAGCATTAGCTTTGTGCGCCCAACGGGGGTCGAAGGGCACCCATCCATCCCTTCGGTTCCGTGGGATTTCCGGCCCCTCGTTTACACTGGGAAGAGACGATTCGATGCGTGGGCCACAAACCGGCTGGGTACACGCCTCGTGAAAGTCAGGAGTGTCCTAACAAGGCGGGGCTCGCGAGGGGGAGCAAAGGGAAAGGGATTCGCCACCGTAAATCATTGGATAAGATTTTCTATCGATTTTCATTGCCGTCACTTTTCCCTCGGTTATTACATTGGAACGGTTCCAAAATAGGAGGCAGCACATCTCGAGCCCTCCTTTCATTTCACTTTAATTCTGCCATTAACATATTCGCTCCCCACCCCCACCCCCCCACCCTCCCTCATTCCCCGCGCACCAGGGGACCGTGCGTGTGAGAGGCACTTTGGACGCGCGTGGGATGTCGGTTGGAGTGGGGTCGCGGGAAAGAGTATTGGGGAGGGGGACATTCGAGGCCCCTGGTTTCCAAAGAGCGCCCCTGCCCCACTCCAACCCCTTTGCGGGAGATAGGCGGTCGGCTCCTTTAATGAATTTCCCTGCCATGATTCAACCCTGACATCCCTCCGCTCACCTTTCCCCCGCCTCTACCCACACAGTACGTACATGTAAAGAAAGCGAATCAAAAGAAAGACTTAAAAAATAGTGAAATATTTGCATCACCGTACCACAGTACTCTTAGGAAATGGAGTGTGCTTATGTACAGTAAACGCCCGATAACGAGCTCCGAGGGCGCAAAAGAGACCGGAGAGAAGGCGGCAGCTGCAAATGACGCCTCCGATCGCAGCTTTACTTCCTCTTCCCCCGTTCACTTGAGTTAATGGTGACATCCGAGTATGACTTGTTTGCAACCGACAATGGTTGGACAACGGCAACTGAAACTGAACAGGGGTTAGTGATCAATTAAAAATTTGCAATTTACCACAAAATAAAATTTAATGCCACCGGTTTTAATGTAACTACATCATCGTCAGGTGATGTAGTTACACTGAAACCGGTCGTATTAAATGTTATTTTGTGGACAATTGCCAATTTTTAATTAATTATGATATTCCACCATATCACACCTGAAACGTCTCTTTTTAGGGGTTAATTAAATGAAAAGCACTTTCGGGAAGTATTTCCCATCACTAGTCCAAGGAACTTAGATGTGATGGCGACAGATTTTTACGGTTTATGAATAAGGACTCATATCGAGCGCAGTTTTACACGACGCGGATATATGAGCGTTGAAGCAATAAAGTTCCCTTTTAAGCTTAGGTACATTTCGATCACACTGGCCTCACAGAGTTGGATAGCCAAAAATAATTGTTATTCAACCGATCTGTAATTTTCTACAGATTTCTAATTCTCGCGCGGATGAGAGACTTTGAGGAGAAATAAGGAAAAATTGAGAGAAAACCCCAGGAAAATGCCTTTTCCCGCGGCTTATCGGATAAAATCCCAAAAGAACTTTTTATACCGGTTCATAATGATAGCAGTGAAGTAGCTAGTATTTAAATAAATGAATAATGTCGAGAAAGATTATTTTTTTCCTGTATCACCAATCGTCACGCTGAAAATAAAATGGGCCAGCCGTGTTGTGCACTTGCTGTAAAGTAAAAGGTGCAGTGGGAATGTGACAACGTCGACACGGATCAACGTGATTTATTCTTTGATCATATCAACAACCATGGAGGGAAAATTACCGTAGTTTTCAGCATAAAGAAAAGTCACCAATAGAAAATGAAGTTGTGTACTTATGATATATTATTGAATTGAATGTATTAATATAAAACCATTAGATTAATTAGTATCGATTTAAAGTATCTCTTAAACCCTTAGCTGGGTGGCATGGGATCATATACACCTAGTGCCAACACATTTTACACCTTTCCATTAGATTAACCTGAATAAATCGATATTTCACTGTAGATTATACATTTTAACGCCATTATAAACGCAATTTTTAAACTGATTACTCGGGGCAACTAGTTTCGACGCATTGGCGGCATCCTCAGATACCCAATGCGTCGAAACCAATTGTACCGAATATCATTAAATGGAAAGATACATTGGTATTTTTACTTTAGTGATAATGGATTTCCACAAAGTTAACCCTGAGGGATCTGGGTTCGAATCCCGGTCAAGGCGAATGATTATTACAATCTGAAATTGTTGCACTGACATGCACATTAGCGGATGACTCCGTTAAATGTTACTGTCTCCTCCCACAGTTTCTTTGGAATCGAATATAGCAATTATTAAATGTAGACTACTGGCTAAGTTATGCTTTGGATTGACACATTGGACTTATCACTCATAAGCCTGAAACAACACGACGTAATGTGACAGCCTACAGTAAAACAAATACTTAACATATCAATAGCACTAATATCATACTAAATCAAAAATCGTAAATTTTACATATGTTTCCTTTACACCTCAAAAGAGAATAATGATTCAGTTCCCGATTCTTTCCTTTTCGCCAGCGGAAAGACATGCTTATGATCATCATTTTTGCGCTAGAAATGCCTCATCAATTAAAACTTTCAGAAGCACCTTATAGATCTCCTGTGAGTCATATATTAAAATGGTTTAAAGGACTAGATAAATATCATCAATCATCAAACTTAATGCAATGGGAATTAAGGTTGAATGTTTATTTTTTGCAGAAGGATATTTCTTGAACTTTCAGCCCCATCTTTAAACGTTACCAAATTTTACTCTACGACGGTGGTAGATTGAAAGTATTCGATAGCCACATCAGAGTGAAAAGACCGTTGGACATTTTATGATCCATTTACAAAAATTTAAATGGGCAGATGGAGCCCTCTCTAGATTAGCGCCTCCTCCATGAAGTTTTTGAAAGATGTCCGTGAGATGTTTCGTCATCACGACGATAGACGTCCCCCGATTTTTCAAGATGTGCATTCACAAATTTTTTTCTCTGATCTTCACTCTGGCCCCTAGCTTCCGCACCAAACTTCGGATAGCCATCAACTCTTCTCCTTCAAGATGAGTTGGGGACCCGAAGAGCGTAGTTTTCCTCGTCCCCGCGAATTTGACAAACGCGCAATCTTTCATGCAATGATTTCTTCCATATGGTCGTTCGTCAGAGAGCAGAGAGAATAATTCACAGCGCTCCGAAGGTGAGGAGTAGAGATATTCGCTGCCCGATGGTTGGCGTCCCCTGATTTATCCGACGCGCGCAGGTTCTTCATTTGTTTGAGTGCGTACGCGCCCGCAAGAGGGTGGCTGCAAACGGAGACGCACTGATGAGAGAAACAGAGGGGGGAGGGGAGGATCCTCATATCAAACGGAGGAGGAAAATGCCAGCTCACCCCCCCTCCCCGCCAACCCACCTTGTCCCCGCCCCCCACCCTCCTCGTCGTAACCCTGAAGCTCGCCTTAAGCGCAGAAATTTGATTATCCTCGCACGTTGAGCAGGACTCGAGTGGAGGGGCGGGAGAGGAAAGGGGAGCGGTGTCCCCCCCCCCGCCATTGGTGTGTGCGCCGTATTGGTGTGCTTGCCTGCTTTTATTTTCTTTAAAGTATGCAGGCAGTCAACGGTTAATCGGGGAAGGTTTTTAAGTATTCGTCATGTTTGCATATAATGCCCGACAGGTCTTTCTGACTCCTCTCCGGAAACTATCGCATCAAAACTGCATGCGAACGAATAAATGCTAAAAATAAGTATAATTTTCACCTTTCCTCAATTCTCAGCTCACCGTTTACTGTTTACAGACTTTTGGAAAATTATATTATACGTGTATACTCTAGATAGGAAAAGTACGGTGTGACGATAATTCGGTCTTTGTGTACACACTACTCGAACTCCAGCATAAACTCATAGGCCAACAATCCGTTCTACATTTAATATGGAGCTTTTGCATATAGACCTTTGCGCAGCGCACAATTCGGGTGGAAGTATGCCCACCAAATTACCCACCCTACATCCCTGCCGGAGCCGTTGCCACGACGACGGTGGATACGGCGAGCAGAGAGGGAAGAAAGGGATAGGGAGGGGGAGGGAGAGGTGGCGTGTCATCTAGCGAGGAATGGGAGAAACACGTTTTCAGGTTGTTTGACATCCACGGGGTGGTAATTACATAATTAGTTTCGCATCGGCTGTCGTCCTCCCTCCGACTGCGAAGTGGATGATCATATTTCAACCAAGTTGTGCGTGTGCCATCCGAATGGGAGAAAATGGTTTCGGGCGAAGAGAGAGAGAGAGAGAGATGATGATGAGTTTCGAACTGTTCGCGTGCTGAGGGTGTATATCCATATCCAATCCATTCTTCTTCCCGTGAAACTTCAACCGTGCGAGGAGCATTGATTACGGGACGATCAATTTTTTTGGACGCGTTCCTACCGATACTAATATGCTTTGCCCCGAACGGGTGGAGCGAGTGGGGAAAGTTAAGGTGAGTCAGCAGCGAGGGATGGAGCCACGAACCGGCGGCGAGGAATCGGAGAGGACGCGTCGGGACGGAAATATTTTACGGCGAAGATAGCCATTGCGGGGGGCGGGGGTGTGGATGAGCCCTCTGCGTCAAGGGGAGGGGGTTCGTGCAATTCGTCAGGGGTGGTGTTATTTTTCAGGGATGGAGTGAGGAGGGGGAGGGGGAGAGAAACACCTTGGTTGGGGACTGAGTCACTTGGTCCGCACTTGGTCGCAAGTGTCTTCTCCGTGCTCTGGTTTCCTTTGAAATGCACCCAGCCTCCCTGCAGATGGCCGTCATGTTGGCCGAAATACTCAAATTGGAGGGTGTTCTTAATAGCTATTATATTGGCTTATTGAATATTGCTTCAGGTGACTTGTAGCCAATAGCTCAAAGTTTCAATTCACCTTTAGTATTTTTAATATTGAGTAGTTTTCAGTAATCTGCAAGTAACCGCTAGGGTGTGTGGCAAGGGGTGAATACACACCAAACTAATCTGGACCCAAATACGTTTACCCCTACCGCGGTCGGACGGTATTCTGATCCCTTATCGTTCGTGGAACAAATGACATTCAAATGTATTTGCTCAACTCTTAACCTCTCTAACTTTATTGGCATGATTTCTCCTACCGTAATACGATGAGGAGTAGGAATACATTTTCAACATCATTACTGAAGAGACATCCTTCCAAATTATGCAAGAGATTTTAATCTGTAACTTACGATTGGTTATTCAATAAAATAAGATGAAATTGAGAACAACAATACTACAAAAAAAGCTGGATCTCATGTCAGTTTAAGGGTATTAATAGGAGAATGTGAAGTTCTTGCCATGGTTAATTTATTTGTTATTACTAGCTTATATTCTCCCAATGATTACAGTTTTATGGCAATTTATAGGCACTCACGAATTATTTTCATTTTCATTCGTGGCTGAAGGTAAAATTGTAATTTTACCTTAGCCCGTGCTCGAAAGTAATGACTAACAAAAGAAAAAATTCAACCGGAGAAAATACAAAAACTTACACGCAATATAAATGTACCTTTATTCCCTTATAGTATTATTCGCAATTTATTACGGAGCAAAATTTACACAACTGCAATTTCCGCTATGTACAGGTATTCAATATTAACTATGATAGCTGGTTGTAAAAAGGAAATTTTCAGATGCTATAGGCTGAAACTAAATGATTATTTGAGCACTATTAATCAATTACGTGGATCAACGAGTTGCTAAGTGGTAGCCATCATAAAGATAAATAAGCAGTAAACTGAAGCAATGGGAAACTCTAGAAATAACAACACAAATGATATAAAACGATTCATCTATTTCATGGATTCAGACTAATTTTGAAAAAATTATAATACTCACATTTCCTCTGACATGACAAAATATATCATGTCAAAAATGAGTGAATAATAATAATAATAAAAATATTCCTAATTTTAATTGAACTATTTGCTTCATTAGTTTGCAAGAGTATCGCCCTCCCCCTTCCCACTTAACCTCCATTTTGATGGTAAGTAAAGCCTTGTTGTCTTCCCCAACCACAGAAGCGATAAAAAAAACAAGGGAACGGAAACATCGGTGGGCATTTGTTGATGTTAGTGTGATTAGCATCACAACATGTTAATTAGATTACTTCACAGCGCAAAATGATGGCTTTTATTTAGCAGTAAACATTCACCACAGCTATTTAACATAAGACTTTAGGTGACCTCACTGAATTCATCCATAAAGACTCAATACAGTTTGCATTTCGGCGTCCCCTTGACGACGGGGGGGGGGGGGAAGGAGATTCGCAAACGGGATGGGAATGATCCCGTACACAAGTCGCGTCGCGGTCACCGGACCGCATTAAGTTTTCAGCCTGCTCTCTCTGCCCTTGGGTACGCGGCTAGGGAACCGAGGTCTGTCAAGGTTCATGGAACACGCGGTAGAATCGGAAGCGCCTACCAGACTGAGACTAGTCCATTAATTTTTCAAGTGGCTGGCTGAGATGGGTTGAAATCAAACTTTTTCATTTAGATGCATTCAAAACGCTCGCCCAGGAGAGAGATGATTTTATATTCTAAATGTCTCGAAATTCGATGCCAAGAATAAGTGCGGAGTGTATGAGTATGAGTGTGTCTCATTGAAGAGATGAAATGCGTGGTACCTCCTTCCTGGAAACTTGCCTGTCGGATAGGTGCTCTTGGTGGACCGACTGGAGCAAGCGACTGACTGCTATCTCTCTTGCTGTTTGAAACTCTTCTCGACATGCTAATCACATGAAAACCTGTTACTTGAGTAAGTAAGACACCTATCATGCAAAAGAGGCAAGTACTGCTCGATAGACCGTTTTGTGCCTGTATAGTTGGTGAAAGACGTAAAGAAGGGCTAATTAAGGGCCAGCCACCACACTCCGGTTGACTGAAAAATGATGTCAGCTGAGTAATGGGGATTTCAAGTCACGTTCATTATTCCCGCGCAGTAATTTTAATAATATTACATTCACCAGTGCATCTTTTTTTCTTATATTGTCATCATCATCAAAGACTGAAAACAATGCCTTTTCGCATACAACTACCTCTCTCTCTATTCATTGCTGCTCCCTTCATGCATGTTATCTCATCTCATGACCCCGTGTTCTTGAAGAAGGCAGCTCTCGGATGTCTTCTTGGGGGTTCCTTTCATGTTACTTCTCCTTCAAATGTGTTTTTTTAGGTATTCATTATGCCTTAGTGCATGTCCAATCAGTTTTGCCCTTCTTTGTCTTATTGTTCTTAGCAGCGATCTCTTTTCTTCCCCTCCTTGTAATATTTTTGTTACTTTTTCTTTCTATCCAGCTTGTTTTCGTCGGTTTCTTTCAAGTCCACCATTCATCGCCTCCAGCTTGTTTCTTTCCGCTTTCCTGATTCTTCATGTCTCACACCAATATAACAATACACTCCAAACAAACGTCTTGATAAATGTTTTTCTAGTCTCTATACCTAGTATGTTTATTAACTAATGAGGTTTTCTTATTTTGAAGCGCTTGTTTCGACAAGGCTGTTCTTTTCTTGATCTCGGCCTCGCGAGTATATTTGTGGTTGATAGTACTAAAATTGGTGGCAAAAATTTTCAATCTGATCTAAGGCAGTCTCGTCTATTTTTATTTCAGTTTTGACATTTTCTTTTCTTTTTTATGTTAGCATTGTTTTGAACTTTTTCTTGTTGATTTTCAATTTAAACTCTAAAGGTCTTCGGACAGTATTTTGAGCATCTTGTTCGTCTCCTATCCAAAGTCTGGATTTTTTCTAATATCATAAGTAAAGTGGATAGTGCAAAGACTCCTTCCATTCACTTAAGATAAGGTTATTCATCATAGATAAGGTAAAAGGAGACGACCATTAATGTCATTTTCGGTTTTCTGTGTCTTATAAAGATTTAAAATCACTCTTCTATCGTTCCAATCAAGTTCCATTTTCGTCACTGTTTGGAATAGTGATCTCCAGTACACATGGAAAAATAGTCATAACCTTTTCTAAGTATATAAAGGCAACAATATGTCTTTCTGTTTATCTCTATCCTCCTCTCTGTAATATGCCTACTTAGTTAAAAATACTGAATGCTGGAACATTTTGAACTCTCGGCCTTTACTTATCCCCGGTTCACAGTAATATGTCTACCTTACCTACGGACCATAAAGCGTTGGGCTTGGTATCTCTTAGTGGGTGGTGATTAGCCTCTAACGTGATGGCAAACCAGGGTCGAATTGATGAATCCTGCAAATATCGACTGAAAATTCTCAAGGATTTCACGTAACGAAGAGAAGTATGCAATATTTCATATTCTTTTGACACGGGGATTATGGATGGGCTCGACGTTACTAATGTATAATGTAGGAATTACTTCCTTTCGATCAGATTAAAAACTTTCTTGTGTGGGGATTATTCGAAAGTCGTGCATCAGTTGAAAAGAGCTGGTCTGTTCTTAGAGCGACGGCTTAAATTCAAAGGGACAAATAAACAAAAGAAAACCCTCCCAATCAGTTCGATTTTATTCACATAAATAGAAATACACCCTTAGAAGTTGAAGAAAAATAATGAAGTTATCTGACGAAGCAATATGTTTGTTTTTATTTCACATATTTTATTAAACGTGCTAAAAGCTTTATGTAAGATGGGGCTATTTCACCTGATGACGGGAGCTACATTCGGCAGTCGGTACCCTGAATAAAATTGTGCAAATTATAAAAAAGGGTCTATAATACACTAAAACCGAGGTTTCACAAATTCGAACTCAAAACGGTGTCGTTGAAAAATTCACTTTTGATGTTAGAATCGACTTAGTGTGCGAAATGGTGTTCGAAATACTTCAAATGGCCGAGCGTGATAAAATTACAGCTCACGCTTATACCACGGGCGTTGAATGTGCCTCAAAGTCGCAAAATGTACGTTGATCTCTTTTCCGAGAGGTTGTGACACAAATCTTCTGTTAACAACATTAACTATATCAGACGATATTCCTTAGCACTGTAATTAGTAAAAGTCCTTCCAGAGGATTAAGACGCTTAGGACGTAGGGAAAATCTAGTTGTACCGAGTCGTCAACATTAATTTGCAATGAATGGGTAGTATGTGTATTTGTTAGTAAAATTATATTCAACATCACGACTAATTAATCGTCCAACCACGTCCAAATCATGTCCTATGCACGTTCAAAAATGGAAAAAAAGAGAATGCATCGTAAAAACAATTCTGGATCTTCAATCGGAGAATTAAAAACCTTTGACAGAAGTCCTGTGCGTAACGGTGGTGGTCACTAATACGTGTCAGCAAGACAAAACATGACAAAGACTCCACTAGCTAAAAAGTTAAGATTTAATGAGATTAAATTAAAATAAACTGGATTGATTTCAAGCTACTTTATAGTATTAACTATGTATTACACTAGTTTATAATGTTATTATTCTCAACTGAAAATTCACTCAATAGTTAGGAGGGGGTCTTCGGTCAATGGGAGGAAAGAAAGGCTCTCCGAGTCAGTGAAAACTTCCAGTGTATTTCGGGTCACAGAGCGAATGTGGTCGGTCAAATGTAAGTGAGGAATGCGGGTGGAGTTCGAGTAGTCGAAAGTTGCAGGAATTGAAGAGGGTGTTTGGCAGTGATGGACCTCCATCCTATTTCCCTTCCGCAGGCTGGGCCTTCGGCTGGCGATGAAGGACGCGGTGGCCGAGGACGTGTTTAACTTCATCGCCCGGGAGATGCACGCGGTGGCTGTGGAGAAGGCGTTCGGAGGGGAGATGGGGGGCCAACTGATGGTGCTCGAGCGGGTGCTGGAAGTGGGCCTCGGGGTACAACTGAGGAACCGGAGGGACGACGGCCTCATCCGCAGCGTCAACATCGACTGCCCGAGGCTCTTCCCGAGGTGAGACTCCTGCTTTTTCTCTCGACGAGTAACCCCCGGCCACTTTAGGAGTTAGTGTGAAACCAATTATTACTCTCTTACTCTCTGAATATCGGTGCACTTCTATTTATCGGTTGAGTAAGGAATACAAATTGACGACCATTGCTATAGCAGTAGTCCACCAGGTGGGTTTCGCTGACGCGCTCCAATTTCCTGTCTCACACGAAATAAAACCCCCTCAAACTCCATATTACTGATTGCAGCAACTCATCCTTAATCTCCACATATTTTTCGAACTCCCTTCATTCCCCCATACTGTCTTTTCTTCTCGTCCCCGTCGCTTCAACCTCCTGCCTCGCTCTTATCGCCACTTCCAGCAACCCGTTGCCTCTCAGTATCTCCTACATGTCCTACATCTTCAAATTTTCTCCCAAATCCCATCCGTCTTCCCCTACCAAGTATAGAACTTGATCGCAAGATTTCCTTACCTTTCCGTTCCCAGCGACAGCCACTTCTCAATAAATATCGCGATAAACTTGTAAAAAAAACTAGATTCAGATACGGATTGCATTTTTTACTCAATAATGGTGCTCTTCCATCAATACCACGCCCCCTCGCCCATTTTAAGTAGGATATAAAACTTTCACAATCGCTTCGATGGAGTAAATCGTGCGCAGACTCGCATCTTGGCGGGCGAAAGGTTTCTCATCTCGCACACTCGTATTTCAGCAATGGACTGCAGCATATATGTAGAGCCCGCCTCCCAAGGCTGACTCTCCCAAGCAATAAGAACAAGTGCTACTTCCCCAAATCCTAAAAGTCGCCACACGACATTTTTGCGAGCGCAGCAGGACCGATCCCGCAGTGCTAAATAAGTGATGTGATGTAACAGCGTTTGGCAACTACATCTTCCGCATGAGAAATCAATTTCTATTATTTCAAAAGAAAATATACTAGAAAAAACTAGAATAACGAATTACATTTGATGGTAGGTCATTACACCAACCATTGCGTCGATCCCAAATTTTGTTTCGTTTTTGTTTTCTTCTTGTTTGTTTATTGTCCTTGAACGGACGATATAATTATAGAAATACTCGTAATTAGTTACTATACGATATGTTGTTCTAATTGTTCCTCATGTGACGTATTTTTTGTCTAGTAAAATCATTAAAGATGATCCATCTTCGTCTTTTCTTTCGAAGTCCTTATGAGGGAGCAAAGATAATATTAGATCGAAAATATTTAGATGGTCAATTTGTAAAAGGCGTATGAATAAAAAGGAAAGGCATATTTTTACCATTTCATATTATTTTAAACGCTCTGTTCCAGGCAGAGATGAGCCGTTGGCAGTAGGGTTGCTCACTTGGCTCTTACGTATTCTATATTGATCAGAACAAACACAAACCTTTTTGACAAGGAAAAAAGGAGGAATTAAAAAAACCAAGAAATGTACCACCTATTGAGATATGGATGTTCTATTTAGAAAATAGCTCACTGCACAGCGTTTGTGGTATATTTTCAGCGAGTAAACAGACTTGAGAAGGTTTCAAAGTACTTCACCTTAAAGATTATTTAACAGAGACGAAATTCATAAATTTCGCAGATTGTAAAGAATCATTCAGCCTGACCGGGATTCGAACTCGGATCCCTCATTTTTCGGCAATTTTTTAACCAATTAGGCCACCCAATGAAGCGTCTTCTCTTGGACAGTGATAAGAGGACGCTGCGGCAGCTTCATTTTTTAATACATTTGGCAGAAAAATGAGGGATCTTAGTTTGAATGCCGGCCATATAGAATTATTCCTTATATTTTGTGAAATTCCTATATCTTAATGCACATTGGCGGATTGCTCCGTTAAAGGAACTGTGGCGGCATCTTACGCAGTTCTTTGGTTGTATAGATCAGATCGTGGCTCAATACAGTGTTTAAAAAAAGATAAGCTGGAAAAAATGGGTAACGATTGTTCCACGCACTTTTAAATATTAGGTTTAATCAATAAAGGACGGCTAGTAGTATTTTTACATTAGATTAGATTTATTGCGCGACCGGATGTCTATTTATTACATTACATTCAACTCCCTGGAAGAAGAATATCACCTGAAAATCATGTAAACATAAGGTGATGACCTTATTTCAGGGACCTGAAGATGATGTAATGCATCAAAAACCGGTCGTCAAATAAATCTAACCCAGCGGAAAATTGCCACCAACTGTTCTTTATTATGTTCAAATTTCACCACATCACAACTGATACTACTCAATTTGTTTAGGTTTAATTCATAATCGTATCAAGATTATGAGAAAATAATTAAAATCTTTGATAAACATACTATATACGAACTTTCTAAGGGTTTGCAAAGCAGTTGCAAGCATTTTCAGTCTGAGTGCACAAACGGCATCGTATAGTATATGCAAGCAAATAGCCAAGCCCTGGCCAATAAAGCCACTACCAGTAGGCAGTTGATTTGAAAAAGTAATGAACAAAAATTACACTGAATTAAAAGTACGAACAGAGTCTCGTTGTGTGGCCCAGTGCGGGTGCATAACTCGAATAGACGAACGAAAACTGAATGCGAATTCCTCTAGGCGTTATCGCTGCCGACATATCTACACGCAGTACGATTTTAATATGCGGTACAGAGTTATTTTTTTTGAGGGATCTCGTCGCTCCTAGCTTCGAAGAATTAAGATGGCCCAGAACTCACGAGACATGTTGGGCACCGTGGTGTGAAATTTTTTCAAAGGTGATGAAGTATACTCGTCTTACAGGTCGTTATACTAAGTGTGTAGCAGCTCAAGGAGCATACTTTGAAGATTATTAAGTCGATGTAAGTATATCGTCAATAAAATTCTTGTAAAAAATCAGCCCTACCACTCTTGGGTGCGACCCTGTATTGGCAAAACTGGCGGCAGTCTGTGCGTCATAAGAGGACATGATCGCGCCCTAGGTTGGGTTTTGAATATTGTGCTCCTCCCTGCAAACCAATAGATTTGGGAGACAAATCAACAGACAACGCTTCAAACCACGGCTATTGATCGCCTGTTTCGGGTGTGAAACCATATCCAACACGAACACTAATAGATGCTGCCAACACGCACTTCCCTTGTTCGTGTCCCAGAATACACGTGTCAGAGAAGGCTACAAATTCTGCAGCATCCCCAAGGGACACGAAGTGGACCGTTTAGTCATCCACTCAAATTGAGAGCCGGAGTATAGACTCCCTTCATGATGCGCTGCTGTTTTTTGTTTCAGGTGCAGTCCACTGGAGGCGCCAGGTGTTGTGATCAAAATGGTTCTCGCGGATGAGTCCTGAGGGAAGAAACTGAGAAAACGTCTTCAGGACGGAAAGAGGAGGGAGGCAGAGCAGCGGACATCCCCTGCTGCATTCCGAGGAAATCAAAGGATAAACACTGGTGTTAAAATGGCGCCCATTATATATGGGGAAGGGAACTCTTCTTGCTGAGAAGAAATTTTAATATGCTTCCCGAATCGTTCGTTAATTTTGATAAACATAATTATATTATTAATAATATTTAATTAATTAAATATTCAATTGCAAAATAAATTATCACCCATATCGTTTCAATTTGCATTTTATTCGATGTACCTAAATTTAATCATCCCAGTCATCAGTGTGAGGGGTTCTCCGCTGGAGGACCAGAATATGTTGTTTGTTGATTTCAAGTTTCCCTTTCCATTCCTCTTCTCTCTTTGTTATTGGGGGGGGGGAACTTCACGCTACTCCCTGCATACAGCGAGCATGAAGCGATGTGTCACTTCGCACAAATGTTCATTGACTGCCCAGGTGGGCCAGTATAAACCATCCGGTGGGATCATTTCAGAGGCTTTTACTGAGGCGAGGCGCCTGGTTACTACCAGTGAGTGAAGTCCCACCTTTACCGGTCATTGTACATAAGAAACGCATGGCGTTGAAGAAAGAAACATGGCTGAGGTGGAAGTGTGGTTTACGAGAAGGAGAAACTTAAAACTAGGAATAAAATATCCTATTTGTGACTTTAGGGGCGGAGGCCAAGAGTTGCATGTCCAATCCATGTCTCCATGACTTTATTTCAGTTTTATTTTCTTATTATACGTCAGTCTAAAGATATTTTAGTTCATCCAATACTCACTTAGTTCGATGGATTTTTAAAACAAATTAAATTCAAATTTTAACTTAAATTTTCCATAAATGCATCTCCATAAAAGTAATTCCAACAATAATTCCTCTTAATAAAGAGACAAACATTTTTCATCTAGAGATTGACATTAATAGTAACTAAAGCTCATTTTTTTGTCTTTCTCGTTCTGCTTATTCTTCTTCTACTGATATACAAAAAAAACTCCAACCATACCTTAGTTACCATAACGAATAGTGTTCCAATATTTATTTTTCAACATATGAGTGGATTTTCGATATCAATCATTTCCCGCACAAATAAGTGTCGTATTAGAGTATGTCGTATTTAACATTTATTTGGAAGAAAAGTATTTGGCAGCATGCTGCTTGTGACGTCGCACGTTATTGGCCCATGATATTGGGGTAATGGTGGCTAAATAATGAGCCATATGACCTAAAAATACCTTAGCCACACTAAGAAATAAATTTCTCGTAAATATTCTCCTACAAAAGTTACAAGAAGAAACGCAAGTATGAGGTAAATGCTTATTGGGAAATATTTAGCAATAAAAATTCAGTCGCCGTGCATAAATACAGACGCCAAAATATTGGGCAGGAAACACTAAGGCATTTAGCCAACAAAGAGAGATTACAGCCCTATTAATTTATTTTTGTTGACCAAATCATGATAATTTATCATTAGACACAGTGGTTTCTGTTCGAGTCATTTGGGAGACACTTTCTCTGAGTATTTATCTTACCTGCAGCATGATTATGCAATATGAATAGTAAGTTATAATTAATTGAAAAATATTTTCTATTTTTAATTAAGAAGTACCAAAAGAGTAAAGGCGCATTATACAAAATATAATATTTTTAAACATAACATTTTCAGGTTTAACTTTATGGAATTCCTTCATTCCGTCATGAGGGTAAAAATAGAAACTTTGCACTCCCACATAAAGCTTTAATACTTCACGACCATAACAAATTGAGCAGCTTCAGGCGTGATGTAGTGGAAGCCGAACATAATGAATAACTGATCGAAGCACTTTTCCACTTGGTAAAAATTTCTTTTATATTTTACGACCGGGTTTCGATTTATTACATCATCATCAGGTCCTGATAATGAGCAAGACCTGATGATGATGTAATACATCGAAACCCGGTCGTAAAAAATAAAAAAAAATTATCAAGTGGAAAAGTGCTTCGATCAGTTATTCATTCGCGACCATAGTTTCAATGCCGAGCATCATCAAAGCCATGGTCGTGAAGTATTAAATCTTTACGTGGAAGTTCAAATTTTATTTTTTTACGCTAATTTTTATATTTTTTGTAATTTTGAAGCTTATTATGATCATTAGTAATCTACCAGTACGTGAAGTTTTAGATGGACACATGCTGCACGACGATAATTCTCTGTCTCTGCTTCAAAACAAAACCTGATCAATATTGTTGAAACATTAGACGATTTCATGTTTACTTGGCGTTTTTTTGGTGCAGTGTAACCAAATAGATTGGAGTTTAGAGCAGAAATATTTCATTTCGGCCATTTCCGCTAACTAAAATGAGTTCATATCTTTTTAAAGTAAATGATACCTTCAAATTCACTTTATTTCGGCACCCCTACACCCCTGGGAGAAGGAGGTTGGAGGATACTATCCCAGGGGCACTATCCCTGCTTGTCGTAAGAGGCGAGTAACAGGGCGGGGAGAGACAACCCCTGAAGCATACATCCGAGTCAGGCAATGACAAATCAAACGGACAGTCCTCTGGATCAACTGACAGCGTCCGGCCTTATCAACCCGGGCCCGCGAATCTCCAGCATGTTTGCTGTGCAAATAGCCCGCAACGGGGAGAAAAGGACCTTGGAGGGTGAGATCTCCGGTTCCCACCAGGGTTTAGAATCCCCGACATGGACCAGGTAACGATTCTCTGTCTTTGGCTCCTGAGACACTGTAAACGAGAGCCAGCCACTCCCGGTCAATCGGCGTTTGTGGCGCATTTATTCCGAGTGCCAAGGGGGGCGGTCGGAGGACCACTGCGGTTTGCGGAGCGGCATCCCTAATGTGGCTTTGTGGTGGGTAGCCGGGGCATGAAAACCACCGTTTGGTTGAGGAAAAAAAACCTTCCACCAATTAAATTCGGCCGGGATGCGCGCGGGGGAAATGCCGTTTCCCCCGTTTACAAGAGGTATCTAATGATAAGGTGTGAAAAGGAAGTTTAAACACTAAAGATGGCGCTACTTCCTTACGTATCGAAACGTGCTGTTTTCTGATGTGACTGTGGATTGCAATCTGAGAAAAAGCTCCGTTATGGTACACTTCTGATTGAAACAGCACACAAACAATGGTGCGTCAAAAGGATGAAGGTGGCGGTGCGTTACAAGTTGAACACCTGTCGAGGAATCGCCAGCAGCTACAGCCTACTCTACGTCGGCAAGGGAGACATTGACAGAGAACGAGAGGGATTTCTCCTCAAGGCGTAACCATCTACCGTTGACTTAACGAATCTCAGTGATGGAGAGAGACTGAGTGACCCTCACGTCCACTAGAGGTGCTCTCATCTACATCTACTTAATGCCCCGCAAGCCGCCTCAAGGACGTGTGGCGGGGGGTGTCAGGGCACCACCCGTAATTAAGAAAAAAATCGCATGCAAAAGTCACAAATTTATACAATCCGCAAACAGAACATGGTATGCATTCATGGCAAAACCCTTACAAACCATAAACATGCAAACACTCGAACTACCAACTAACATACACATACACCTACGAATATACCTGATGTCTTTGCCATGTTTGATTTTGTTCCGACTTGTAAATTAAATGATTTCCACATTTTTCGGGCTGCGTCCGCGTATGTCGTTTAAAAGTACAACAGTTTCGCCAGCTATCCTGCTGGCGTCCTCAGGTCAAGGATGAAAAGAAGCTTGTTGTCCCGTCTTATATAGGAAAAATCCGGCGCCAATACCGGGAAATTTCTTGGCCAATCAGGGAACGTCCTCATATTTGCGCGGGATTATTCGTTTCCACGCACTGTGGAGTGGATATCCATCCTCTCTGTTAAAATTTTTTGGCCTTTTAACGATTTCAATGGCCTCTCTGATTATTCTCTGGAAGTATTTTCCTTCTTTCGCTATTATTTTAGCGTCGTCGAAGAGAATAGAGTGTCCAGGTTCACTCCAGGCGTGCTCAGCGATGGCCGATGCTCTAAACTGTTTGGCCTTGGTTGCCCTCTGGTGTTCACTCATGCGTGTTTTCAGCGCTCTGCACGTTTCACCGATGTACCATTTGCCACAGGAGCATGGCACTTGGTACACGCCTTCTGATATTAACGGTGAAATTCCATCCTTGGGTCCGGGTAGGGTGTCAGCTATCTTGGTGACGCAGTTGAATCTGGTCACCACATCATGTTTCCTTAAAGCCCTCGCGATTCTTTCCGAAGTCCCTGCGATGAAGGGGATGGTGACGTAAGCCTTCGGACGTGGTCTGGAGTCTTCCTCTCTGTCAGGAACAGCGGTGGTTTGTCTCTTCTTTTCTTCCTTCTCGGCCCTTTTTTGGATCATATGAGCGCTGTATCCATTCCTTTGCAGGGCATTTGTCAAGTGTTTCTTCTCGTTGGCAATAGAATCGGAGTCACATATTTTATATGCTCGGTTGACAAGTGTGTCTACCAGTGAGGTCTTCTGACTGGGATGGTGGTGCGATGCAGCATTAAGGTAGCGGTCGGTGTGAGTAGGCTTCCTGTATACTCTGTGTCCAAGCCTCCCATTCCCTGTATTTCTCTTCACCATGACGTCCAAGAAGGGCAGTTGATGATCCTTTTCCACCTCCATAGTGAAGTGGATGGCTTGATGCTGTGAGTTCAGATGTTTCAGGAACTTTTTTAATTCTTCCTCTCCGTGTGACCAAATGACAAAAGTGTCGTCGACATATCTTAGCCACAGTGAGGGCCGCTTGTCGCAGGATTCCAGTGCTTTCTTTTCGAAGCTCTCCATGTAGAGGTTGGCCACAACCGGGGAGAGGGGTGAGCCCATCGCAGCTCCTTCCATCTGCTCGTAATGGTCACCATTCCATAGGAAGAAGGAATTGCGGAGGCAATGCTCCACCAATCCTGGAAAGTCCTTAGGGATTCCGCGGGAGGTGAGTTCCTTGATGATATTCAGCGATTCCTCAATAGGGACGCTGGTGAAAAGCGATTCAACATCGAAGCTGACCATGAGATCGTTGTCGTGGATGGTGATGTTTTAACAGAGAGGATGGATATCCACTCCACAGTGCGTGGAAACGAATAATCCCGCGCAAATATGAGGACGTTCCCTGATTGGCCAAGAAATTTCCCGGTATTGGCGCCGGATTTTTCCTATATAAGACGGGACAACAAGCTTCTTTTCATCCTTGACCTGAGGACGCCAGCAGGATAGCTGGCGAAACTGTTGTACTTTTAAACGACATACGCGGACGCAGCCCGAAAAATGTGGAAATCACCTACTCATCGCCGCGGAAACCTTCGAACGAACATTGTAAATTAAATGTTTTAAATATTTCTAAAGTGACTTCGGTTTCTTGCTATTATGATTCCTGATTTTTTGGGGAAAGAATGAGTAGTTGTATCTAACTGTACTGGAATCTATCTCCCTTATTTTATCCTTGTGGTCTGATCTACCTAAGTAGTGTGGAGCCATTATAATTCCTTTAGTGTCATCGTTAAACTCGATTGCTCTGAACCATTCTAAAAGTCTAAGCCTTGCTTGTTCTCTCCCAATAAGGTATGATTCATTCGATTCGCATTCGCTCGCAGTCCCTTGCGTCGCTTCCCACGGGCACGAAGTAAGGGGCCAGCCCGGGCAAGGGGCCTCTCAACGCAAAGCCCCTTGCCCGGGCTGTGCCAAGGGCAAGCACGAGGTGCACAGCGTACACCTCCTTGGCCCTTGCGTTAACGGCGAGAATGTACACCCAATGTACTCTAGCGGTTGTCCAAAGGAAAAATAATAGAAAAAGGTAGTGGAGGCAAATACCCTAGAGGAATTAGCTTTCTAGAAAGGACTAAATGTCGGAAACTACTTATAATTGCCACCACATTTTATCTCTCTTTACTGCAGAGGTGTCCAATTCAATTATGAACTGTACCGTTTCATAACAGACGTGAATTGGAGAAACGGCCATGAAAAAAACAGCATTCAATACAGAGCCCCCAATTGGGACTCGCCGTCCAATTGGCCGAATTCTCCCAACAGGAGGCAAGGGAAAAGAGCGGAGGCTTCTTTCAGGTTGAGATGATCATCATATCATTCCTGATTCAAGTAAATCTCTTGAAACCGTTTCGCTCTGCTCTCTAATTGAGTGTGGGAATTGATCGACAAAATTATAGTCACCACTGATTTCCGCCAAGGACATGCCGAATATCTTGCTGATTTTCAGGAGGAGACGCCATCACCCGAGCGTCTACGTTGAGAGAGGTGACCTCATGACTGGAAGCACGAGGTTTGTTTCACCTTTCCAGATACGGACTTGGGTAATTGTTACTCGGCGGCTAACGCTGGTCATATATTCAATCCAGAAAGCCTTCTTTGCATCCTTCGCCACGACACTCCGAGCCGTAGCTCTCAAAAGTGGGAGAGAGGCAAAATTAGTTTCAGAGTGAATGTATTTAAAATAAATGCGGATTATCCACTTTTGCAACCGTATGGCCCCGCGGCAGTTCTAATTTTGCCAAGGCACGACGCGCTTATTTCTCTCTCATTCCAGAATACCGCGGAGCGCTGCGAATTCCGGCCTTAATTACTAATTCAGTCAATACGTCAATTATCCGCGCAGTATCAGAATTTTAGTTGTTTTAATAGCTAAAATTATAATCTTTAATTCTTTAACTATTTAATTGCCCTGGTGACAAAAAAGAGCCTTGAGTATTTAGTTAATTGACTAGGAGAACTGTAGCTCCCACACAGATCGCCATATGTGGCCGATTCCAAATTAGTCCGTAGACCGCCTGATAAATGTCGCTGGTCAATGGAGGATAATTCTCCATAGAGACGATCAAAACGTGTGCTTTCGAGTTGTTTAATAACAGTATGTCAACATTATTTCACAGATTGCTTGAAATTCGTTAAGTATCCGTTGTCCTGGCCCCTTGAGCATCCCCCTCTATGTGCCCATCGGCGTTTTCTTTCCTAAGTGGATGAAATGGCTCGTCAACTGATGGATGAGGCCCTCGAAATTGCATTAACTGAAGGATGCAGCCTACGGAAGATAAACGTTACGCAACGCTATCGTCTCATGTACGTGCACTATCACAGCCGCTGCCTGAAAGGTCACGTTTAGCTGCCCTCCGAAGGAGTAAATAGCATCGCGAGCGGCAATCGTCACTTCGCCCAGAGCTCATTGGCTCCTTATATCGACATATCTAAAAACGAACTATCCCTGGAAACTATCCTGCTGCGTTACTTTAAAATATATTTATTGTAGACACAATATACTGATTATAATTGCGAATTAAAACGGCCCGTACTAGTGACCAAGGAACCATTTCAATGTACCAGTGAAATCTATTAGAGTTCTACAGTATTATAAATTTCAGTGAAACGTCTTCTGTCTTATTAACGAGGCGTGCAAGTAGATAAAAGTACGCATGTCCATCTCATTTGTGCCGTATATCGAATGATACTTTTCGATCAGGTTGACGGAAGAATTGTCGAGAGGAGTCTGCCGTGAGCTTCCTCGGCGTGTTGACAGTAGTGGCGCCCTACTCAATGTGCCCAGAACACCTGATTGTACCCTCCCTCCCCCTCAACTAACATTTCTCTCGGTCCATCACGGAATCCGAACATGGTTATGGAACCATAATGAGGAACTTTTGCTGTCATCTAACGGGAGGTTTTACACCACCGTAATGGTGGCCGCTCACTGAAGGGTCCCAGAGATAAATAGATAGATGATTGTCTTTTTTTTGGGGCGAGATTAAGGCTATGACGTCAATTCTACCACCCAACCCCTAAGCGGAGAGAGAGAGAGAGAGAGAGAGAGAGAGAGGGTGGAGAAAAGCTGAAATTAAAACTCTCCGGGTCGAATTTATTTGAATAAATTATTCTTAAATTAAATCTGATATTCATTCTCCTTGCTCTGGATTCCTCGATGGACACTCTGGGTCACAGGGAATCTATAGCACTTGATGATCAAGTACGTGATTTTTTATAGTTAAAATAAAATACTAATCCTTTCACTTTGTATCAAGGCGTCACATTCATGTCGATGTCAGAATTCTACATAAGTTACAAACACCTGAAGATCAAACTCTTATCGCAATAGTGGCTCCTGTAGAGTAAAATATAAAGAAAAAATTGTTTTGAATGGATTTTCAAGGAAAATAAGTACGAGGGTAGGCTGAAAACTAATGCACACATGCTTGTAAATCACAAGCAAATTGACCATGAGAAGTACTCCTGGTAACATGTGGAAGTAACATTTCCCCTTAACACGCATGCGCAGGTTTGAGGACGTTATATTCATCCAGTTTATTTTGAAAAGCGGAAGTATGGAGACGTGTTCTAGTGCTATGTCAACGCGAGTTAAACATCATGCTTTCATTGACAGCTGCCTTCAGCTCATCGTGCGAGAAGTAATAAATACCCTTGAGGTGTCTCTTGAGTTAAGGAAAAAAATCGGAGGAATAAGAAGGGTGTGGAATCGGTTTAAATTTCAAGTTTCGCAGAGCCTCTCCAGTTGCGCGCGAGGTGTGTAGACGAGCGTTGTAATGCTGCAAGATTATTGACGCCAGGCTTCCTTTAATACGACAAACTCTACCAATATGGTTTTCAATACGCTTTTGAGTGATTTGCCGGTCATTTCAATCAAATCTTTGACGAGAATGCGATTTTTATCAACTGTAGCAGTGATCGAACATCCTCTGGCGTGTTTCATCAACAATTATGGCTTTTTAAGGCTCGGAACTACGAAATTTTACTACCCATCAATTTATATCAGACCTATCAACAGGATTGTCACCATAAACAGCCTTTAACCGACGATGGATTTCAGTAGGAGTCACTTTCTAAGTCACGGTGTTTTAACTCGCGTTGATATAGCACTAGAACACGTCTCCATACTTCCGCTTTTCAAAATAAACTGGATGAATATAACGTCCTCAAACCTACGCATGTGTGTTGAGGGGGGAATGTTACTTCCACATGTCACCAGGAGTACTTCTCATGGTCAATTTGCTTGTGATCTACAAGGATGTGTGCATTAGTTTTTAGCCAACCCTCGTAGATATACAAAATTAAAAGTTGTAGCGTGAGCACGCAGGCGAGAGAGAAAGGTAGGTGTTTTCGGAAGTTCCATGATATATCCTCTCATCTTTACTGGAATGTCTGCATGGCAATATTTAAGTATTTCCGAGAGAAAAAAGATGTACACCATTGGAACATAGTACGATGGCTGTCCACAGAGTAGCCTCCGTTTGCGTGTAGCAAGCAAAGTAGTGGGGGAGCCGAATATTTTCTGTATTGACACACACACAAAGGCAGTACGCCTCGAGTTGCAGTGTTTGGAAGGCCGCGCTGCTTTTCGTTCGTTTAAAGTAGCGGGTCAGTATGAATAATACAATTAGAAATTCCGCCAAGTATAAAATTTGTTTAGCTATAAGGTTTTAATGGCAATAAACGCTAAAGGTTCTGAAATTCATCGGAAATTTTGTACTCTGCATCGACTAAGTAATGAGTGACAGCGTGGTGTGTCAGTGGTGTTGTTAACTTAAGGGTGAGCCGACAAATGTCCATTATGATGACCGAAGTGGTCATCCGTCTTTGTTAAACAATGAACTTCCCCATAAAGTTGACGAAAAAGTTAATAAAAACTGGCGTTTAGCGGTATTTCAGCCCTTTATAAGTTTTCCACAGATTTCTAGGACTCAGCTGCATGTAATTCTGACTAATAAGTTAGGTTACCATATTTTTTGTACTCGTCTTCACGAGGAACTCCAAGATGCCGTCATCAGTTTGCTGCGATCTTAGGCGACAGAATTTTATGTTGAGAGAATTTCTAAACTAGTTTAGAGATATTGCAAATGTTTGGATTTGTTTTGCCAATATGAGGAAAAAATAGTGAAAATGTTCAATTTGGAGATGTTAATGATACATTTTCTGTACCCATTTCTGCGTATTTTTAAAGCCCAACGGAGATTACTTTTTAGACTGCGTTAATATACGAGGGTCATCCGGAAAATAGTACCCGTTCGTGCCGCATGAAGTGCTGACGACGCGAGTAGCCGCTGGACGAGGTCAGATAGCTTCAGTGGCTTGTCTGCCTTCTCTGAGCCAAGTTGCGTGACGCTAGCATTGCCTGTGTTGTTTCTGTGATTGTTTACAATGTTTAAAAAAATTGAGAACGCCGCCAGTTGTGAAGTGAGGGCAGTGATTAAATTCCTCAATGCAAGAAACGTTCGCCCATGTGATATTCATCGCCAATTAAAGGAGGTGTATGGAGACAATGTAATGGACGAGTCGTCTGTTCGGCGGTGGTGTCGCAACTTCAACATGGGGAGGGGGAACACACACGACGATGAGCGTTCGGAGAGACCGTCTGTCATTACAGACCAACTGGTGAGCTCAGTTGACGAATTCGTGAGGAACGATCGGCGCGTCACAATTGATGACATCTGTGAGCATTTTCCCAATGTTTCTCGAACAATTGTTCATGAAATTGTTAAACACCATCTGCATTATGCAAAAATTTGTGCAAGATGGGTCCCTCGCGTATCTCAATGAGCTGGCGGCGAAGGACTATGCAGCAGGAATACAGAAACTTGTCACACGTTATGACAAATGCCTTAATTTGCTTGGAGATTATGTTGAGAAGTAGTTTAAAGTATCCTCTTTCAAATAAAATTTTTTATGTTTGTTAATATTTACTTTTGTGTCTTTATTTCACGAACGGGTACTACTTTCCGGATGACCCTCGTATGTTAACATGTATACAGACGTTAATATATGCGTGAGAACGAAGATGCTAATGCTAAATATAAAAAAAATCTCATATATTTCGCAGCGGAGAATCCCTTGATTGTCATTTTTTTCATTAATTTCTTTTGACTTTTAGTTTTTTTTTTGTCCTCCCATACGGCTTTGGTTTTTGAGCTTGATCTTTTTGAGGTTGAGATGGGCTCCAATTTAGCCTCTCTCTTTCTCTTCCCTTTGGCTTTTCCTTGTCCCCTCGAATTAAACGCCTGGAAAGGTCTTTCTTCCTCGTGGAACTAAAAACATATTAATGATATAATAAAAATGAAGCGGTGGCTAAATATTTTACCGCCGGCTCCGGAATCCCAGTGGCAAAGCCGTCCGCAGATGCCTCGCGATAATACTTTTAGAGATTAAGGGCATGCCCGGGCCGGGGAAAGGAGAGGGCTGGTAGGGAAGGCGGGATGAAAAGAGGGACACCTGTCCCAAGGGGCCTTAATGAAGAAGAATTAAGAAGGGATAAGGGGCGATGGAGGATGGGAGGGGAAGAAAGGGAATACGTGAGGAGTGGGAGAAGAGGGGAAGGGCTGAATTGGAAGTATATGAAGACAAATGGAAGCCCCGTGATCTTTAAAAGCCTGACTAAGCCTTCCTCTCTCCTTTGCTACTCCCATTATTTATAATTTCTCATTATCTTTGCTGAGTAATATTGTTGATGTCGCAACAAATGATCGCACTGGCTAATCACAGGGGAGGGAGTGAAAGTGAACATGGTTGCATGCAGGGATTGCATAGGAATGCTATAAGTGTAAACTCCGTTGATTCATAATATCAAGATTTTTATGCGAAACAACATTTAACTGGCTCGACGATTTTCTTTGGATAAGTGAAGTACAATTAAAAAAAAATTAAAGATTTCATTCGCGGAAAGGTTGATAAAAGGATGGGAAAAGGAGGAGGCGAATGATTTTTACACTCTGGAATTGTTGAATTGAAATGCTTATTAGCGGATGAGCGGTTACTGTTGCGGCATCTCCCGAAGTTTCTTTGGAATGAGTAAAAATAAGTTTCGAAATGTATTATTCAGGAAAAAGGACTGGTCTGCAATTTCTTCACTGTTTAAGCGTTGGTCTGTGCTCAGCCGTGCCCTCACTCTGTCCACATTCGTGTCGGTTCTTGCCGTCGACGGCCGTCCAAGCGATGGTCGTCTTCAACGAGCTCCCTTTCCTCTTTAAACAACTTGTGCCACTCAAATACTGTGGAACGGCTTAAGGCAGTGTCCCCATAAGCCTGCTTGATCATATCGAGGGTCTCAGTTGCCGTCTTCCCGAGTTTCGCATATATATATATATATATATATATATATATATATATAAAATATCTTCGAAATGGAACGCTCATCGGCGACACACAAATATATAAAAACACAGATGTAGATTTTTAGAATATAGAGACACAAAGAAAGGACACTCACAATTTGTTATTTTACGTTTCGACAGCACGGCTGTCGTCTTCAGAATCTGAAGACGACAGCCGTGCTGTCGAAACGTAAAATAACAAATTGTGAGTGTCCTTTCTTTGTGTCTCTATATTCTAAAAATCTACATCTGTGTTTATATATATATATATATATATATATATATTTATTTATATATATAGGGTCTCACCCAAAAGTGGTAGGACTGATTTTTTTTACAAGAAATTTATTGAAGATATACTTACATCGACTTAATAATCTTCAAAGTATGCCCCTTGAGCTGCTACACACTTAGTATAACGTTGCTCCCATTCCCCGTACGCCCGCTGGAAATTTTCTTTGGGGATGGTTTTGATGACCCTCGTCGAAGCCTCTTGAACGGCCTTTATCGAGTCAAAACGTCGTCCCTTGAGCTGTCTTTTCATTCATTTTGTTTTTCGACGTGGACAAAAAACTTGCTTCACTAAAAACGGTGTCCTCACTCAACGACAGCCCGCAGGCGACTGAGGTTAGTGTCGGTCTGTTGCTAAGAGCCCCCTCCACCTTACCCTGCCAGGCAGACCCCCCATCCACCGCTCCGTTCGCGCCAGAGCAAATCAATCCTACCACTTTTGGGTGCGACCCTGTATTGTTGCGGTGTGCTGTTTACAGTGCCAGTTCAAAATTTATAGAATAGTTTATTAGCCCGCCGACTGCAAAATACGTTCAATGACACGTTGGTTGATAGCAAGGAACGTTTCAGCAGCGATAAATCATCGATATATAAGTGAAATAAATGGCCCTAATGCAACGAGAGACAGCAAAGTACGTAAGCGGGTGAGACCTTTCAAGAAAGGACCGGAAAATGTCCACAATGAACTGCAATCAGGCCGACCATCAGTGATCATGTAAGATTTGGTCAATGCCATGGGCAGACAGATTCGTTCAAGACCAGCTAATTCCACATCCCATCTACGGAGTATTTTGATCAAAAACACCTCTACGAGTTAATTTACAAACACCAATGACCTTCTTCAAGCATTTATGATCAACATATTTAAATTTTAATCTCAGTGTACGTATAGCAAATATATTAATAAACACTGACGTTGTGTAACACAGAAAAGTTTCCTCAGGAAGTGAGATTTTAACATCATCGGTATCAGTACATACTGTTCCATGATATGACACTAACGACCCGGAAAAATTATTCCTTTCATTAGCTTTCGACAAATTGGAGCCGTAGAATCTACGATACTACTGCAGAGCCGAAAAACAGGCTCGTTTTTGTGTATGGCAACAAATTATCATTGCTGAAAAACATTTTTCTTTAACTTTCTCACAAATTAATGAACGCAGAAAGAAAATATCTAAATTGTGATGCATAATAGAACGAAATCTAAAAGTCATTACCAAACTATTCTCCGTCAGTAATATGGCTGCATTTTCCTCCTTAAGTTACGTTCACCTGACAGTGATGAACGCTTCCTTACGTGCATCCCGTGTCCGTATTTCGAGGCACGTTCACTCCACATGTTACCCCCGAGTCCTTCTCCCCTTTGAGGCGTCTGAGATGACCAACAGATAGCACGTCGAAATGGAAAAGCGACGGTCTCTGCCACGGAGTTCCCAAAGAAAGCGCTCCAAGTGATTCAGAGAGCGCAAAGCTTCTGATATTGATTGAGGATCGCATCGCGGAAACAGAAAGTGATCTTTAAGGATGATCCTGATACGGTTAAGAATCATGAGGAGGAGAAGGGGGTTAAAAAGCCATTACGGCGATCCGATCAATGAGTGTGCCGTCGGTGGGTGGCTGCGAGGGAACACTTTGTCCCCCCCCCCTCCCAGCGATAGCAATTTGGTGGGAGACCGCGACCTTCTCCAAAGAGGATCCAAATGATACTATAGAAGTACAAAATTATGTACATTTTAAATCCGACTGATTAACTTTGTGCCATTAACAAGCTAGACGGCTCAATAGTGAGATTAAGGAAAATTATACCAATAAGCATTTTAAACATGATTTAAGACAAGGACATTTTCGAGAGTAATCTTGATGAAGTAAAATTACAACAAAATTATCATTGCATAAAAATAATAATGAAAAAACAATTAAACTTTACCACTAGATATATAATTCAATCCACGACCGGTTTCGATGTATTACATATTCTTTAAGTCGAAGATGATGTAGAACATTGAAACCGGTCGCGTAAGGAATCAATATCTATTGGAAAAGTGTTTTCATTTGGTCAAATATTATGTTTGGAGTCCACCATATCACGCCTGAAATTTTGTAGTGTTTTAAAGCAATATATATATATATATATATATATATATATATATATATATATATATATATATATATATATATATATATATATATAACATGGCTCTCTTTGAGTACTGCTTACATCTCAATCATGATATTATTATGCAGTTACATAGCAAAAAGGAAAGCTTTAAAGATATCTAATTAGTAAAATCACTTAAAATTGGAGAAAACCGCAGAAATTATCAACGCCGTTTAGTCACTCTCATCGTCAGCAAAAATTGCATTTCATTCTATTTATCTAAGTTCTCTTTCTTCTCCTCGTCGTCTTTCTTGAGTTCAAGTATAACAAACTCCTTGAGAAACTGTCAATTTTTGAAAGAATATAAGAATGATAAGCAAGCAGAATTGCATTGATGTAAAATATATTATATCGCCTTCTTTCTTCAATATTTTTGCACATCATTATCACTTAAGCTTCCTGTACTCTAGTACGAGGTATGTTCGTATATTGCTTCTTTGAAAATCATATAATGGGTAATAATTAATATTCAATCGCTCAAGCACCCTCTATGAGCTCCTCATACAGCGTAATAGGAATCTAAAACGAAAAATATAGTTTCTTTTCCATTTTTATTGTTACTGATATTTTAAGATGAAATTTTGTAATATTTATTTAAAATCCTCATTAATTAGATAATACATTATAGTATACAATATACTCGTAAATACCACCGCGCTATAAAATGTGTGGTGGCACTGCGAAACTCAAATCTTTTTTTTAATCAAGCGTTAATCGGTTTGATCGATGAAGGCCTTCACCTCTGATGAAGGTTCCGAACATACTGAATAATTTCCCAGGTCCATCTACGGTCAGCTTTGACGGAGCAGATAGAGAAATATCACGGTGGCAAAAATTTAGCAGTGATTTGGGAGATTTCAATTAACAATAGTAATTAATAGTGATTAGTGTTGTTCATTACCTATAATGCTTTCCAAAATTTTGAATATACACATTTAAATAAACTCAAGCTTTCCGTATCACCTGAATTATAATTACAACAGTTCTCTAATACATGCATTAATATCTCCCAAACGTAATTACACAACTCATCTTTTGTGACCTTTTTCTTCCGAAAAACTTCAAAACAGTTCAATTCGATGAAACAAGCAAAGGTGAAATTTATTCTAAACGCGAAAAAATTGTGTATCTTCCAAGACAAAAGTTGAAACAATTTCAAACTATGACCACGTAATTCATATCTATGGTTAAGTAGATATCACGGCGTTCAAACATCTATCCATACACCGAAGGTTTCTGGGATTAAATATCAAATGACGACTTCCATTTTAAGATTGGCGTTCTCGAAGAGTCATCCCGCGGGAGGAACACCATAATTGTGCTCTTATTACCGTGGTTTATAGTACCTGCTATCTCCGCAACGCGGGCTAGCGTCGATCCGAAGTCCCTACCCCTGATCTACAACACCTTATTGCATAAATGTCGCTTTCCTCACTCCGCGAAGAGCACCCACTGAAACATGACACCGGCTCCACTTAAGATGGTTCTCTCACTTCTGACATCTTGCTGAAGAGTGGCGTGAGTTCTTAAGCAAGTCCAACGATCGACAAAGTTTCAAGGTGTCTCATGTACCTAAACCCGATGCTCAACTCTACCTTCATTCAAAGCGTATCTCTGAATAGCAACCATTATACTTCTTATATGGGCCCCTTACGATTTATATAATCGAAACTTTTGAATAATTCCAAATACCCGGCCCATTGTGTCAAAATTTTCAGTTTGCTGATCCTTTTCACAGTGCCAAAGAAAAAATTCAAACTGTTTCAGAAGTCCTGGATTCGTTATGCAAGTTTCTAAAATTTCTTGGTAAGCCTTTTGATAATCATTAGCGTCAATTTAAAAAACTTTTCAAACAAACTATACCATTAGTATTAAAATATATCTTAAAGAAATTTGTACATGCCTTCATTTGATCGCAAGTGAAACGTTTTCCTCCTTGCATGGAATAATATCTAAAACAAGCATTAAATTAAATTCGTATTATTTTTTAAGCCTTTAATTAAAAAAAACATATCAAAAGCAAAATAAAAATTTCAAGAAAAATTTATAATTTTGCATTCATGGGTAAATCCCATTCGGAAGTTTAAAACAGTTTCAATGATTTCAATTGAGCAAAGCCACAACTCCTCTTTTTAAAACCTATGCCAGTTTCAATGGTAATGAAAACTTTAAGGGTAGTTTTTTCATGAACCGTTGTGGTTTTGAAAATTTTGAGATCTACGTATTGTACGTGCAATTTGGATTCCTTGATTGAAGTGAAAGCGTGAAGAAAGAAAAAATGATTTATTTGATCTGTCATTAACTTATAGAAAAAGGAATTACTATTTGTATAGGCGGAAGAAACAAAACTCACGCGCAAACCCATAAACTAAGTAGCAGCGTTTAGAAGTGTTCCATGGTCCAGTGGGATAATTGACGAGGAGTACCAAAGCGATTGCAAGATGTAGAAAATAGCCGTAGTAAACAACCCAAAGGTTGGTTCGGTAGGTAAGGGCAAAGTTCACCTTACCATAAGAAACCGCTATAGTGAGTGAAATTAACGCATCAGGACCAGTTCCTTTCCCTTTGTCATGTTCCCATAACAAACAAACACACACAAACAGACACACAGATATATATATATATATATATATATATATATATATATATATATATATATATATAACGGACATGCATAATAATGTATAACACTAAGCACTAGTGGACACAGACAAAAACACACAGAAACGCACAAAAAAGAGACTCACTATTTTGCGAATTTTCGGTGGCCGTAGCCACCTTTATCAAGGAAGAGAAGGTGGCCACGACCACCGAAAATTCGAAAAAGAGTGAGTCTCTTTTTAGTGTGTTTTTGTCTGTGCCCACTAGTGCTAAATGTTTATATATATATATATATATATATATATATATATATACTACCTTGATCAAAAAGTTCCCGGAATAACCACCGTGTGGCGCTCCCATCGTTCCGATTTGAGTTCTGTTTTTTTTGTTAAATTGGTACATCTGTTGTTGATATTCCCTTTAAATCTTAGTGTCATAACTTGACATTTGCAAAAGTTACGTAGCCAAGAGTACATCTATCTCTGTGTGTGTTGGAGATTTTTTACAATTTCAGAAATGGATTTAAATTTGCAACAACGAACTTGTATTAAATTTTGCGTAAAAAACGGATTTAGTGGCGCACGGACGTTGGAAATGTTGGAAAAGTGTTTCGGCAACGATTCTCTAAAAAAAACGGTCGTTTACCAGTGGCACGAGCGGTTCAGAAGTGGTCGTGAGTCAATCGAAGATGATGAACGCAGTGGCAGACCATCGACATCGAAAGTCGGTGAAAAAATTGATAAAGTAAAAGAAATGTTGGTCAATAACCGCAAATTAACCATCAGAGAAATAGCGGAGGACTTGAACATTGCCTATGGATCCGCCCAAGACATTGTGGTTAATGATTTGGGTTTCCGTCGTGTAGCAGCAAAGTTGGTGCCAAAAGACCTCAATTTCATGCAAAAAAGAGACCGTGTTGACGTCGCAAAAGACATGATTTGCGAGGCTGAATCCGATCCCACATTCATCAAAAGGATCATTACTGGAGACGAGACGTGGGTTTATGAGTACGACACGCAATCCAGACATCAGGCAAGTGAATGGCGTTCACCAAATGAGCCGAGACCAAAAAAACCACGTCGTTTTCAGTCAAAAAAGAAGGCAATGCTGACGGTTTTCATGGATTACAACGGTGTAGTGCATCATGAATTTTTGCCAGAAGGCCAGACAGTAAACAAAGAGTATTATTTGGGCGTTATGAGACGTTTGCGTGAAGCAATTCGCCGAAAGAGACCAGAAATGTGGGCAGAAAACTCGTGGATTTTGCACCATGATAACGCACCGTCGCACAGTGCTATCATTACTCGTAATTTTTTGACGAAAAATGCAACAAATACCATCCAACAGCCACCGAATTCACCTGATTTGGCTCCCTGTGACTTCTTTCTGTTCAATCGAGTTAAAAAACCATTACGGGGAACGCGTTTTAGCAGCCGAGAGGAAGTAATGGAAAAATCGCAGGAAGCACTGATGGACATACCGAAAACCGAATATAAAAAATGTTTCGAGGATTGGATCAAGCGCTGGCATAAGTGTGTTGCAGTCGATGGGGATTACTTTGAAGGGGACAATATAGATTTAGATGAATAAACTTGTATTTTTAATTTTCTGAATAAATTCCGGGAAATTTTTGATCAAGGTAGTATATATATATATATATATATATATATATATATATATATAAACATTATATTTATAATATATATATATATATATACATTTTTTAATTATATATGTGTATGTTCGTTCGCAGGTTTCCGCGGCGATGAGTAGGTGACTTCCACATTTTTCGGGCTGCGTCCGCGTATGTCGTTTAAATGTACAACAGTTTCGCCAGCTATCCTGCTGGCGTCCTCAGGTCAAGGATGAAAAGAAACTGTATAGCTGGCGAAACTGTTGTACATTTAAACGACATACGCGGACGCAGCCCGAAAAATGTGGAAATCATATATATGTGTATATATGTATATATATATATATATTTATATATATATATATATATATATATATATATATATATAACGGACATGCATTATAATGTATAACACTTAGCACTAGTGGACACAGACAAAAACACACAAAAAAGAGACATGTATATGATATATATATATATATATATATATATACACATACATATATGTGTATATATATATGTCATATACATGTACGATTCGTATATAGCATATATACATACATATGCATAAACAATCTCAAAGTATTCATATCTACAGAGAAATTAAGTCAGACGCTGACAAAGACCTTTCAGAAAAAATAAACCAAAATATCTGTCTGTAGTTATTAAATAAAGCTGGAGGATTGCTATCTTGACCGTAACCTAATTTCTATTATCAGGCTTACCATTACTCGATAAACAGAAGTATTTATTTATGGGCCTTAGATAACTACAAATTAAATTTTCAGTGAAAATGCTCATTTGTCGAGCTTCATACGGAACTAAATCATTCATATTTCTGTTACGTATTCTATTCAAAGAATTTGATTCATTAGTTAGTGACTTTAACACTTGACCGGTGAAATATATCTTCCGGCAAAGAAGAATATTTTAAGTTAAAATGTAGGTGAGATTAATGCAAGGTCAGACGAGATGCATGATTTCAGATTTTGATGGTTGAAGGTATAATGTATTCAGTTGTGTATGCATTATTTTTCATATACGTATGTATCTACTTCAGAATTCGAGGATATAAAGGCATACACTCACGCACTAAAACTTTAAACTATATATAATACGAAAAGTCTTTCAATTAAGGGAGTAGTAATGCTTCTCACATTTAAAATTTTCAACATATTTTAATTTAAGTGGTATTTCTTTGAAGTATTTGTTTAAATATTAAAAAGCGGTCCCCTAAGGCTAAATTTAATTAACATTGTGGTAATTTTAGTGTATTTGTATTTATAATTTTCATTTCATATTGTTTTGTGCTCGGATTTATATTTACTTGAAAATAATTGTCGCAAATTTATGTAGCTTTAAGACAGGAAAGACACTAGGTTTTTCCATACGGTTAGCAACGTGAATTTTTATAGATTCAAACTTCTAAATTGACTTTTTCTTATTTATTGTTAATTTGTTTTATTACCATAACATCAGTTTTAATAGATTCAACTAAGGAAAAGAATACATTTTTTTCAGATGATTGAAATACGGTATTTTAAGTTGGCTTAATTGAAAAAATCAGCTTCTCAGTTCATAATCGACTCAGCTTATGCTTTCTTCAAGAGCGGAATGCTCGTCTAGAAGAAGCTCTGGATATTTATAAGTTTTGACATGGTTTAAAAGTTTTCACATAGACATTCTGACAATTTTGTATTATTGCAACCCCAAATGCGCTTATTTCTGTCTCATTCCCGAATGCCGCCGAGCGTTGTGAATTTCGGCCTCAAATAATGATGCGGCCAACACGTTAACTGGGCGCGTAGTATCAGAATTTTGGTCGTGTCAATAGCTTAAATTCCTTTCTTTATTCTTCAATCGGCCCTACGGACAATCTAAATTGTCCGGGTGACAAAAAAGAGTCGTATGTCCAAAGTTAATAGAGTAGGGAAACTATCCCTCCCAAACTGATCGCCGTATGTGGCCGATTAAAAATTAATCCGTAGACGGCTTGATAAAAGTCGCAGGTTAATGGAGGATAATTCTGCATAGAGACGAACGAAGCGTGTGATTTTACATTATCCTGCAGGGTATGTAACTCCAATGTTTACGATTGAAATCGTTTTTTCTCCTCTTTTTATCATTTAACATCTGTATGCATTGTTTTTTCCCTGTTTAGTCCCTAATTTAAGGCTACACAAGCGAGGAAAGGGTGGGGACAGGATGGGAATGTTCGACGGAATGCAAGCGTATTATGCGAAATTAAAGAATATTTAGTTGTGGTGTGTTGTGTGAGGTTTTGCTCTGTTGGTTGAGACAAAAAAATTAGGATTAGACGACCTATTCCCATAAAAAAACAAGATTATATAAGATAGTTCTTGATCTAATAATAATAAATGTCGTCCACTCCGCAAAAAGGGCTAAAAAGCTAATAGATTTCTCCAAAATTCCCCGTTCAAAGTACTCTACGTCAATGCCCAATGTCTAAGGTTGCTCCTTGACCGGTCCATATCAACCAGAGAGCTAAGAGCAAGTTTTTTTACAGAAATCCTGGACCATGAGCATCATGGCACAGCATTCATTCTTTCTCAGAACCCGACCAACATTGTCTGAGGCGTGTTTCCATGGCCCACTTTTGTTTTCAAAATGTTTAATAGTGTCGTTTTAAATACCTTTCTATGAAATTCACATCAAAAGAATCATTTCTCCTTAGCATGACGCAGTTGAAAGCTCGTCGTCACCTGCTGTCACTGCGGCACGTGGTGCTGAGTCTTCGGGTCTTGATGCAGAGGAGAGGGTCAAATTATTAGAATGGCAAGTGTTTATAATCGGGAGAGCTTCCCTCCGAAGTCACATTCGATGGAATATCCTGAATTCCACGGTAAGAAATTCAGATATTCCGGATGCTGATTTCTATTTTTTTCATTTTGCAATTATTCGCATTCCAAGTTGTATCCACGCAGGCTGAAATTTTGCAATTAGGCACGGACTCCGAACGGGCCTCCACTTTTGTTTGCCAGTACCCCTCAATTGGGCGAAGATGGATGGATGGTTGAAGACGAGCGCTCTTCCTTTTCAGCAAATTATAAAAAAAGAAAGAATATGCGTCAAGTCATGCGGATGTTTCCAATTACTTCCGCGTGAACGGAGAAATTCAAAAAGGAAACTCCATCTTGTTTCCCGTCATCTCTCCCGGTCTATGAACAACGACTCGAGGCTCGATATTCCGAGCGGATTTCTTCTGTTTATTCGGAGTGGTGATTGATTGGGTGCGATCGAGATATCCCGCTCCCCCACTCGCAGCGTGCGGAGGCGTCGTTGTCTTGATGTCCCCGCCCCCGCCATTTTAGTGACGTCGTCGCCCTGACACCCCGGGAGAGGGAGGAATGGGTGAACGGGAGAGCACGTGGAGCGAGCGCATTTGGAGGTTAAATGGGGCGCCTCTCTATGCCCCATCGGAAGAATCCATTCGACAATGCGTCACGTGTCTCCCAGCCCCACGCTCACCGTGCTCAGTCGATTGCTAATAGAGTGCTCCTTTCTCTTTGGCCAATTATGCTTTGCTTCGTGGGCGACCACTCTGAGGTTCACGAGAGACTATTCTTGGCGTCCACAAATGTCGTCACCCACTTTTTGGGCGTAGATGGGGGAGGGGTCATTCGCCCCCCCCCCCACATCCTCCTCCTCTTTCCCAGGTGGTACTCATCTAATTGCTGGAGGCTGGAAGGAGAGACGGTTGCGGTCCTGTCGTGACGTCACGTGACGCAAGTGCGGCGAAATCTCGCTCCCTGGAGACCAATCAACCGAGGGAGGGTAGGCATTGAGCGAAGCCTCCAAGGGTCCTTTGATGTTCTTTTGAGCCTTCGTGCAGCCAAGGAGACTCGCTCGCATCTCAGAATTCAGAAACTGAGTGCCATACCCTAACTGCGGAAAGATAAATCGACAACAAAGCAGCTCTGGAGAGATACCTTGCTCTCGCATCCTCTATTTTCAAATAACTTGTCGAAACGCAAGCAAATGAAACGGCCGTTCAAATTACGTACTGGTGCTCCTGACCAGACACCAAGGTCGCTCTCCTCAGAATGAAAAAGATGCATCCACACCCTGCCAGTGGCGTTTCCCAAAGCTAGGAGCCTGCATTCCGAAGAAGAGCTGACCCTACTCCTCCCCCGCAATGCGCACGCTGACACACGCACGCCTTGACTTCGGGCACACCCTCTTGATTAGCGTTTGCTGCATCAGAGGGACTGCGCAAAAGGTCATCGTAGGTCGTTTGCTCCATTCGCAGGTCGAGCGAAAAGACTCGAGGGTGGAATTATAATTAATACGGCACCATTAACAATACACGGGGAAAACAAAAGAAGATGCACCCTAGTCGAACGAGTGTTTTTTTAAATATTTTTTCATCAAAGGGCAAGGATGAATGAGAGGCGGCAGGCAGGGGGGGGAGGCTCGTTCGCTCGCTCGCGCCCGTGCCATCGACGCCTCCACTCCCAAAGGGCACAGACAGCCCTTCCATTTTTTACTGGAGCATTCGTTTACTTCGCCATTCTTATTTTTCCGTTCGAATCCTCATTTATTTATCACCTCACTTTTTTTAATATGGGCGAAGGTCGACGTGCCCATTCTCATGTGGTTACAAGAGGGGAGGTGGGGAGGAGGGGAGAAAGGGGGGGGGGAGGAGGAGGGTGATGGGCGAGGGGTGGCTGAAAAGTTTCCGTAAGGGGAATTCTTTCCAGTTTATTTTTTCCCTCGGACCCCGCGTCGGTTCTCCTGGCCGCGCGGAAGCTCGTCGGAGCCGAATGGAGGGAGGGAGGAGGTGAGGGGAGTAGGGGTGGGAAGGCAAGAGGCAGGGAGGAAGGGGCATCTTAAAGGAAACATTGTGTGGAGAGAGGAACTCTTACTCTCGCCGACGGGTAAAATTCACAAAGTGAACTCCGAGGGACAGTGGGGCACTTTTTTCTGGAGCGCGCAACCGTAAAAAGAGGTCGTCCCTTTAAGGACCGCGGCTCAGGAAACCTGGAACCCGCTTCTCAAAACTACTGAGCTCAGAATATACAAAAAACACATTTCTCAAACGTTCTTGTACTGGGCTAAATACTCACATAGGTTAAACAGTCCCCAACACTAGTTAACTGACGTTGGTCACAACTGTTTCAATGAATGCGACGATCCTGTTTCTCTCGCGGTTAGTTAAAAGCATATGGCGAAGAGAGGCAAGTTGGATAAACTGGGAAAAAATCAAAGGGAAGATAAATAAGGAACTTATTTGAAGATAAATTCATCCGTAAATTTATCAATGTGGGCGAGGTAGTCAAGTGGGTAGAGTGCTGGGCTACCAGACCGGGGATTGATTCCTGCGAACAACTCTGGGCACGGTCAAATTCATTCAAACCGCGCGATTTTTCGGATGCCAGATCTTCCTGGGGAACCACAGGCGGCATATGGAAAGTGACGCACCACCTCCCCCTTTATTACTCTATTCTTGAATGTGTGGATTTTACATACCGTACATGAAGGGAATCAGTATTTGGGTGAACTAGGCTCTCGCATATTAAACAAAACCATAGGTTATATTAAACCTTACTTTAGGTTACCATGGTTAACTATTTCACGCACCTTATGAGAATCAGGTAAACATGGTGAGAATGTTTATATAGGAGAAAAAATCTTCACCGAGGAAATTGAGGTAAGGAAGGGAAGTTCTTCCCAGCGTAAACAAGAGGGCCGCCATAATTAAAGGCAACACAGTTTGAAATGTTCGGGAAAGAGTGTGACATAATGCCACCAACCATGCAGAATACCCGAATGGAAAGTTTAATTTATAAAATATAGGATGCATAATAAACCCGTGGGAATTACAGACCATGTTAATTACTTTCTTTGTATAATCAATCAATATGTGATTAGGTTAACGGATTACATATATATTTTGTGACGATGTTATAACAGTAATTAATTTCACGTTCAGAATATTCCGTATGGACGTTGTTTGTTCAATGTTTGTCTTTTTTCGTTTGCTTTCGTCTTCACGAAATTTCATCGAATTGTCATACGATGAGAGACCAAATGAATTTAATGCATCTCTGGGCATCACAAAATGTTTCGCTAAATAGGAATATGGATTTATCAAACGACTGGTAAAAATCAGTCAATTGAAAGCAACGAAATTACTGATAAATCAAATGCTCATGTAAATATTTTACAGAATATCGATCGACAGGTAAAATTCCCACGATGACAAGAATTCAAATTTGCCATTTGATCACGATTTTTAAGGTTTCAGAGTACGTTGAGGAAACTTTCCATTCTGAGTGATTGAAATAAGCAAATTTACCCACCGGCGGCATGTAGGCCAGACGGGTATGTCCTGTTTCGACCTCAGAGCGTTAGAGCTGATGCATTAATACAAGGTCCCGCACTACCGCAGGAAGATGTTCCTACTGCAAAACATTACGACCAAACGTGTGAAATTTTTAAAAACATTAAAATTTTTGGGAAAGTTTTCTGAATTCGAGGTGCTCTGTTGTAAAACATATCCAGGCTTCCACTCCACGGCAGACACACAGTACTCTCTAATGTTAACGATAATTTTCAAAGCATGTTTTCCAGTATCATCGCTACTGCAAATGTGGCACAGAGAGGTGTCCTCTCAGTGCATGGAAGTGGAATAAGAAGGCCGGAGAGACTCGGCTCAGGCCCAAGCTTAGATGGGAGGGAAGTGGAAATGATGGAGGTCCGAAATATGCGACGGCTGCCACAGCTGCGTGGGAAGAGTGTGGAGAGCGGGGTCAAGGGGCAGCCAACAGCGATAAGGACAGGCAGAAGGAAGGGATACGGACATAATTTTTGCCCGTTGCTCGTGAAAATGTTGGTATCTAACCAGTTTGCTAATTGAATAATATTTTTTTCGTGAAACACGAATTTCGTGGAAATAAAAAATTTCCCCGCCCGAAAATTTGAATTAGAGCTTATAATATTTTCTCATACTCGTGTGCCATTTATGGAAATAAATGACACAGGAGTATGAGAAAACTCAATGCATCTAATACTCATTAAACTTCCCAAACTTTCTAAATCGAAAGTTTTTGGGAATTTTAATGAGTATTAGATATATTTATCATTATGTATTAGGAAATATTATAATTAAAATATGGGTAACTTAATCGATTTCGTAGTATCCTAGAAGGGAGTTTTCATGGACATTGTATTTTGAACAAATTGAAAGCGTGACATATCAAAATTATGAAATTAAGATATCGAGCATAGAATTTTCCGTTATTTGCTAGAGTATCAACGAATTATATCGAAGTCCTGAAGCTTCACATTTGTTCTCTTCATATTTCGTTAAATCATGATCGGACTCTTGGCTAAAATTGCTTTAAATACAGATATTTCTATCATGATTCATCCAGAGTCATCCAATGCGATTGAGGACACGACTAACAAACAGGCAGGCTGTTTGAAATAACAAACGTGTCCCCTTTCTCTTTCCGAGTCCGACTAGCCGATCTTCACCAGCACTAAATATCACGGCGGCTTCATTCAGTACCGCTTTGCCCTTGCGCCACCGTGTAATTGCTGGTGATTGCATCGGTGAATTAAAAACGACAGCGCAATCATTTTCTTTCCTGATAGTTTTAAATCCGAAAAGAATGATGGAAGATTCTGAGCGTTGATGAATGATCGGCGTTGATTGAGTCTATTTATTAATCTTAAATTAGAGGTCATCCATGCTTAAATTTCAAAGATACTGCAGGAGATACCGCAGCAGTAATTTTTGACGGAGTCATCCGCTAATATGCATTTCAATGTAACAAATTCAGAGTGTAAAAATTATTCGCCTTTTAACACTCTGAAATTGTTGCATTGTAATGCACACCTAGTGGATGACTCCATTAAAAGTTACTGTTGAGGCATCTACCGCAGTTTCCTTGGAATTTGTCAAAGGCATAAACAGCCTCAGTGTTTAAAAGTTGGAGTTAAACCTCGTGGACTGTGGCGCGTCGCGCACGACTACGAATACCAGTGACATTGTATGTACGGTATTTTATCACAACATCTTGTTCCTTTAAATCCGCCAACATTTTAGAGTTTAAGAGGAGGCCTAGATAGCATAACTGGCTAAAGCACTCAGCCGGACGTGCATCCGGTTTCGTATCCCGGTCAAGGCGAATGCTATTTATACTCTGAAATTGTTGCATAGTCATCCATAATTTTTTAAATGCTTTAAATGATTCCTAGACAGGTTTTGAAGACCTCAGCTCCAGATACGGCGATAAAGTTCATTGGAAAAATAATTTGAAAATTCACCCTCCTATTGATTTCAACACCGACAACCTGAATTAATCTGCCGGGATTTTCCATATATTGAGCAACGTAACTACTCAGGGGAAGGAAATTGTGACATTTCTCGTCCTAACCGTTAGAGATGTCCAAAACTATAGACAAAAATAATTTTCAAGTTCAGCAAAAACAAATCTAGTCCAACTATTCCCACTCAACGCGTCAATTACCAAGTTGTGGATGGGTCTCAAAGGTACAGTTCAGTGATATAAAGGTTTGAGCGGGGCGTCTGCTACGGAAATTATCGATTGACAATTATCAAGTGGAATGCAAAAAATGAACGTCGTTCCACTGGCAAGATGTGATTCTAAGTGTGCTTCATTAGGTACGGAAGACGAGAAATCTTTAAGTTACACTAAAATAGGGTGTCGCATATGGAACAAATAGGTAGGAGTAAGCGTGTCCTTGGAAAACGGAAAGTGACACACTTCTACCCTTAAATTGGTCCAAAGGGAAATTTATCAAATAAATTTGTAGCAATTACCTTTTTATTTAAGATAATTACGTAACATTACCCTTTTCGAATTGCGGATGGAGAGAGCAAGAATAAATCATGCACAAATTAATTTTAGAAATGACAGGTATAGGATGCCATTTTCTCCAACTATGAGGTAAAAAAACTATTCTCAAGGAGTTTTCGAAAGAAATATTGTCCCAATGATTGTGCCTCATTTTGTAGCTATTATTATGTCAAAACCTCATTGCGCAAATACAGTTCAGCCATTACGGAAGGGTGGGTGGGAAGGTGAGTCCTCCCGCTTGGGCCGAAGGCGGTGTGGAAGTTGAAGAAGAGGGGTCTATAGGAATTCCTCTTAGCTCAATCTGCCCCCAGCGGCCCCGAGGGGCTCAGATGACGATGAGGAAATAAGAGAATAAGAACTGCCCGGCGTGTACTAGGGCAAGAGGTTTCCGGTGACTATGGAGTGGGTCTGGAAGGGGGGGAATGAAGGAGGGTGTGGGGGTCGACTTGTCCAAAGCGTGATGAGGCGCATGGGGGGCGGCAGGGGGTGGGAGGAATCCGTCGGCCCCTCGATCACTCACTCGGGTTGCGGGCGGACATTCTCGGGTAGTGGAGGGGCAAGCAGAAACGTGGAGGGGCCCCCAGGTGCGTTGTTGGAGGTGGGAGGAGGTGAGGTCGTAGGGGTGGGTGTAGGTAAAGGGGGAGGAAGGGTAAGGGGGCTCCAATCCGAGAGGCGCCAGCCCGGATAAGGGTCGCTGTTCAATTTTTAAGAAGGCCAACTTTCCGGAACTGAAATCTTCGGATTTGAGAAGATCCACAGCTCCATCCAAAGGTGTTTTATCAACTGCCGCTTCGATTTAGTGGCGCTAATAATTCTTTCGAGTGTTCCTTCGCCTGAGATCATTTACGAAAAGAAATGAGAGAAAATCTCCTGGATTATGAAGTAACTCACAATCCTTACTCGTAGCCGCAGTTCAGTACGATATGTCCACCTGACCAAGGTGAATTAATAAAATGGTTCAAGAAAATTTTCCGATGTGGAAATTTTTTCCATCATAAAATATTACAAAATAAAGCCCTCACGCTCCCCGAAATAATGGTGTTTCCTTTATACTGCGATGCAAGATATCGGTGGAGTTCAGCTTCCATTTAGGCTTATCACCCATCACTCATTGGAATGGGCTCTTTAAACGTGGCATTGTTTAGGAAGATAATATGAGCAGTAAAGCAGCAAATTGGCACTAAAACAACCAGAATTCGCATTTTGTGAACGCTGAACACTATCGAAGCAAACTCTTTTCCTCTACATACATTTTTTTAAACTATTGTTTGCATTTCCACCACCCCGAACAGAAATAGTATATTCAGCTCTGCCTTCCATCATGCTTTTCTAGACATCTTAAACGTAGATGATTTTTCACGTAATAAATTTTATTACTAAACTACTAACTTCTATCTATTCCAACATGAAAAAGTTTTAAAGTATATCCCTTTCCATAGTAAGGTGTATATAAGATGTGTTTGATGTAAAACATAATACAATAAATTCACGCGAAAAACTGCGACTAAAGATGAGATTTTGCATTTTTTTCAATACATATACATATATTTACATGTGTTTAAGATGGTTTACAGCACTTTAAAGTGATTCAGTCGATAAAATATTGATAAAATTATATACATTTCCAAGTAAGGTCTCTAAAAGCTTTTTGCAATATACGATGTCATTATCAGTGTAATGATTAATTTTGTATTAATGATGTAGTGCAATTAATTAAGCAGTGTTATGGTTAGCCAAATTACATTATGGCAGATTCACATCACGCAGGTAAAATAAGATAAATGGAATCTTCCGCTGTAAACATAAAAACCCTTGTTTCATAATCTCCTGCACGATTCGGGATTATTTTACGAGAAAGGTTCAAAAAGAAATTGTGAGTATGAGAATCGTATTTATTTTCAATAAAAAAACTTGTTTTCTGACACCAATACATTGTTTTTCACAATTCAGAGTCGAAAACTGGTGCCTAGACGCTCCTTCTCTCATGTGCAATTGACATTAGATGCCGAGGCGAAAAAGGAGTTTACCAAAGATACGGTCACAAATATTGAATTCTAACAGCAATATTGTATTGCAAATATTCGACTTGATGGACTGTAATGAACGACTAAAGGTAGAAACATCTTGCAATCGTGAAACAATCCACATTTGAAATGATCAGTATAGCATATTAATTGAACTTGGTTGGCGTGAATGGCTCTGGAAACAAGGAGATCGACTGGAAGATGGTGAAAGCAGATTATGTTAATTCGCTCGCCTTCTCTTTCCCCTTCAGCCCCCTGCCATATTGCCCACACTTTCTAGTCCTTCATCAAACAATATGGACACAGCTAATGCATTCCCTTTCTACCTGATTTAGGTGAGGTGCTCATGTTCAATTGGAACGAAAGGACGACGGACTGGATGGAGGAGGTTCTACAGATAATAATGGCAGGATAAAGGCTTCCGTGGCAATAGGGTCACTACCATGCTAGCATTAATTGGAATTGCTGCGGACAAGGAAAGATTTAGGCCTCTCAACACTTTTGGTACTGAAAGAATAATGCCATGACCGCAAGACTATGAATCGTATTTTTTCGTAACAACTGACTGCTTGTCATAAAACCAATGTTTTAGCAAGATCAACGACATTTTTCAGCAAGTTAGTAAATATTTTAGACCTTCTGAACAGAAAACTATTCGAAAATGATTATCAATAGTACGAAGAGCTGAATCGGTGCCCATATTTTCCCCGGTCAGTCCATGCCCACCTTAATTCAGTCCCCTTGAATCCTCAAAGAATCCCACAGCCTGAAGAGACCTTACCCCTCCCCTTCAATCAATCCACACACATTTCTGCCCCACTCCCTGCCCCCTTGCGGGACCGTCTTCCACTTCTCGTGAGTCAGGGCACACTTCCCTTGTCCGATTGATTCCCTTTAATCACCAGTGTCCCATCAGAACTCGACCGGCAGAGGTCTCCCGGCAGTCATAGCACCAGCGAAAATATTGTGAGGGTATCATGTGGTGAATCAAGTTTAGCAGGCAAAGGTAGGGGGATGAGACAGGGGTATTCATTACCACCTACCTTTGTTCATTGACTGCCCAAACGGGCAAGTATATACCGTCCCGGTGAGTGGAGCCTCACCTTTACCGGTCATGGTACATAAGAAACGCATGGCATTGAAAAAAGAAACATGGCTGAAGTGAAAGAGTGGTTTGCCAGAAGACAAACCTTTAAACTAGGAATAAAATATGAAAGCTTAGCCTAACAAGAAAGGAAAGCCGACAGGGAACGGCTTTTTACAAACAAGTACGAATATGAACATCAGTAACAGAACTAACTGCCCACCGGCACACTTTCAGCATAGAGCGGTACAAAAAGAAAACGGAGGCAAGGAGCGACCATTTCCCTCAGCGGGAAATTACGCTCGGGCAAGAGGAAGATGGTGATGGCAAGACCGTTAAGCGGATAAAATGATACCGGAAAAAACATGGAGGACGGAGGATGAGATCCGTCTGGCGGTGAAGCGGCTTATTGCTATGAAGAAAATTTTAATTTAAAAGACATAGAAAAGACCCAAAGGCAATATGTGTGTTTCTCTCCGGGATCGTAGGTCCAGATGGTTTGTAGCAGCGGGTTTCCAGACGGTGCGAGGCGGGATTTGAAAGACGCGACTTATGAGCGAATAAACTCCGCGACGGACAGGAGTTTATGCGCCGCTAGCACGTCGACCGTTCTAGTGAATCGACTCACTTGTAGTAGCGCCCGAACAGCCTTGTTTTGGATGGTCTCAAGGTGACGCCAGAGCATTTTCTACATGGCAAACAAGAGGCAAGCGTACAGACTTTCGACCAGTGCCTTCTGACGGCAAAAGTCGAGGTGCGGCTGGAAAGTGAGCTGGTTATCTAGAATGACACAAAGAAATCGGTGCGAAGAAGCCCTCGGTTTAATGTGTTCGTGGACGAAAAGAGGAACGTGGAATGTGCGTTTCCGTCAGCGGGAAAAGTGAATATGTGTGCTTTTGTCAGGATTGATTCGTATTTTCCAGGTCCGTATCCACCAGTGCAGTTTGTCAAGGTGTGCTGTAAGTCGTACAATGTTCGCGGAGTGTATCTGAGATGTGGCGGAAATGGCAGTGTCATCGGTGTACATGCAAAGGAAAGTGCAAGGTGTAGATGGCAGATCATTGACGTATAAGTTGAATAACCGAGGGCTGATTTAGAGAGCCCCTCGCCTCGGCTCTCTTTACAGAAGAGAAGGAATTACCCAATGACACAAGGAACGTACGATCGGAGAGGTAATTTCGGACGAGGAGAAGGGGAGGGGAAAGGTTGAGGATTTGCATTTTGAGTATGAGGTCCTTATGCCACACTCGGTCAGCACGGGCGCCGTCGAGGAAGACGGCGTCCATTGTACGGCGAAGATTGAAGCAGTGCGAAATACGTTCGCTGAGGCGGAGGACCTGGACGCGCGGACACACGCGAACGTGGAGAATGCCGCGGTCGCAGACGTGATTCTCAAGGAAATTCAGCAGAAGAAATGGTAAGAGAGGCATGGAAGGTGCTGGGGCCAGGAGTGGAAACACGTAGGTGGGGAGCCTATAAAATTAGTTACATTTGGGGATGATCAAGCTTCAGTTAGCCAGCTAGCCAAGGGGTTAAAATCATTAGTTAACGCTTTACATAATTTATTGAATAAATATGGGATGAGAATGTAAGCAAATCAAAGGCTGTGCGGTAATTGAGTAGTAGGCTACAGACTTGAATAGCGGGCAGGCAGATTAAATTTCGCATCAAAATTGGAGGGTATGAACTAGATTTGCTAGAGCAGTTCACCTAGCTTGGTAATATTTTAGATAAATTCAGAAAAAACAGTGAGATTTGTGTTTAGTAAAGAACCATTTAGAGCAGGAGCGAGTCAACGACTAGGACTTTGAGCAAGGATGTTAATAAATGAGTTATACAGGTAATTATCATTGTATGTCCCGGAAACTTGATCAATGAGAGAAAAGTATAATCGTAGACCGCAAATCTTTTGAGATTGGTAATTAGGGGGATGAAAAAAGTAAAATGGAGGGGAATAAAAATTAAGGGAAAATTTCTGAGCATGGCGGGGATGAAAAGATAGCTGTCGGAAAGAAAGCAGGGAATGTAATTGGAGTGGCGATGGAATATTGACGGCGGCGTTAGAGAAAAGGGAGAATGTTGGGTAAGCGAGGCATAGAGAGAGAGAGAGCAAACAAGTTGGAAGTAATGAAGGAAGGCGAGGAAATTTTCAAGTAGGCAAACGGTTTTTTACAAACCAGAGTGTTAAATTTATTATTGACCGTCGGATTTGATGGAGCTCAGGAGTCCGTCGCCCTGGGTTCATCAGTCAGCAGACTGCAGTGGACGGTACTTTAATCATACTGATAAATTTCATAGGCGACAGGGGACGGTATGATTAAAAAAATGCTTACGCCAAATGTCGTTGCAGCAGATAATGGCCACATCCATACGATGTATCGCAAATACGATCAGTAAATCGACGCTTGTTAAAAATGTATTTACGATTTCCTGGAATGAGTACTTGACAGGGTTCTTGCTGAAAAATTTGTTTAATTTCTGCTTCCCAGCGTCTCCACCCGAACCTCCGACCGCTTCCCCACCACAAGCCGCACCACCGACCGCTCCCTTGATTTAATATTACGTGAAAAAGTCTTAATTAGCAGAGAGTTAGGCACGGCTCGTTACACATTTTATTCATTATTCAATGAGAACTCCTTATAGCTCCCTAAACGCAAGCTTTCCATTCGCCAAGTGTTCAGAAGTTTGCAAACAAGGTTTTGAATTGCGCCCCCGCTAACTCATTTGGATGAAGTGCTGTTATGAGAGGGATTACCTCTCGCGGCGGAAAAGGATCTCTTTCCTAAAAAAAATAAGCCCTCTCGACGTGGAGAACTCTTTTTAAGAAGACGAAGAACCAGGACGGACATTTTACCCGAGGCTTCATTTTTTTTCAGCGAATATGCATTATTCCGCTGGAACACTGATTAAAAGTACCTTCACTGAAATTGCACGTCGGCCTTAGTGGTCCATCAGGGGGCGGAATGAATTAATGCATTCTAGAAATTAGCTCATGCTAAATAGCAGCATGAAGTCCATTTTATACTCAAAATGCGAGACGCGGAAGATTGCAACAGGAAAGAGAATTACATTCGTACCGACAGCAATATAATGTTGAACAGATGAATGAAAAAGGCAAGCTGAATAAGCCCGAGAGGCAAATGAAGGCCATTGCAAGTGAAGAGATAGGTCCGTGAAACAAGAAATACTATTGCGCTCATTTGGCAGGAAAATGTCAATTCGGAAGTCATAATAAATGGAGTCTTGGATAGGATGAAAACAAATGGAGGTAAACCATTTGTAAGAAACAAAAGACCGGAAGTATAAGTGCATGAAAGAATGTAAACATTGTCATGGAACAGGAGAGTTGATTGTCATAAACGGCTGCCCTATGAGTAATAAAGTTTAAATATATTATATAAATTATACCTTGATTTTATCTCTTTAATGAAGCCATAATAGTAGACAATTGAATTCGAGAGATGGTTGAGGCCGATACTCTGTGTAAATCCATTTGTAAAGCACGAAGAAACAATCCAAGATTTTGCGTTTTTACAGGAAATAATATATTTCGTGTGGCACAATAAATATATTTCTTTGGAAACGCAAATTATTTCATTATTTCATCGTGCTTTAGACAATTGAAACATAAACACGACCAATCATGAGCACAGCGACGTTTAACTTAAATAATCTTAAATACTTATCTCAAAACGAAGATGTGAGGGCACAAATCGACACAACTACTATTCAGCACAACTAATATGCTTCGAAATATATGAAGGTTTTATTTAGCCAAACCCATTTAAAAATTGATCGTGACGGGATGGCTACAGACCCTTTTGGGACCAACACCAAAACTGGGTTTCCCTCTAACGCTTCCGCCACTCTCACTAATCCTGCTCAACCCCAAAATCCTCACCCTCAACCCCTAATGCACCGTCCGTGTCTCCTTTCGTCGTCGACAACCTCAGGGCACTCCACATCCCCTCCACCCCCCGCTCTCTCAATAGTGAGAAGGGATGGGGATGTGATGGGGATGAAAAGGTCCGCAGGTATTTCCATCTTCACCCACCCACTTCTCGCTTTTACATCATTCCCAAAACACATAAAAATCACATCGCAGGCCGACCGATTATTTCCTCCCGTAACTCACCGACGAAAGATAATCCCCCGTTGTTGTCGACCGCTACTTCCGACCTTTGGTCCATTCTCCACCGTTCCAAGTTAAAGACGCCATTTTCTCAACTGTCTCCTCTCAATCCCTTTCCCTCCGGATATCCAAGTCATCATGATCACAATAGACGTCGTATCCCTTAGCACCTCAATCTTTCACCCTGAAGGTCTTTCATCTCTCCGTCGCTATCTATCCAAAGCCCCGCACCACCTATTACCAGTTTCTCCTGGTTCTTTCTCACCCTATGCTAACCCACAACACGTTCTCCTTTTTAAAATAAACATTACCTTAAGTTCGGCATACACATAGACGATAAACTTACCTTCCAAACTCACGTGAACCACACTTGCTCGAAGGTTAAGACTATCTTTGGTGCCATAAGAAGGCTTTGCCGTTGTACATATGGCCTCAAACCGATGGAAAACATTTATGAGGGAGTAGTAATACCCATAGTCACTTATGGGTGCGAAATTTGGTCCCATAGAGTCAATCTCGCAAGATTCGAGAGAAAGCTAAAGGAGACACAACGTGCCTGCTTGATAGCGATGTGCAACAGCTATTCCACCGTGAGCTGCGACGCACTCTGTATAGTGGCTGCAACTCCACCTCTAAAATACCGAATTTGGGAAAGAATTGCTATAAAAAAATCAAGGAAAAAATTAAATATAGAGTATTTCAACCTCTCGTTAGATGCAGAAAATGCAGTACAAATATCAAAATTAAAAAGACTACTAAGACAGGAAACACATAGAGAATGGAACGACGAATGGAACAGAACAGAAAAGGGAAGGAAAACACACCGTATATTTCCGAACATAGATGACCGGATTAAATTAAATATTAAACACACATCAGCAAGCACACAAGTGTTAACCGGACATGGAAACTTTAACTCCTACTTACACTTCATAGGGAAATGTTTTACCCCTCTGTGTAACTGTGGAAAAGAAGACACAGCAGAACACAGAGTGGAGGATTGTGTTTTCTATGAGACAGAGCGGCAACTCTTATGGAACAGTATGGAAGAGAAGCTAACGAGCTTTAGGGAAATGATTACATTCTGCCTAAAGAACCTGCTCGGAAAATTTGCAATAAGAAAACCAGCAAATAGTGAACCACAACAAGCGAACTAACTGGGAAATATTTTGTGTAAAATGATTGTGTATCATTAGTTTAACTCCCAACATATATAAGCACCTGTAGATGTTAAAAATTTTAGAAAAACTTTCCTTATGTCTGATTATTTTTGTCTTTTTGTCTGTTTTGTAATGTATGTTGTTTCCTTATGTCTCATTATTGTTTGTAAAAAGGGGAACTAAGATTCAAAGGAATCCCCAACTAACTGTGAAGTAAAATAAAAGTGGACCCAGGAAACCATTGGTCAAATGGGTCCAACAAATTAAGTTCAAAGGCCCTTCATACGCAAAACTCCCTCTTAGCCTCCTCGAGAAAAACTTCCTTTCCGACTACCCCCTGCATCTTCTTAAATGACCCAGTTATTAAGGTGATATATTCCTTCTCGTGCCGCATAGCATTGATTATCTTGAAGCATTCATTTCCTCCCTCAATTATTTCATTTATCTCTCCTTCACCTTTATCTACTGTACCTCAGAAATCACTTTCCTCGTTGTCAACATTTCTCTCATTAATCGAAATTTCCACACCTCAGTCCTCATCAAACCTACCAACAAGCAACAATACTTATTTGACTAAACCAGCTGTCACCCATCGCACACTCAACTCTCTCTCCCATACTCATTTTCCACTCGTGGTCACCGGATTTGTCACGGTACCCTTCACCGTGGTTTCCCAGACTCCATAACGAATAAAAAGATTTTCCGAAAATTTTACTCACCCAAACCTTCCCAAGGCAACGAATTGTCACAAATATCCCACGGTTACTTTTAAACGACCCGAGAATTTATCGGACATATTAAAATTCACCAAGCATTAATTCAAATCCTCTTCCAACCACAAATCCACTCCAGTACCCTGCGATAGACCAAAATGCGAATCATGTCCCATCTTCACCACTTCTTGCCTCTCCTTTCAACTTAACAATTCTCTCCCACCGCACGGTATTCTCTCATGTACTTGTACAACCCACGCGTAATGTAACCTGCCAACTTAACTGTAAGTATACCCTCCTTCTACATTGGGCAGTGCAACAAATCCCTCAACCTCCACATTAATAATCACCATTCACCATCATTTGTTTCCACTTTTCTTGTAACCAAGGATCAAAGGAAAATTATGAGATCGCTATCACGTCAATCGGAAACAATTCTTGCAGAATTAGAATGAGGTCGGTAATTTAACATTCATATAGCTTCGAGAGAGAGAGAGAAATCCAAAATTAAGTCTAGTTTTCATCGATGACCCGATGATTGCCATAGCAATAATTTGTTCATTCCTCTGTGCTCGTCAGGGGTGGAGAAGAGGAGAGCATAATAGTGTTATTGTATTAATGTGTACCTACTCACCTAATTCCTAAATTGCCAATTAGTTATTTCTCGTTGTAGATCGTGAACAAGGGAGCACTCATTGTATATTTTGTCTCTCTCTTTTAATTCACCTAATTACTGGTAGTTATTTCACGTTTCATCCGCCGATGCCATGTGCATCAAAAAATTAATCGATGGAGTTAAATTTAATATTCCACAATTATTGATGCTAGGATGCATCTTTCAATAAATTCATATGAAAAGAGATTTGGTGGGCAGCAATAAGGTGCTTCAAAAGACTTTTGGGGCATGCGATTGCTGCATAGCGACCAACTCCACAATTTCCATCGTCTGCGAGACTGAAGTCACACTTTATACAATGCCCGAGGAGTAATTGAAAAGTCCCTTGCGAACCAGTACTTCCAGAGGAGACACTGTGAACGTGAGAGGTGTGGTTTTAATGATGAGCACCAACGAATGTCTTGCCTAGCCATAATATTAAAAATTGAGTGTATATAATATGAAGAAAACCAAGAACGTTCTCTGAAAACAATTGTATTTATGTTTTCTTAATATAGTAATTCGACTTATAGCAAAATTTTCCGACGTGTAAAGATTTCAATGTGATATTTCAGCGCCAAATGTATAAAAGAAAGGCTAAAAGGAAATACTAAATGCTAAAAGAAATTAGATAAAATCCAATGCATGAGATGTGGGATGAGTACTTTATATTTACTAATTTTAACTTCTTACAGTTTTGCAGTGGATGGTTGGATTTCTCCTTTAGTTAAAACTGGGAAGGAAGGGGGGGAGATTGTGTTAAATCAATAAAATTTACAAACTTGTTATTTAGGCTGATCCAGTTGCAAAAGATATGCATTTAGTTATGCATAAAAGTAATAAACGAACTCAGAAATTATTATTCGGTCGTCATTCTCTGAAATCAAATAGCGTTGAAAGATGCGGGTCACATGAAATAAAAAAGTGGTATAAATTGTAATGGCTTCCGTTATTCATCTCTCATATATTTAATTTTGGCCGCCACATCAGAATTTCAAATTGGGCCTTTCACAAGCAAGGCAGAACATTTTCACGTTTAATTTTCAACGCCATATTTATTGATATAGGATGTTATAATTTAAGAAACTTGTTCCACAAATCAAGAGCTTTTTAGTTACACTTAGGCTTGAAGATTTTTAATCCTAATTTTTCAATTCATGCTAGTTCATACTTTTTAACAAATATATAAATCTCACGAAAGACAAAATTGAATTTGAAATCAACATGGCAAAAAAGAAGAAAGTTCAATACATCATTTTTTTTTAAACTCATGCATGTTACAAAATTCATTCGTTTTTTACCTCCATTCATTACCCACCACCCCTTGCGTGACTCCTCATCCGATGCCTTCCACAAACCTCCCTTGACCTCTCTTCCTTCCTTATGTTCCAAATATAGATATATCTGCACAACCGCGCTTGGGCCTCGAAGCGCCCGCCATTCCCGCAACCAAAGTCCGCTGCACTCGAGTTTTTTCGTGAAGATCATCGCTTTACCTTCTCCACTCGGTTAGAGTAATACAAAGTAAACATACGGGGCCAGGGGTTTCCCGCCTTATCATTCCGTGCTTTCCATTTCCATATTGGCTTCCAAATCGTACCAAAGGTCGAGGGCGCTCCCTGGCACGATACCACGTTGAACGAAGACACATTAACTCAAATATAAGAATGCGTGGTGTATTTACATTCTCAGGGCCGCCAGAGAGAGCCAACGCAAAGCTACATACATTCTAATGTATTCGGCTTTGCAATCAGCGAAGCCAATCATGGAGCAGACGGAGAAAATACCGACGCTCGTCCTCTGTAATCCGTTCATCTGGTATCAAAACACGCTGATCGCGGATCATCGCCGTCTTTTGTTTCCCTTTGGATCCATCGCAGGCTCGAGAGCGGAGTATGCGACGACGCTAAACCGGATGTGCACAAAAACTCAGCATATTCGTTATTTCGGTGTTGAGAACGACTGACCAGTAGCACGAGTCACTGTTAATTACGTAATGGTAATGGATGGAATGCACGCTTTCACATTCAATATTGACGAATAATATGCAATGTACCTATGTTTGATATTTCCACCACCAGCAGCGAGAACTTAATTTAGCAAAGTCAAAAATCTTTAGTGCTGGCACAACGCGAAGGTACCATGGCACCAAAATTCCATGAAAATAAAGTCGCAAGGAACAAGAATGGCTGGAACGCTAATTAATGCAGGGGAAGTTCATCAACAGCCGGTCGCACTAACGCTGGCGTTGACCTCCCTCGCTTACACTGAATCCGTGATTCCGCCAGCGTTTCCACGCCACGTCTCGCAAATCACGTATTATGGCAAGTCACCCCTCTCTGCCAAAACTCCCAGTATTCTGATAACCCCCTGATCATTTTCTCCGTCGGATTTAGCATGCACTATCAGCGAGTGGTGTGCTCCCTCGCCATGGCTATCCTGGTATTCCGTGTTAAGGGATTTACAAGGGTTGGGCTATGCGCGGGAGGGAGAGAGGGCGTTGGGGAGGCCAGGGATCTGCACATGGTGTGGGTATTGCGGATACTCTTCCTCCTCCCCTTGCTCCTCTCTAGCCCCGTGCGACTCGGAGGGTTGGAAGTAGGAGGAAGGCGAAGGCGGACCGTGGGGGCAGGGGTGTGTGTGTGCGGAGAAAGTACTTGGTACAGTATCCAAAGTGGCATCTAATCAATCCATTGCAACATTAAAATTCTCTACTTTCACTACTCTTTCCTCATTTCATTTCGTCCCAAAATCCTCCCCCTTCCCCCGTCACACCTGATTTGAAAACACACGAGCTCCTAGACATGGGAGGGTCGGGGAGAGGGTGGCGCGAAGGAATTGGATGGTAGGGAGGCAGGGGTGTTGGGTGCAGGGCATTTTGGGGGGCGATGGAATATTGAGGGCAGTCTAGTTAAGAGGGGAGGTCGTCGGGCTGGCGAGTCAAGGGGTGGAAATGTACAGGCATATTGATGGAATTGAAGGAGATACGTATTCGAAATTGAAAAGCATTCGAAATTGTTTGACAGTTAAGTTCAACGTGGGGGTGTGTCTGATTAGTCGAGGCTGAGAAGTAAAGGGGCACTGAGTATATGTACGCATCCAAAACCTATCTTAAATGGTTGATGAACATTAATTAAACTAATAACACTTCATAGGTGCGGTCACCGAATAGCTTTCGATGTGTCCTTCTCCCCTCGCGCCGCACTGAGGCCACAATTTCATCATTTATCAAATTAGGTGTGTCCGTGTAAGTGGCATATTTTCAGAGTACATGATAACGCAATACCTTTTCACCCGACCGGTACAATGTTTTATTGTTGACATTTGCAGTATTAAGAGTACATGTAAACTGATAAGATTTTGGCCTCTGCTCGCCGGAAGTGACGGCTTTGGACTTCTTTTGACAAATGTCAGTGGTAATACCACAAAAAACGATTTCAAAAGTGCGACAATGTCAAACTATTATTCATGAGCCACAAAAATAATGGAAATGGAGTCGGAGTTCTGAGAATGAATTTAATTAAACATCCGGATTGTGTGTGAATCCCATGTTACTGTCTTTTCAAATTAGAAAGAATGGATTCACTTGTATGAGACTTCAGTCGTTACAGAGATTAATAAATAATTTTCTTATTTTCTTTCCTATTTTTATATGACGCAAAAAGCTTACAAAAAACTTCCATAAGCAAATGTTTACAGTTTATTCATCGCTCTTGGTTGGATGAGGTCATCAGAGAGAGTTCATTGTAACATCTGGTTCATTTTCCTTAATGGAGCTAATACCTCATTCATTATTGCTCTTCGGAAGAATGGAGATTTATAGAATAACTAGCCATTTAATTAAAAACAAAGACATGGTTCCAATATTATCCCTTATTTTTTTCTAGCAGAGGCATGAAAAAAGGTTTGAACAGAATTGAGTAATGCATTAAAGTCGCTTTTTATTAGTTATGTTACACTTATATTTGCTCATTAGAAGGAAAAAATATCGAGGGTTAATTGAAGAGCACTGCTGCGGGAATGAATGGGGTGTGAGTAATGAATATTAACCCTCGGGGTCGTCATTTTAAAATTAAGAAAACGGCAATGCATTAAATCTCATTATTCGAATTCGAGAGATTTTCAGATTTTTTATAACACACGCGGCCTTTCATTCATGGTGTGGGTGGGAAAGGACACGTTCCGCGACCCATCATGATGATGAGGGGTGGCCCTCACGTGTCCCCTCGCTCTGACTCCTCCCAACCCGCCGTTCCAGGATCACCACATTCAACCTTCCGGAAATGTCTCCTCTTCGTCTTTAATCATTCAATGAAGCAGCCCTACGCGAGAGACGGAGACAGACTCCTGCTCCAGTCGTAAAAAGAACCTCCCCTCCATTTCTGTTCCCTTCGCGCCGCTCCCTTTCCCTGGTGCCGCACCGGTTAGCTAACGCGTTCGTGCCAATGCCCCCCCCCCAGCCACGCCCCCCTTTCCCCCTGCCACGCCCCCCTTTCCCCCTGCCACGCCGAAGCCAGGACTGCTTCTCCTCTTCTATCTCCTACGCACTTTCCAACGTTAATTACGTGAGTGAGAAAGGGGATTTACATCCATATACATGTTACTCTGCAAGGCACCGACCGGTCGTGTGTTATGAGTGATTGCATGCTAGACATGCAGCATAAAAAATTGATATTTATTTAATTGCTATTTACAATAAAAATACATTTGTGCATGTAAAAGGGTAATTTGAAAATTTCTCGGAATCACCCCCATATGTCAGCCCTTGTGCAACGGGTTTCACCCGTAGTTGTAGGTAATCCTTTATAAGTAAATACGTAACGCGTCCGTACTCTGGGAAGTGATCTGTTGCACGGACGACTCTCTGTTCTTGTTCCTGTGTAGTGTTTGTGAAGACGGAAAAAATGAGATTTGAGCAGGGATTAAATACATGGTAAAGAAAGGCATGAAAGCAAAGGGAATTCATGTATACGTTCAAAACACTCTTGGGGGTCTCTCCTCCTTCACCTTTCATTGTTGCCGAGTGGACAAATGAGTTTAAGTTTCATCAGGACAGCTTAGATGATGATCCGCGAAGGGGTCGGCCAAAATGTGCCACTACCTCAGACATTATTGCAAAAGTGCATAAAATGGTCATACATGGTCGCCGATTGAAAGTGCGAGAAATCGCTGAAGCTGTCTGGATGTCATCTGAATGGGCATATCACATTTTAACAGTGCAATTGGATATGAGTAAATTATCTGCTAGATGGATGCCATGACTCTTGATGCAGGATCACAAACGCATCAGAATGGATATTTCCGGAGAATATTTTACCCACTTTTAGAGAAACTAACAGGATTTTCTGCACCAGTTTGTGGCCACAGATGAAACGGATCCACTACTATACCCCAAAGACGAAACGGCAGTCAAAGTAGTGGAAACATGTTGATTCACTACCACCAAAGAAAGCAAAGGCAAAACGGTCGGGCGGAAAGGTGATGACTCAGTTTTTTGGGATGCGAAAGGAATTCTGCTGATAGATTATCTTCCCACTGGTCAAACAATTACTGGAAAAATAATATGCTAACCTTTTGGACCAACTACAGCAAAATATGCGAAAAAACACCAGCAACTACGCAACTACGAAAACACTACGCCAACTACGAAAAAAGGCCAGGTATAGCAAGAAAAAAAGACATCTTTCATCAAAAAAATGTATGCCCATACAGAAATGTCGTTGCTATGGCAAAAATACTTGAACTAAGATACGAATTTTTGCCACACCCGCCTCATTCGCCTGATTTGGCTCCATCAGATTTCCATATCTTCCCCTAGCGCAAAATTTTCCTCGGTGGACGGAGACTCTTTAAACAAAGAACTAGCAGTCAAAGTAGACAGGTATTTTGAAGGCCTGAAGGAATATAGTTGTCGAAATAGGATCAAGATATTGGAACATGCTGGACCAAAATCATTAGTGTACAGGAAGACTACATTGAAAAATAAAAAGTTTCACTGAGGTAAAGAGTTAACTTCTATTCCATTCCGAGAACTGTTCAAATTACCCTCGTGTGAGTGTGTGTGTGTGTGTGTGTGTGTGTGTGTGTGTGTGTGTGTGTGTGTGTGTGTGCGTGTGTATGTATGTACATATATTTCGAATAATATAGAACATGGTTATTATAGATACATGCAGTAATATGTCTAAGTTAGCTATAACGTTTTGTCTACCAGAGATGCTGTAGGTAGCAATAAGGACAATAAATAAAGCTAGAAGAGAAAATTGCAACATACTAGGCCACTAGATATGTCGGTTAATGTTATACAAACCCCTTATCATTTTAGGGAAAAAGGACATCTTAAATTTATCTGTTCTACGTTCAGTATCTCCAATTTCTCGTATTTACACGATTTCTCCCACGTTATTGGAATGGGGTTAATAATAAATTACCATCCCATACATTTCTACTTTATTCACGGGATCTAAGATGTACTTTGTACTAATATGTAACCTTGACTTCGTGAATGATCCTCAACCTAGTTCCTTTGATAATATTGATAGGGCAATTAGGCTATCATATGACGATTTGGATAGAAACAAATCAAGGACACTTACGAGTATGGTTGATGTTTTGACGTTCGTAGCCGTCATCCTCATAGTGGCGTTCTCGGGGGATGAGCAGAGAGAAATTACGGTAGATTGGAAGGTAGTAAAAGGACAAGGGAATAGCGGCTATTTGTTATTTCCATTGGCCAATATTAATATAAGGATTTTTGAAAGCTTTAACCCTTGTACGTATCAAGAGCCCCTTTCGTGTACTCAACTCTATGCTGCTTACAGATTCGGGAAGGGTTTCAATCACCAAAACAGAGGTGCAGTGGCCGTATGATTGGCCGCAGGAAGCAGCGTGATAGGTAGAGAACTATATTAGGGCGAAATTGTGACCAAATGGTCCCTTCTTTTTTCGTGAGTGGGATAATTAGGGAAGGGTGTATATATAGCGGATCAGCGGTGGTTATTTATTCGGAGGGGAAGAAGGGTGGTGGTGCATTCGCCCATGTACTAGAAGGCAGGACATGAATCATAGGAGAGGCAGTAGATAATGTTCTTTGAGGTGCAGGTGGTAAAATAATGATTTTTGGGTTGGGAATTAGGAGTCAGGGGGGTGGCTGCTAGACAAACAATGGCAGAATTTACAACGTGGGCTGTTAAATGGTGCAAAAAAGACACCAGTGGAGGGGAAGAAAATCGGAAATGTTGCTTAAGTTAGACGGGCGTTTAATTGAGACGAAGAGAAAATGTGGGAATAAAAGTTATGTGACCCTTTTATCACGCACACGTAAAATTCGCGTGAGAAATCCTAAAAATTGAAAAGGTAATGCCAAATATGATACCGTACGAGGAAGTTGCATCGTTGAAACTCCTGATTTACCAGAGTTTCATTTCCGAGAATACACGCGTTCTCGGAAATCTAGATACACGAGTATTACAGTCGATCCACCCCCACGGCTCTCTCCTTGTCCGTCCCCGGAGATGGCGCTCGGCCTCGACGCCACCCACCATGTGATGCGTATTCCCTCATCCAATTACGTCATCCTCGACTCTCTTCCCAAGCCCATTCTTCTCAATAGGACTGATTCATTCCATTTTAAGGACTACACTTCATTAGATGCACTTATTCGCTCTAGTAGATTTTCTCAGTATAGGAACTATAAAAAAATTGGTTAAAATTGAGCCTAAATTTATTCTTTGGCAGGAGTTAAGGTCTAAACTTCATCTTGAATGTCCCCACAGGTGTTGCTGGAAACGTTTTGTTATCAGAAATTAGAGCGATTGGCGGTCATTGGAATCCTGTGCAATTTAATTTACGAGAAGTACCAACCATCGTGAGCTTTGTTATAAACTTTTGTGGTCTCGAATTGAGCGAGACAAAAAGAATTTTCTCTCGTATCGATCGCTCTGTTCAAAAGTCAATTCCTCTATTCACCTCCTACGTCTCGTCCCCCTGGTCAATATTGTACGCGGCTAAAATCATGCTTTCAGTGTAAACACTAATTCTGAATGATTTCTATTGGAAGATCTAGATTAATTATAAAAGTAGCTCTAATCACTTGGATGTATCATTATTTTGGATGCTTATCGTTCATTCATTATCGCCTAGGAATACTTAAATGCAAAGTGTCTTTAAGTACGGATTTAAGTACTATTTCCTAAACAGGTTGCCTACACTTACTTAATAGTTCCCTAGTTAGCAGAATAATTTCCACCATAATCAACTTTGAAATCTGAATCAAGCAAGATGAAAGCCCAGGACATACGAAACCCTCTTATCAGTAACCAGAGTTACAAAAAAAATTGCATTATTCGCAAAATGTTTCGGTTTTTCATAGCCTGTGCTGTTTTTCGAAAACAATTCGCGTGATTGTACGTTCGTGAATGTGTATATGTGATTTCTTATCGTGGGTTTCGTGCATTTCGTGTGTTTCACAGACGTGAGCGATAAGGACGAGAGAAATTGCGTGCGATGGTTGTTCGCACAATGCGCGCTGATTTTCCGCTCATCGACGAAGAATTGGGGATGGATGAAGGAGAAAAAATACATTCACTTCATTGATTCTCCTTATATTAGATTTATATAACTGATTTTTTCTGTGATGGATTGGGCTTGGCATTATCCTTACCTTTCAGGATATCGTAACTCGGCGGATTTCATTACATTTTCTGCATCACTTCCCCCTACCTCAATACCGGCAATTGAACTTCTCATCATCCTCTCCCCTCTCTCCATTTGGCAGCTGGCTGAACAGAGACTCCAGGAGAACCGCTTTAAATGTGACAGTTTTATGCCCCACGCCCCTTTGCACAGTCCCTAAAATTCTCTGCGATTGAGGAAAAATAGTTTGCGACATTCTTTCAAATATTGTTAACAAATCCATGACCCAATGCTCGTAAAACACATTCTGAGTCGTGTTGAGAACAACTTTTTTATGGAAATCTTTGACGAAGTAGTTTCTGTAAAGAAAGATCATGTTGCAAGAACTTCCGTAAATCAGTCATGCATGAGTATCCCATCTACATAAATAGAGAATTCTTGAAAACAGCTAACAATAGAATGAATTTGAGGCATAAATATATTGAAATCACAAAAAGTGAAGCTTATAAAGTTAAATAAGATTACATTGAAGATATGAGACTCCGAAAATTCTGATATTGGGATTGCTGGAGAAACTGTACTAAGGGATAAACAAAATTTCATATTATCCTCCGCTCAAACGGTTCAATTATCCACTTTGAATAACAGCATTGCAATGGATGAGGATAAAAGTTATTTTTGTGAAAATTTCCACTTTGAAATATCTGTGAGTAAAAACGTCACTCGTAAGTCAAAGTGACGGCACCAAGAATTTTCAATTTGGAAACTGAAATGACGGTCAAGATGTCACCGTATCAGATATAATATGGTTGTCTTGGACAAAAATTAATATTTAAAATAAATTGGATTTGGAAGTCCTTCTCAGCAGAACGAGTTGAGACTTTCTTGGTGCGGGAGGGTGGAGATGAGTGATAGAGCTGAATTCACGGAAGCGTCTCTCGGAGGCAGTCTGTTATTCCGGAGCGCCGACGATAACAAGCGGGCGCCTCTGTTTATTCACCGGCCGCAAGTCACCCAACGGGCGGAGGGCTGGAAAGAGCAAGGCAGCTCACCATGTGATACACGCAACGCGCTCTCCCAAATTCAGTCTCATGGAAATTCACGACCAACAGAATCACACGCTGCTCTCTCTCTCCCCATTGTGACCACCATTCCAGTGTTTCGAATTGAAATTTGTTGGCGCACTCACTCATTCCTTAAAGTTTAAAGGTTTAATTCGCACTTTTAGCTGTCATTTCCACATAAGAGGGACGGTTAGCTAAACTGACGTCATTCCGAGTCAAAAACCAAAATAAGAACGTAAAAATACGAAGTCGAGTCGTGCAGACTTACTAATACTAGTATAGTTGAGAGCGTCTCAACAGCTTGGAAATTTGCGACGCGTTTGGAAATGTGAAGAGTGTTGCCAAAATTACCATCGGGAAGTTGAGGACTTGACTTTTGTTACAAGTTCCCCTCCGAACAGACTCGCCTCTCTTAAGGTGGGAGGCGATGGTTCTATAAACTCTGTTTTGACCCCATCCCCACCTCACCCTGGCACGCTGGCGTCAGGATCCCCCCTGGTGGAGTAAGCACCACAACACTCCGAAGTGGACTCCTCCCTTGCATGTCATCAAGAGGGATAACGGAAACGAAAGTTAAGGAATCCACCGTAGGTAAGAGGCTCATATGATTACGGAGACAACGTTTTCGAATAGCATCGAAACCGTAAGGTTTTGCGATCCTTCGCTCTTGATGAAAAGTCGCAAATAAGCGATGAATAAATCATAAGATGTGCATCGAAAATTCATTCGGAAAGATTTGGACATTAATAAGTCACTGGAGGTTCAGGGAAAGAAGGAATTGGTCCCGTTATTCATACCCTGACGTATTGTGCACGCCGGTTTAAGTTTGAGATAAAGCCCTACACTCACCCAATCGAAGCAAATCTCGCGTTGATTACTGTGGCGATGGGGTTCGCATATTTTTTACTGAAAAAAATCAAGTATCACAATCCTCTAAGGGCATCACATCGAAATGGGTGGGTACTATTTTATTTATCGATTATTATTCATTTATTTATATAAATGGGCGATACTGAGACTAATAGCCCCCTATGCAACCTAACCCTTAAAAAAAACATTGAAGACAATTATATATACCCAAACCCTAAGTTGAGTAAAATCCACCAAGGCGGGAATCGAACCTGCGACCTCTGGATTGGACTGGAGAGGACGTTACCCCGCCGCCACCAGGGACGACATGGATGTAATGGGAGAAGACGCAAATCGAAGAGGACTTCCCCTCTCACTCCCTCCCTCTTCTTCTCTCCCCCTTCTCTCCCTCCCTCACTCTCGCAAATGAACACGCAAACCTCACAGCTGAGCTCGTGCACGCTCTCCTTGCCTCCGAACGCACATTTTCGCGAGTGTATTTAGTGTCGCGCGCGCGGTGGCGGGTGACAAGCGGAGCAAAACCCTTGGTCCCACTCGCACCACGCACTTTCCTCCTCCTCCTCCGGTCTCTCGCACCACAGGGCACTCCCCTTTCCCTCCTCCGTCATCCCGTCGAACCAACCCCGCCCACTGCCTTGGCAAACTTAAGGGAGGGTGGGTGGGCCCCCCGTTCGCTCGCTCGCACCCTAATCGAGTTGCCAGAGGCACCCTTTACTCTTCCACCGCGCGGGGAAGGGAGGGCCCTCTCCCAAATTCCCCCCCTGCCCCCTCCCGCTCCCTTTGCCCCGCGATCGGGGGAGGAAGGAAGAGGGGAGCCTGATTTCGGAAAGGGAGGGGGGAGGTGGAAGGGCTTCGATGAGGAAAAGCCTCCTCGTTAGGAGAGGAGTGAAATCTATTTTACGCAGAGGAGTAAAATTTCAAATGCTGTCAATGAAAATATAATAAATAAGTCGCTAACGAGGAGAAAAGAGAATGGCAAGCAGGGCTGATGGTTGGACGGGGAGTTCAAGGGTGCCCTCTTTGGCGTCCACTCAAGGACAATGTTTTCCAAGACACTCTGAGACGTTTTCGACTTATCACTTACGATTCCTCTGAGACTAATAAACAGTGTCCATGGCTGTTCCTCACGGGTGCTTTTGAGCGCTTCAATCCTGAGTATTTTTGTCTGATTAATCCGTAATTCAATTGTCCCATCACGTGATAAAAATTGAATGTAAAATATAAAGTACGTCGGCGGGTAATTCGACCAAATTAAAGATTTGAATGACGTCGGTTTAAATTTTTTTCGTTTTTCGAACGTCCTAGCATTTATTATGGTGTCCATCAATCATTCCATACCATACTGGAGCAAAGTTCTATTTACCTTTCGGATATCAATGAAAATTGGACGGGACGTGGGTGCTGTCAAAAACAATATTTTGCCGTCAACTTGTTAATCGTTTTCCCGAAGTTTCCGAAAAGGAAATAATGGAAATTAAATGTCTGCTACGACTAACTTTCAGAAGATATTTCAGAAAAAAAACATTTTCATCTGCATGGGACCAACAAAAATAATTAACCCGAAGATTGGTTTGGTTGATGAGAATTCTCACTTCGTAAGAAACCCGAATGGGCGTGAAACTGACACATAAACATAATAAATAATTCGTCTAAAATAATTACTAATACAAATTAAATAAAACACCTGAGTCATATTTTATAAATGACGCACGAGCAAGAGAATGGCGGCAGGGAAGCCTGTGATTCCCCATGAAGACCGGACGCTCAGGAAACACACATAGCTCGGTTCAAGGGATCGCCGAAGGGATTGGAGCCCACGGAAACGCCGGCCCGCCGACGGCAAACGAACGCTCCGATCACTCACTCCGGGACATCGCGCGACTGATTTTGATGTCCAATTATTAAAATATAATTTTATTGAAACGCTTAAATCTGTGAATTTTTGCTGTGCTTTAGTTTCCTTTTCTACTGGTCCATTTCACGACTGATTGGATACGTCATGTAAATGTTTTTTGCATTTTTTTTCAATTAAGGAAGGTGACATTTTTGAATAATTCGCAGAAGCTGTATCCTCATGAGATCAAACTTACATCACAAAGAGTAAATATCGAATTCCAAGAGTTCCCAGCTAGAATCTGATTTTATTGTGGCGCTCTTGAGGGCAGGTATTAATTGGGGCAATCCCGCCAGGGATGTTTCCGCCACAGTCGGACATAGGGAGTCAAGGGTCGCGGCACTCAGCGCTTGATGACCTCCATCACCAAGTGCATCTGACTCCACCTAGCACTCAAACGTTGAGTGGAAGGACTGACTTCGCATACCAGTACGACCAGTCTCAGTGCACGCAGAGGGGAGGAAGTCCAATCGAATCTCCATCGCAGGCCAAGATGGACCGACTACGTACGCACCACTCGACTCCGACACCCGGATCCAGTCTTTGCGTTACGAAGAGAATATTAAAATTTGGAATACAAATTTCTTTTTTTAGCAACGCTGACATCAGATCCTAAATGTAACACCTACTTTGATGGACTTCATTCCGATGAAGGAATAATTACCATTGGTAATCTACTAATTAAGGTAATTAAGGTAGGTTTTGGATGGACACAACTACCAAAAAATGTATTGTCTCTCCTAACATAACACAACCCAACATCCCACTTTACAACAACCCCCTCTTCATCTCTGTATGCTACTTTCCCTCTTTTATCCCATCCAGCATCCCTATCCTATTCTTTCCCTTTCCTCGTTTGCATAACAGCGTAAATACTATTACCGCATAAATATTCGATTCACCTTTATATATATATATATATATATATATATATATATATATATATATATATATATATATATATATATATACATCCATTTATATAGCTATCTAAATTTATCACTCGGTTGATAGCGGTAAAAATACCCATGAATATCGGGTCGGAAACCACTCAGGTGGACACGTAATCAAACGAAGAGTGAAGAGTGGGAAAGTTGCACAATAAAGGCGCTTAACCCTTATGCCGTCCAAAACACGGTCAAACTCGCGTTGATATCGCAAAAATCCTCAACATGATATCCAACGTGCGGAACGTTGACCGGGTGTCAGTCTAAATTAATGTTTGCGCGGCCTTGCGACAGGTGTTGTATCAAGTCTGGCTTTATCCTTTGTCTGAGATATACTTCTGCATCATACCAATCGCGTAAAAGTGTCTAGTAGAAACGACAAGCAAGAGGAACCGGGGCTGCCGGCGGAATAGTCGATGGAAACGTCGAGTCGTGTGAGGAGAAATAAAAATGCATTGGAGGGCTCAAAGGGGCCCGCGTGAAGAGGAGCGGCCTCCTCTACAAGTGGCGAGAGAGGTAAGGGAGGGGGTTGAGGAGAGGACGGGTAGGAATGCCTCTCCCTCTCTTTAAGGGTCCCCCTCCTCCTTTTCGCCAATTTAGGAGAGCAGGAAGGCACCTTAAGCATCCGCTGACGTTGGGTGGGAGCTCATAGGTGCGTGCGTTTCCTCCTTTCAACCACCCCCTCATTAGTCGGAGGGGGAAGGAGTGGGGGGGACCCTCCCGAGGGAGTGCTAATGGCGTGTAGGAGGAGAGAGGAGCGATATGATGAGGGGCGCCGTGCTCCGAAGTGCGCCACTGCAAACTGAACCCTGCTATGCCCACAGCACATCCTGGAAGTGACCTCTTTGCGCATGCGTGAAGAAACAAACGGGTGAGTGCCAGTTGGTAATGTTGGTCTTCCCAAGCTATATGCTCAACTCGGAGAGCTTTGCAAAACTTACCGGTATATATAATGACAATTGTTGGAATCCTTCGCGATTACTTAAAAATTAGGAATAATCGACATCAACATGAATATCCTGTAATCCACCCAAAAAGTGAGTGTGGCAGGGATTGCATGGACCAGGTTGGAAGGGTAAGTGATAAAGGAGGGTAGGGGAGAGGAAGGGAAAAAGGAAAAATATTCAGCAAAAAATCCATCAAATAACGTGAAAATTTGTATACATGTTGAAGGAAGACTTGATTCAAAACGATGGTTTATTCATCTAATAAATTAGTTACTTGCTATGCGTGAAAATGGAATAAAAATTAACCCCAACTATCCATACGAAAGGTTTTCATCATAATAAGACAGGTCATGCAGAAATGAAAAGCAAGGAGGGGAAATTATACTATTACATGGGCATGCTATCAAAAGGTCTCCGCCACTAAAAGCACAGGTAGAAAATGCGCAGCGTCGCTGTAGGCAGCGGACTGCGTAGGGTATGTCCCACAAAGAGAGACGAGGGATGGCAGGAGGAGCTTGAAAACAACGAAGCAGGGTGGGAAATAATTGGACGAGCACTACATTAGTGGATTCAACTGCCTAATTGCTAATTAATATTTTAAGCTCGAGAGAGCGCTCTTTTATAGCGAGCTGTATTTTAATGAATGTGTTGCCTTTTCTGTTGATTTCGAAATACTATATTTCCTCAAATTCCACTTCTCGATTGGTGGCACTATCTTTTACTGAGAGCAGAGTTAACCCTTTCATTTAGATATTCTGGAATTTAGAAAAAACCACCCACCAATGATCTAAGTAACTGATAGTTGTTTTATTTAGAAGTAAGAAGTAGTAATTTAGCAGTAAGCGAACTTCGTGTGCAACAGAGAAATCGGCTGAAAACATTGTAATCTAATACAACCGGATACTCTATTTATTTCTCTCACCCACTATCGCTTATCACTGTTTAAAATTGACTCAGAATTTGCCATAGGTCTCGGTAAATAAATTTTTTTCTTCAGAGGGACTCAATTATTTTCTCCTTGTTTCTTTTTTCGCTGCTGATCTTTCATTTCAGATATCAAAACTCTCTCGCTTTACATAACAATTGATCATAGCTCCCTTCTAATATTCTGATGCAGGCTCCTGCTTTGTTTTTATCTTTAAGTTTTTCTCTTCTTGTCTTATTATCCTTCACTTTTTATCTAAGTTGAAAATGTCTTTTTCACGTCCCTTTTGATCTCTCGCACTATCCCCCAGGAAATATGCTGTAGACATAGCTCAATTTACTTAATTTTTCTCCCCTTGAGTTCGAGCTTCTAAACTACGACGTGTGGTTTCGCTTAGAGCTTTTCTGATGCAAGCATTGAACGCAAAGGCTGCGGATAAGCAAAATCATCTTATCCCTCTCTCCGTCTTTGTTTCTTAATCGCCAGGTTCTGATCAACTTGATGACACCTGCTCTTTTAGACTGTGAGTTACTCCTCTATAAAGGGAAGGGACACCACTTCTCATAAGCATGATAAATATTTTATTTCAGTCGATATTATTTAGTCCTTTTCCCAAATCTACCAATTCAAGGAATTTAGTGACGCCGTAAAAGTAATCACAGGTCCACAATAGGACTTCATAAGATCGCCTTTTCTCTATATAAATAAACAGAATGTTGAGAAAATTTTAGGATTGGTGGGTAATTTGGTCTTATTTACATGCATATCCATGACGTTAGAATTGAATTTCGAACTTGGCATAATATCTCTGCTACTGTACCCGTCGGCGTCATTTTCAAATTGAATATTTTTGTACTTGAATGTAGTTATTGTATAATTTCTTCAAATGCCCATTCCATATTTTCACTTGGTCTCCATCTTCTAACAGCATTTCCTTTTTCATGTCTTGAACTTGATAGTATTATATCCTATTAAATTCAAGATTTGGAAAAGGAAATTCTCATGTAGTGGTTTCTCACTATTGTGGATTTATGAGGCTTCTGCCATTTACCGGATGGTTTTGCACCTGTTTGAATAAACCCTCCATCTCTATTTCTGCGATTGGCCTGTCAGTTTCATTCATAATTCAATTACATCAAGATTAATCCTCTTCAGTTCTCTCGTTGGTGCATGTTGCTTTCTCTCCAATTAGAACCAAGACTTCCTCCGTAATCTTTCCTCTTAAAGGATTTCCTTCACCCGGAATATTTTTCCTGGCTTCTGTTTAATATTTTGCCATCCTTCATCGACTATTCCTTTGTCAGCGTCATCTTCCACATTCCCTATGAAACCCCTCTTGACGTTATTCTTGGTTGAGTTTCCTTCAATTTGTTCACTTCTTCTCTACTCCACGTAATTAAAATTTAATGATTCAGTCATAGTCATCAATTTTTGTATGATGCATGTAGGCATTTCTACACTTTTGAGTGCTAGTGTTTGTGGAAATTAGTAAATCTATGCAAATAAACTTACGTTTAGGTAAGTATGGCTGCCTCCCCACACCCCACGCTACATGTTCTTCCGGTGGCCTCCGGGTTAGCTGTACTGTAGGTGTAAATTTGTACACCATTTGAAAATTAAACCTTATGAGTTCAAAAATCTTATAAAACCTTTCATTTTAATAAATAGGCGGGAAATTTTGGGTGCATAGCTAAACTCGGACTTAAATTTTGAAGAGAACGTGAATAAATTTATAAAATCAATCTTAAAATGTTTGAATCAGGTCATTCACCGGCTAGATTTTACGTCAAAACACGGAGCATTACTGAAATCAATTATTTTTGAAAACTCAATCATTTTTTCTAAAAAAGCGTGCATTTTAGTGCCTGATATTTTTCAGGTTTGGTGAAACTGTTTATAATCGATCATTAATAATTTTAAACTTTCCTGCGAATAAATTTTGAAGAACGGTTCACTAATGTTTTATACTTACCTATCAATCGTGTGACCCCTCTAAAAAATACTCACCCAAGAAAAGACAATTTGAACATTTATGATATCTTCCGTGTACCAAAACTTAAACATGGGATAGATTTTCACCTGCACACATCAATGAACTCTGAAGGTCAGTCATAATACACAGCATGGCCAAACCTGTTGCACACAGCCGAGCATTCCATGAGTACTAGCAAGGAGACCAGGCTTTACATGACCCCACATGATGTACTCGATGGTGTTGGAGGAATTAATCCATGGTCCGACCAGATTCTCTTTCAGGAGGCTGAGGGCCGAGTTTGGACGACAATCAGGGTTCGCCTCTTCTTTTCTAGAATCTTCAAGAATTGGAAACGATGTAACCTTCACGGGTGACCTATGATCTCTTGAAGAATACCTCAAAAAAGGGTCCCACACTGGAAGGGGTCCTTCAACGCCCCTTCTCGCAAGCCACAAGTTCAATCGCCCAATCTTGTTAACGGAATAAAGGAAGGAAGGAGATGTCCGTTCCCTGGCCGAGTAGAATCAAGAGGAGTGGGAGGGAGGAAGGAAGGGGGTTTGTGTGGGGTCGGGGGAGAATAGATAGGGGAGAGAGAGAAAAGGAATGAGAGAGATGGATACAGAATGCTTCGCGATGACTGGGAGCGTTCGAGGGTGGGCTCAGCCTGCATGTGGAACAACGCAACTCATCGTTGGAGTTCGCGGCACGGGGAATAGTCCAAATCAAGCATACAGCTTCAAAGTTCAATGCTGCCAATCTATGATTTACCAAAAAATGTTGCATAATGCTACGACAAAATATCTTTATAACGATTTATTTATAACTCATTTCATAGTACATTTTACACTTTTAAATTATTGCATTCTATTGCGCATAAGCGGAGGACTCCGTTAAAAGTTAAATGTCGCGCTATCTCCGCAGTTTCTTTGAATTTATCAAAAAAGATAAACATCACAATTGCTAAAAGTTGGCTAGCCTCGTGGACTGTGACGCAACGCGAACAATTACGAACAACTGTGGCATTGTATGTACAGTATTGTGTCATTCCTTTAAAGCCCCCAAAAAGTTCTATTTTTATTAGAACGTCTCGGTAGATTAATTGGCTAGAGCGCTCGTTTAGATATCGAGGAATCTGGGCTCGAATCCCGTCAAGGTGAATGATTTTTACACATTGAAATTTTTGCATCTTTATGAAAGCCTAAAATTTACAATATACTTGTCTTAAAAAGGATAAAGTGTAAACTTAAATGACCGCACAGTAGGGATAACTATGCAGAATAAAGAGTTTCGTTTGCGGTTATTCTGGACAATGAGTTCGCAAAATAAAATACCTGACTGAAACATTTACCCCAGTTGATGCCTCTAATGCTATTTTCATGATTTTTTTCACCATACCATGACAGTATTAAACAATAAAATAGGATTTATAATCAAACTGTTGCTCTATAAGTTATTTCCAACTGAGTTATTAAAATTACGTAGTAATAGGTCTATATTTATCATGACACATATTCTACAGAAATAGTTCATCGGGAGCACGGGTGGGAAGCAGATAATGAAGCCAATACCGTTTGCTTTCATTGAAGGGTCCAAGAAGGAATTCGGTGCGGGAAGTGTACGTAGTAAGAGGAATACGACGAATAAAATGGAATGTTAGGATTACAGCGACAAGAAGGGAGTGAAAGGATTGGAAAGCACAGAATGGGATGTGGAATAAGTAGGGGGCTAAATTGGGTGTAAGAGGTGGGATAAGAGGAATGAAGTAAGGAGAATTGGATAAAAGAAAGAATGAGAGCAATGGGGTGAGAGGAATAAGGAAAGGGGGAATGGAGTAAGGGGAAATGGATAAGTAAATGGGGTGGGGGGAATGGATGGCTAAAAGGGAAGTAGTGAGGTGATGGGAATGAAGTAATGGGAATAGGATGAAGGGAATAGGATGAGGGGAATGCGATAAGGTGAATGAGTTGAGGGGAATAAAGTAAGGAGAATGTGATAAAGGGAATGGGATGAGGGTAATATTATAATGGTAATGTGGTGATGGAATGTTGCGTGGGATGGGTTATTTCGATTGGTTGGGCGAGGTAGGCTGTTGGGATTGAGTTGTTCGGCACGGTTTGAGTGCATTACGTATTAAATAGAGCCGGAAGAATTGATAACAGAAATGGGACCAGTGGCATGGGGTGATAAGTTAAACGAGAAGGGAATTGGTTGAGAGGAGTGTAGTGATATAATATGGGCGCGGTGAGAAAATGAAATGTAGGAAATCCGTTAAGGGGAAAAATGAGTAGCGCAAATGTAATGAGGGGATAAACAGAGGGAAATGTGCCATGGTTAACCGAGTGGTTAAAATAGGACAAAGTGAATTGAGTATGTTACAAATATGTTTGGAGAATGAGAAAAGGGCACATTAATGTGATGGGGATTGGAAGGGTGGCGGGAATGGGAATGGGCGAGGGAATGAACGCCGGGTTAGGACTGGGGTGTCGCAAATGGAATGTCGGGAAATATAGTTGGAGGAAGCGGTGGACGGGAACCGGGTAAGTGGTGAAATAATTTCGTTGAAGAGAGTGGAATATGAGGAATGAGGTGAGAGTGTAAAGGAATGACGAGAATGGGGGAAAATTGGTGTAGGTCGGGTGCTACGGGGAATGTGATGAAGATGAATGGAATGAAGGCGATGAGGGGGTGATGGGAATCCCTGTGAGTGTAATTGGACGGGGGAATGTGGCGAGGAGCATTTTGTGCAGGAATGAACATCGTGTGGGGAACTGTATAATGAGAATGGGGTGGCGGAATAGAACCTGTGGGAATGGGGTGAGAGGAATGGGTCGATAGAATACAGGGAATGAAGGAAATATTTTGCATGGATTGATTGTGTGAGAAGGGAAAGGAGCAGGGAATGAGGAATGGAGGAATGTGACCAGGGCTGTGTCCTGTGAGATATGAGAAGCTGAAATTCAATTACCACAATGGAGAGATTAGAAGAATAGGAATGAGATGGTTAAATGCATTGGCGGACATGCGTGGGTGGTGAAAATGGGGAGAAATAGAATGCGTGGAAGGTGAGTGGTAGTAGAGGAAGTGAGCATGGGAATGGGTTATCGGAATTGGGAGGGGGAATGGGTTACCGGAATGGGGAGGGGGAATGGGTGTTGGGAATCGGTTTGAGCTGTGGCTTTTAGGTGACCGTGCGATTCGAAAGGACGGATGGAAAAAATAGTAATAATAAAGCGTCTTTATTAAACTCTTTTGAGAATGAGATGAATGAATGAAGCAATATGAATGTGATCGTGGGGGTGAGGTGAAAATGGAATGAATGGTAGGGTGTGGGGGAAGGGTTGGGGAATGGCGTGTTCCTAAATGAGATTGGGAATTTATAGAGAATGGGGGATTTAGAGAGAATGGGAGAGCGGACGGGACCCACCCTCTTTTCGTCTGCAATAGACAGAAGACAAAATTGGTGACGTTTGTTTTTGAAATTCTGGAATCGTTATTTTCCCCAATCGTCCTAAAAGAGGGCTGTCCAGAAGTAACCTCCGTTTTTTATTTAAAAAAAATGCACTGGAATGGATTCAGAAAATTAATTATTTTCATCTCAAAAAAAACATGTATCTACAATAGTTTATACCTTTTCTCCAAAGAGATTTAAACACTTGTCATATCTCTGAACCAGTTTTCAAATTCCTTCACCATAAAATTCTGCCACCTTAGATTGCAGCCAACCGATGACGATATCTTAAAGTTCCTCGTCGAAATGAGTACAAAATATTTGCTAGCCTAACTTTTCAGTCGTGTTTCCATGCAACAGAGTCGTAGAAATTTGTGAAAAACTTTCTAAGGAGTTCAGATATGGTAAAACGCCGGTTTTCACTAACTTTATCGTCAATTTTCAGATGGAGTTCATTATTCAACGCAGCCGGCGTGCGGCCACTTCTGTCATCATCATGGACATTTGGGTTCAATCTTAAACAAACGACAATACTGACACACAACTTTCATCACTCATCACATTCGGACTGCGCAGAGCAAATATTCCCTGTTGCATGTCAGCAGTTTTGAATTTTGTTTATCATGAAATATCTTATCACTGAACGGGCCATTTGGAGAACATTTCAATTGTATTGTTCATTTTGATTCGTTATTGTAATCAAACGACAAGTGGCGTGACCTTCCAACCACTGCAGTTTGAGGCGTACTGACCTACTGTATGCGTCAATACAGCGATTATGTGGCTCCAGTCACTACTTCTCACGCTACACAAATACGGAGGTTACTTTCTGGACAGCCCCCTTATACCAAAATTCGTGTCCCTGTACCTGCATCAGCTTACGGATGATTTCTCTGTAGATATCCCTTATGTGTAACCCTGTCTCAGGCTCACTATGTAGAATTTGCATAATACCAACAAACTATGCATTCCTTCCTATTCTTTGTGTGTACCGCCCTGAGCTCATTTTCGGTGCTACCCTATTCCCCTATCTCGAGGCACCATCTTCTAATAAGGAACCCCAGCCACCATCCCCCTCCTATTCCGTCAACAGTCTCTCTTTGGCACCTTACCTTCTCCCCCTTATTTTCTTCCAGGCATATATAAATAGCAATTTTCACCATACAGTGCACATGAATGATAAATCACAATGTAAAACGCTATGTGCCACGTATAAATAAAAGTAAGTAAAAGTTAATTCAATATCTAAGCCCGAGTATCCATAATTTCCACGAAGTCATGATTGATGCTTTTAATATTAACTGTTAAAACATTCTTGGTATCTAAATCAGTTATATAAAAAGGCAAATAAGTCTTATAAAAAAATCCAATGTGAGAATCCCGAAAATTTCAAGGCGTAACATAATATCATAAATGCAAGGAAATGAGAAACTAGCAAATACAAAGAATAATGTTCCTATCTTTCAGTGTATTTAACCAAGATGCTTTCACAAGGAGAAGAGAGTTGATGACAGGGACGCAGACTTGAGGCTTTTGAAATGTGGGCGAGGAGGAGAATAGAGAAGGTGAAATGGGCCGAAAGGAAAACAAATGAGGAAGTACTTGGTATGGTGGGTGAAGAGACGGGTTTGTTAGGAGAAATCCTATGAAGCCAGGAAAAATGGATGAAGGGGTATTGATCGGCAGTGGGATGTTGAAGACTGTAATAGAGGGGAGAATGTTAGGCAAACGAGGAAAGGGAAGGAACAGGATAGGGATGGATGTTGGACGGGATGAAGGGAGGAAGAAAGTACTCAGAGATGAAGAGGGACCTGATATAGAATAGGTTGCTGGATTTTGTGTTTTGTTAGGAGTCACAAAACTTTTATTTGGTAGTTGTACCCATCCTGAAACCTACCTTAACCGGTAGATTACCGTATAATTATGATGACTATAAATAAGCATGCAGATTTAATGCTTCCTCTACTCTCTACTCAATAGCAAAGTAACATAATGATAGCCTCATGCATAATGATGAGTTTATAATTCGTATGTTGTATTCGCTTAGAGGATTACCATAGAAAATATAGTAACCTTTCTAAATATTCTATTGAGTCCTGAATTATGGAAAAAAGTTTTAATTAATGATTAACTAAAAATTTCATCAGATTCTTTGCCTTATTTCTATAGTAAACAGTGCTTCTACGGGCGCCTACTGGTAGTTGTCACTCCTACGTCAAGTTTCATCATCATCATGAAAATATTTGTCGGTGAAAGACGATGACTAACCAGAAAGTAAATGACGTTTCGGCCTAGCGTGGCGGTGGGTAAGGCTAGAGCCACCATTATGGTGTTTAAATGCCCCTAAACTCAGTACGCATCCTGCTGTGGTAGTGTGCAAATTGTAGTTTTTCCACTTTGCTCACTGCAAACTGCTACAATTTGCGCTGAAACAGAAATTTTCGCGAGTTGTGACATGCGATCTGTGATTAGGTTTTTACTGGCAAAAAACCAAAAGCCAATTGAAATTCATAGGCAACTTCGTGAAGTGTACTAAGACGAAATACCGGAGTTCAGACAGTTTGAGGCAGTGGTGCATTCAGTTTAAAAATGACCGCACCACTGATCACAATGAGGACTGCAGTGGTCGGCTTAGCCTTGTGACATATGAACTGACGTGAAAATTAACTAAACATCCGGGAAAATCGCCATTTTACGATTACGGATCTCTCGCTGGACGTGGCTTTCAGCACAGAACTTTGAAAAAGGGTGTAAACAAGTGGAAATATAAGGCGACAGATTTCCTCAAAGATGGAATGGAAAAAATTGTGTATCGCTATGAAAATGCCTTAATTTGAATGGCGACTATGCAGAAAAGTAGTTAAAGAATGTTCCTTCCAAGTTAATATAATAACAATTTGTCTTAACACTAGGCATATATTTTACTTCAAAATGTAAGTTACCTTCTGGTAGGTAATCGCATGTTAGCATTCTCAGGTTCAACATTATCCTCCAGATACAAGAGAGTCCTCCCTGGACCGGACACAAGGGCAAAAAATAGAGAATATCCCATGAGACTGGATCTTTCCGCTTGCAAACTAACCAAATGGCTCGCTAATGAACCCCCAAACTTCCGGCGCACTGCGGGCCAAAACCTAGGGAAGCCCCAGAGGGAGTAGAGCGCCCCCCTCTCCCCCCTCCTTCCCCCAGATCGAATGTTCATCTCAACTCCTCTTCTTCCACGTAGCTTCACGTGGGCCAAGTATTGGATTTCTCCAGACTGAAGGAGGGTTTCCAGTTTAAGACTAACAAACAGCTCTAGCCTTTTTTTATTGAAATTCTTACATTATTATTTATTTGCAATGTGTGATGAAAAAAAAGACAGAACTGATTTTATAATTTGTTTCTTCCGACAGATGCAGCTTAATCGAACTTGTCGCCCTCAAAGTACATGCCTTGACTGACGACAAACCTTTGCCAATGTTTCTTCCAGCTCTTGAACCCTGCCTGCTAAGCCGCCTTAGGGATCCTCTTCAGGTCCGTCGTACAATTAGTTTTAGTGTCCGCAAAAGAGTCGAATCGGCGCCCTATAAAGGTTGATTTTAACTTTGGAAACAAAAAGGTTTTAATTAACTCTGGGTCGGCATTGGCTCGATCCAGAAGCTCCTGACAAATGTCCACACGTTTTTGTCTCTGTTCTTCAGTCAGCACCCGCGGGACGAATTTTGATGCGACGCGCGTCATGCCCAAAATGTCTGTCAAAATTGTCTGACACGATCCAAAACTAATGTTCACTTCCTCGGCTATCTCCCTAACGGTTAAACGGCGATTTTCCCTCACCAAATCGTCCACCAAATTGGCATGGTTGGGGTTTGTCGAAGTGGGAGTCCGCCCTATTCGCGTATCTTCATCTGTCGAGGTTCTGACCGATTTAAAATGACTTTACCACTCAAAACACTGGCTTCGACTCATAGCCTCATGAACAGAGGCATTCTGAATTATTCCAAATGTCTTTGTAGTACTTTTCCCAAGATTGAAACAAAATTTCCCGCACACACCCTCTTCCTCTAGCTCCTTCATTGCTGCCGTTGCACGCCTCGACGAACAGGTTAAGACAAGTACCGCTGCTGCTGTGTAAGGACTGGACATAAAAAAACACAACACCTCTCATTTTAGTGATCAGATGTGTCGCTAGATGGCGCACTGTCTCTCGTTTCGATCCGTTGAACGGTTTGCACAGAATAAAATAAGCCCGGTCTTTTTTTGATCACACCTTGTACAGCTAGCTCCCTTTGAATGGGCTAAGCATTGTAATTTACCAATGTCTATTGAAAAAAATATTCCGGGCGCTTGGAACTGTATAGTTGGTTCGCCTTAAACATAATTAAGTCGTTTACATCTTCAAATGGCACGTCGGTCTCTTCGCGTAAGGGCTGCTATCGCTGGGCACACCCGTAAAATAAACTAAGCCTATGTAATAGTAGTTCACTCTCATGCAGCACAATCAGGGCACCCTCGTGGCACCACCGTCCATAAAATTCAAGCCCAGGAGTGATAGGGGACCTTAGAAAACCTCTACTTAACAATAGGCGTTCGAAAATGGAACCGTAGAAAAACACACGATCTTTCAATCGAAATCGATGGGGTACTGGGCTCCACTAGTTTAATGATTGGCATTTTCTCCGATTAAAAGTCCAATTTCTCTGTTCTATCCATATGAAGGGGAATGTCTAAATATAGTGTGTGAGTTCCTTAAGACTCATTTCTGTTCGTACGAAATAAAATCGAGCCGAAATGCTGACGTCCTGCTCTCTCCACGGACGGTGGGACGCCCAAGCCAGCGATGACTCCGTAAAATGTATCGAGAATTTCAGTTAAGCCACCGAAGCGCTCTGTGAAATGCTGATTGTTTTTCAAAGTTTTATGATGTCACTAAGCACAACGCTCACGCACGAATTACGCTGGTATAACGTTATTTTGATTTCGTCATACTTGAATTTTATTGTACAAAAATCGTTTGTAAATAAAGCAAACCATCTTTTTTCGCTTCATTAAAATCCTCAATTAAGATTTTTAAAATTTCGGTTCCAAATTCAACTCCCTTATATGACATAAAACCGGCGGAATTACAACTTGCTTTCACCTTATTTATTTATTTTAGTACCCTGCAAGCCACTACTAGGGTGTGTGGAAGGGGGTAAGTACACACCAGACTAATTTTGACACGAATATGACCCTACTGCGGTCGGACAAGGTTACTCTGTACCCTTATCGTTCGTGGAAAAAATGGCATCTTAAATATATCTGTACTACACTTAATCTCTCCAATTTAATGATATATTTTCTCCTAACATAGTACTATGGGGGTAATAACATAGTTTCAGAGCCATTTCTAAAGAGCCACCCTTCCTATTCATGCAAGAGTTTAATTCATGCAATCTGTAATTTGACCTTCGTTCCGTGAGTGCTTCCCAGCCTAGCTGCTCTAATATTTTGGATACGCTACTAAGTTTATCATAGCAACGTTTTACAAATCTAGTTCCTCTACGCTGCACCTTTTGTATCACCTTTCGGTTGATGTTTTCACACAGTCCATTTAATGAATCCTAAAATATTAAGAGTACCTGCAGAAAAGTAGGACATGATCCTATGAAGGGTTGGATGTAGATGGATGGACCCCTAATGCCGATCTCCCAATCCTGCCCGTGACAACGAGGCGACCCCTAAAGAGTGAGGGCGTGACTAGTTAGTGTATATTTGCCTCGCCTTTTGGAGAAAATAAGGTGCTTCCGGAACTGTGACTTGGATCACGAAGAAGTTTGCTGAGACATGAGAGAGCATCTCTGGATACCACAGACTCAAAACCTTTCCCAGGAAACTCATCCCTATTTTAAACGATAATGACGCTACCTCATCCCCGCTGTCTTAATGCCCCTCTCTCACATACAGACGTCCCGCCAATCTCAGAAATATTCTGAGATCCACCGATCGACCCTTTGGCGCCGCTTCCCCCTCGACAAATTTCCTCATCGTTCCCCGAATTGCGACCGTCCCCGATGTGCATGGAACATGCTTGCTTACCAGATCTGCTCTCCATATCCCCTTATTGCCTCTCCACCTCATTCCCACGCTAATTTCCTCTCAAAAACTTAATTTATCTCCTCTCATGTAACCAATAATCAGCTTTCTATATCAATATTCATCCTTTAAAGAGTGTTGTATTCTTCACTAGACAGAAAATAGGCTTTTTGGGCAATGGATCTTTTGAAAAATACATAGAACCATTTTTCGACTTTTCTCTGTGAAAAGCTCTCTTCATGCCACATTTACTTCCACTGGTCCCTTTCGTTAGGGGAACAGAAATCGTTCCCCTGGCGACCTGCGCGAATGCCCAGCCACTTTCCGGTGTCGAGTCGTATTATGGTCAAGAGGAGTGCGCATCGATGTTAGCTTGGTTGACCCCATTTCCCAATTCCCAATTCCCAGCACAGAACCCCCAAGGGGGGGGGGGTCTTGGTCACGGCCGCAACTGGGAGCGAAAGGAAGTAATATGGGACGGGGGGGAGAATTGCCTCCATGGATATGCGAATTTAGCAGGGAGCGGGGCGGTACGGGATACATTGCTCGTTTGGCTTGGAATAGAACTTGTAAATTTTCTACGGCTGCTTTCAATTGTATATCGCTTGGTTGAATACATCATGTGAAAAAAACAGTAATTAACCCGAAATTTAGTTTGATAAGTCAGGATAGAGACCACCTCGTACTAAGATCAACGGCGCGTGAGATTTACCCATCAGAGTAAGAGGGAGGGGCAGTTCCTTTCCCGGTGGTTTCTCAGGGGAAGACCTGGTTACCACCTCGTAGTTCGGCGCTTTAAAAAATAGAGTAATGGTCTAATTTTTTTTTAACTCGTCTTTCTTTGCGAGTGTCCCACCCTCAATCCGCCAGATGTGCACAAGTATACGCAAAAGTATTGCCGAACGTTAACGGTGGGCCTTTAGGTTTTCAACAAAAGATTAGGCAATCTATGAGTGAATTAATGCTAGCCCAATCTGAATACAAATTAGTATTAGCGTGACCTCATTATAAGAGGAGCCAGGAGTGACCTTATTGTAACTCCTTATCCTCAGCTAGATATGGTTAGGGAAGAATAATTTTAGTTATTAATCAACAAATCAATTAATCACCTTGAAAGCCAGTTTTGCCATGTAGTCATGACCACTGATGAATTTAGGAACAGGTGGAATCAACCGGTGAAATCAAATGGAGTAATCTCTCCGGATCTCTCTTGGACTGACTAATAGCATAGAATGGAAAGCAGTAGTAGTAGTTTTTAGGGGAGGCGACCGACAGCTAAGGTCATTTGCGCCATAGGGGATGGACAGGAAAGGATGAAGGGTGGAGAGAAACCCGGCGTCGGCATTAGCCTACTCTTTACGAAAGGCGCCAAGGGGTCCGCAGCTTAACGTCCCATCCGACGGACGCCGTACTCACTCAAAGTGCCCTCCACAAAGCACCTCAAGTAGGGATCGAGATACCTCTGAAAAATATTCAACACCGCCGGGATTTGAACCCGCGCCCTCAGGGTGGGAAGCCAGTACGTTAGCCCCCGCACCATCTCGATCCCCTGAATGGAAGGCGTAACCCAAAATGTTTATGAGGGGTTCACACCGCTATAGAAAACACTATCAAAAAAAAAAAAAATCAAAGCTACAATCAAAATATTACCTTAATTCGATAATAGCGGTTCATCCCTTCAATAAATGGCCACTAGAGGAAAATCTGAATTCCCAACCGGATAGTGGTGCAAAGAAAATGAGGTAGAGTGAAAGAAGAAAAGAACAGGCGAGATTTACTTCAGAATCACTTAGAAGCCGCTTCTTAAATCATGTGTGTGGAGTCAATAAAAGGATGTGAAGTTGGACGGACGGTGGTGAAGAGAAAGGCAAGGAGGCAGATAAAATTGTTAATTTGAATATTTTTCATACAAATGCAAAAATAAACGTTCGACACCTTCAGTTGAATCTTTGTGAAGAGTTGACAAAGAATCAAGCTCAAAAAAGGCCAGAAACCTTTGAGACTCCCCATTCAAGTGATAGGTTGGAGGACGGTGATGACAGAGAAAGATTAAGAAGGAACGTTTGAGGGGTTTGGTGGTGACACGAGATAGAAGAACCGCCATAAATGAAGACTTTTCAAGGAAAAGAAAAATGCCTCGTAGATTTCGATGATTTCATTAGAAATATTCCATGGCAGCAAACCTTCTCGCTTGACTCAGAGGAATAGGTAAATAGGGATCTTCAACACATCCCCACCCCCAGTCTTCAACATCCCCTTGCCAATCAAAAGGCAAAGGCCCTGCATCCATTCTTCCTGCCTCCTTCGGATTTCTCCCAACAGTACCCTCTCCTCCCTTTCGCTCCCTACCCTCTACTCCTTTCTGTCCACTTCACCTTCTCCATCCTTCTCCACATCAACATTTCAAAAAGCCTCCAATCTACGACTATCACCATGCTTCAGTGACACTGTTTCCGCGCCGTACATAACTATACCCCATATCAACATTTTGATGAGGGTTTCCTTAACGTCTTTACTCAACATCCCTGTCAACAATCCCCTCCTCCTGGTGAAAACCACTTTGCCCAATGCTATTCTCATCCTTACGTTCCTTCTACTTAGACCATTTTGGTCCAAAACACTTTAATGTTAACCTTAACCTTTCCCTTTCTGAAGTCCCGCCTTTGTTTAATTAACATTGAATATCATCCCATATGTGTCGCACTGACATTCCAATGCACTCAGAAATGCTTACGACCCCTTAGCTGATTGGCAAACGTAAGTTTGATTATCAGCAAACCCGACTAATATATATATATATATATGTGTGTGTGTGTGTGTGTGTGTGTGTATGTATATACAGGGTTCGTCCGGAAAATAAGTGTACTGATTTGATTGTCTTTTTTGACAAAAGGGGAGTCGTCCACTGCGAATTTGTACCTGAACGACAAACTGTAAATGCTGCATTTTACGTCCAAGTGCTCGACAGGCTTCGAAAACGAGTCGCCCGCGTCCGGCCAGCGATCAAAAACATCTGGCGGCTGCATCACGACAATGCGCCGTCTCACACCGCGCTTGTCGTGTCGGACTTCTTGGCCAAGCACGGCGTGGCAACGCTGCCGCACCCGCCCTACAGCCCGGACTTGGCACCACCGGACTTCTTTCTGTTCCCGAAGATAAAGAGGAGTTTGAAAGGAACGCGATACGGGACTTTGGACGCCGTCAAAGAGGCCGTGACGACGTGTCTTCGAGAGGTTCCCGATGATGCCTTCGCGGGAGCGTTCCAGGAATGGGAACGCCGCTGGAACAAGTGTATCGACTCACAAGGGTCCTATTTTGAGGAATATTAGCTTAAGATATGTAAAAGTGTAATAATTTTTTTTTCCTGAGCTCAGTACACTTATTTTCCGGACGAACCCTGTATGTGTGTGTGTATATATATATATATATGTAGTCGGAAACTTTTCAAACCATCCTACCAGAGGGTGGTTTGAAAAGTTTCTGACCTAACAAAGATACATTTTTTCTGAAATTTTTGAGGTTGGACACTTTTCAGATCACCTATGTATGTGTATATATATTAATTTATAGAAATATGTATAAATCTGATGTGGCCATTACATCAGTTTCTCCAGACGATTTTCCTTTTCATAGCCTGAAACAGCATTATTATTAGATGATGACATTACATCAATCAGGTCTACGATTAAATGCTTTCCTGACCTCCGCTACCAAGTAAAATTAAGGGACAGTCTAGGAATCATTTCCTCTTGCACTTATTCTTGAATGGACAGTACTTTATAAAAGGCTAATATTCCGGGGGGAGTAGATTCTGTATTCACCCTACCGCCCGCGAGAAAAACCAGCGCCGAAGAATTACACAAAAGGGGATAATATTAATATCATTTTAATCTATTTATTGGGATTGTTAACTCTCAAATAGAAGTCCATCTGAACGGCGGCACCAACTCCTGGCTTACCCTCTGTCACGTTACACGCATGCTACGTGCCGTCTACCGCGGATCGTGGATCACATCAAGCGACATAACGCGGGAAAGCGTCCGTGGTCCGTTTCCAGCGAGTGAGAGGGGCGCGTTTCCCTCCCACCTTCCCTCTCACACCATTGACTGCATTTCCAATTTATGCGGGCGGGGCGCGCGTGATGAGATGCGAGAGTGCGCTGGTCTAAGCGCGGAAATGGGATGGTTGACCGTGGGGGAGAGCGGAGGGGGCATGTTGCGCTTTCTAATTAATGTCCTCCCTACCCTTGCCCCAACTTCCCCTACTCTGTTACCGAGGGTTGCCGATATGGGGGAACAAAGCGAACCATTTGGACTCCACGAGCTGCTGATTTACGCCCTTGGCCACATATATTTTGTCCTTTTTGTGTGGAGAGATCACCATCGCGATTGGAAATACAGAAAATCTCTGGAAAGTGAGGGCGCGATCGGGAGCAGGGTGCGATGTTTAAATGGAGGTGTAGAAGGAAAAAAAATACTGAGGTGACCTTTACTTCGAACTCAATGCCCTGAATTACTCGGAGGTGCCTTCACTGCTGTACCTTCAAGGCCACTCAGCACTCTCAAATAGGTTTCCGTTTTGCCGCTTCTTTTCTCGAGCGACACCTTCACGTCTTCTGGTCTCTTTCCCAGGGCTACGAGCCAATTTTTGCAACCTATAAAAGTAGTCTAAAAATAGTACAATACTTTCCAAATCACTTCTTGCAAGCAAGAGTGAGTTGCAAGCATACTTAAGTACCTAAAATATATGGGAATTAAAAAGGCATTAAAGGAAATTAAAATGGAATAGCGATATTAAGCCATTCTAAAATATTTCTTGACCATATGCTCGGCGAAAGTTCCGATGTGTGAATGTGACTGACGTGAAAGATGTGTTCTTAAATTCCGAAGAGCGATGGGAATCGACGAGATTGAGGTTTCGACCCGGCCGGAGGATTGGACCACCGTCTCTCTTCCTATTGCATCTGATTCTTATTGCTGAGCATGTGAATGCAATGACTACTGCTCGCCACCGCAGGCGATGCAGAAGGCGTATTTGTTTAAAGTTTATCAGAACAGCAATCTTCAAATTAATCTAATATTTTAACAGCTTGTGTATGACTCAGCGGAATGTGAAGAAGCCAACTTAATGCGATTCAAAGTCGCATTTTCTGTTTATTCTACAAAATATTCACTAGTTTGGATTTATTTATGAGATCTGAGATATCAATAGGAGATTGTGAGTTTTTATCCGCGGAAAGACACAGGCTGGAGGCCAGAAGCCAGGAGGCATATGTACTGAATGCCTAGAAAAAAAATTATACCATGGCTAATAAACATTACATTGATGCGAAAATATGTACCCTAGGAAACTTCGCATTTCGACCGTACCATTTTCTTTGCGTTTCATCCTCTATTCCACAATCTCCCTAGATTTGTCCACAAACCTCATTCTTTGCTTAGACTTTCATTATTTTATTTTATTTTTCGCTTTCTTCACTGTCATTTACTTTGAGTATATGTGTATGTAGTAGGTGTATCCTTAATTTATATATGCATATGTATATATATATATATATATATATATATATATATATATATATATATATATATATATATATCCACATATACATGCATGCATACATTTTTTTCCTTTTCTTTTCGATGCGCAAATCTGTGCTAATTGAATTTGTGTCTGTCTTTATGTAATTATGTATGCGTCTCAATATAATATGTATGCGACGATGGGTTAAATGGAAGAAAGAACCATTTGATTTCAATTTTTCCCAAATAAAGACCTCTATTTTTCTAATATTTTTCTATAATTTCATTATTTTTATTTTATTTACTCTAACCATCTGTTAAAAGGCCTATGCCTCAACGTTTCCTGCAACTATCATTGATGTGAAATCAAAATAATCTAAGAGTGAATATCCATAAACACACTAGGATACCGAATGAAAAAATAAATAAAAAAACCAAAAATTTTCAAAGCCATAAAAACATACAAATTAGGGCGCATTTGTTCAAAATCTAATTCACGTAGGAGTTTTGAAATATGTTTCTACAGAATTCTGCGGACAAAATCATTGAATTTTTTTACACCGTAAAGAGATATAATTGGTTAACAATATATTAATGCAATAATGTAAAATCATAGTATCAAATAATATGATTTGTAAAAACTTAAGAAGTGATTTAAGGAGATTTAACAATTTAAATAAAAAATCATGAGAAATTTACGTTATACTCTCTCCAAACGGGTGATGTGATTATTGAATAAGCTTACCATACAGCATTAGCAAATTGCCTATACCAGGTACTAGTGAACCAAATAACTTTTGGAGTTTGGAAGTATCTAATGTAACTACTATTAAAACTAACTTTTTAGCAACATTACGATGAAAACACGGAAAAAGCATTAGATTTGTGTCTGATATTACACCACGATTTTTAGTCGATTTTTTACCCCAGACAGTGTCATAAAATTGAATGATATTTGTATAACATGAGTGATTTATCAAAACACACACATTAATATTCAACTCCAACTAATGTTTTTACAAAATTATTAAAGCTATTGATATGTTTTGTACATAAATGCAATCGCGAGATTCCACAATTGTCTTAATGACTGATGCCATTAGCTAAGAGCGTAATTGATATTTAAAAATACAGAATTAGCAATGGGATTGATGAAAATTACGAATTAAAGCGGCCCCAAAGGTGCGCTCATGAAGACTTCTAAAGTATCGACATTTTTCTGAGATATAATAGTTTTAATTTTTGCACGCGTTGATCAATTGCAGAAGTAACTCGTAAATCATCTTGTCTAGTCACTCAACAAAAGCTTCTTTCCCTCTGGTAAAAAATCATCTCCATAAACATACGAGTTTGGATGTAGATATAAATTCCATTAACAGACATTTATGAACTTTTTTGAATTTTATGAACAGAAGGAATAGAGTTTGCGGAGAAACAAGGAAGAAAAAAAGTACATAAATAACACCACTGTGGTAATAAAAACTGGTTAGGAAATATAGAGCACTCAATTAAAAAACCAAAAAATGCTAACACGGCGAGGACATTTCAGTCGAATTCACTTTATAACTATTTCAAGCATTGAGTTGCATTTGATTCATGAGAAACTGCTGTGAATAAAAGTAACGCAATAAAGGTCGTTCGTCAATGCTCTCAAAAAGAGATTTCAACGCGGCGAATGAGTAGAATCCGAGTTTTTTTCGAAAAATAGAAATTTTGAACCATGCCCATTTCTGAAACGCAGATCTTTTCTGTGACTCTGAAATTATCTTCCTGAATCTACTTTGATTTTGCGAATCGGCCTTGAGTTCATTTTTCTCATATATTTTATATTGTTCCGCCTGATTCTGAAACGCGACGGAAAAGCATAAAAAAATATACATATATTTCAGAAAACGAATTTTTGCGAGGACATGCGAGCAAGTAAACGCCGGAGAGACCTACGCTGATTTTTGACCATTTGATTTATTTTATCATGTCTCTCCTTTCGCAAAAAAAACACGAGTGAGACGACAAACTTCAAAGAGAAGAGGAGACGCCCTTCGGGAATGACTATGCGCTCCTAAAAAGAAAAAGGCCCGAAGGATTGAGTCAAATAGCGAACGAGAGGGAGTGGGGGAGAGAGAGACGGAGTGGGGGAGCGAGGGATGGAGTCCTTTAATCGCAGTTGGTGTCGCGGAGAGTGCGCAGACGGAGAAGTAGAGGGAGTCACATAATTCAAAAGACTGGAGAAACGAACGAACTTTGTTTACGACATTGCCGTTGGGCGCAAAATGGCACGCCCTTGTCACGCGGACGAGAGAGCGGGAGAAAAGCAACGTAACGTCGCAGAGCCACGCGCAATTCGAGCCTCTGTTTTTTTAGTGTTTGCCGTAAAATGTGACGAGACTGTAGGCACCCACTACATGCATCCGTATTTATTTACGGCTTTGTGTGGCGCATGTATAGTGGTTGACGTCCGTCTACGGCAGGTTATCCCTCTGGTGAGTTAGTTTTTTAGCGATTCAGCAAAGAAGAAACATACCTAGTATACAAGCTCGCGGAGGTCTTAAAATACGGAAAACACTGCGACGGACATGGATGTGGAGGTAAATGATTTTACATTTGCGAGTTCTTCCATTTGAGGTCCAAGACAGCAAAGTGATTATATGTATAGTAACACAATAACGATGTCAACTAGTAATCGGAACTTATACACAACTAATATTTTTTTCAAATCTTTTTAAATTCAGCTGTGATTAATAATAAAATAGGTTCACAGGCTAACTCATAAAAAATGATCCACGCTGAAATATAAAAAAAAGGTTTTACGATTTCGTTTATTTGTTTACCCACGCATGCATAAATATTTAGGCCATGCTTTATGCAATACGATACCATATTCACCATCAGGTCAGCCAAAAGGCAAGTCCATAGGCTTGCAGATTTGAAAATGTATCCTTTTTGTTGAAAAGACTTTCAATTTTTAACCCAAAACCAATGTACCGCTTGTTGTTATTTATGAAATATTTTTCATTCCGAAAGAGACTGCAGGCAATCTCAAATGCGTGTTAACATGAAACATAAATTATGATTATAATTGGTATTAAGATTAAATTAATAACAAAATATCATTGGATAATATATATATACATATATATCAAGCTATGTTATTAATTCCTCAATTATATATAATATATATAATATATATAATATATATATATATATATATATATATATATATATATATATATATATATATTCCATGCGTAATTTTGTTATAAGCAAATGAAAATCTAGTTGATAAGAGCCAAAGTCAAGTGGTAGAAATGAACAATTTTATGGGCATTTAAAAGTTCGTTTGAATAATAAAAACCAAATATCTAATCGTGAAACAAGACAATGCATAATTACTGGATATCTTATAAAAGAACGGAGAAACGGGAAAATAAATGACACGATGAGACAAGAAGAGGGTTATAAGATAAGATGAACATACCTGTAAGTTACAAAGAGAGGCAGCATGAATAAATTTGGTTCCATAGAATAAAAGCGTTTCAAATTATTTTTTAATTGAGTTCTTGAGGATTATTGTGAGTTTTTACGTTAATCAGTTGGGAAATTTAATCATAATAGCATGTGCAAATCGTGAAAAATGCCTTTAACTTTTATGAATTAATATGATACACGAGCCTAAGGGAAGCGGGATTATATGTGCAAACGGGAAAGAAGCCTAGGAGACTTTTTTATTAAGACAAGTATTTTTATTGCAAAAAATAATCTTCAAAATTTTATAGCACTTCGCCAAAGCATGCGTTCGAGTGTACGCGAGATCCAGAAGGCAGCGCCGGAATGGGAAAACGGGAACTACGGATGTTTCCAATGCTTTGGGGAACCACGGTGATCGATTGCGGGGACCGACCGACTGCACGAATCCTACGAAGCACTTGTGGCAGAAATATTGCAATTAAAACACGAGTAATAAGCGCTGAACGTATTTTATGGAAATAAAGGTTAATATTGTGCACCGAACCTGTTTAGATACGGGAAGTTTCTCAAGAGACCCAGGAATTTAAGACGAAGCGAGAGGGCTCACGTGAGAATGATGTCGTAAGCAATGGAAAAGAGAGAAAGAAAGAATGATAAGGAGCGGAAATAACGCTAAGGAGATGGTGATAAGCACCAACCAACAGAAGAAATGGGTTTGGTTGAGGAAAGCCAATCCCATTCCGATACCCTATGAATTGAACCAGTTTTTTTTGTTGATGAATCAAATATCATTTTATTAATTGCATTTAAAAAAATCAAATCCGGGGTCGTTTGGATCAGAAAACGATTCATGTCTAGATGGTACTACTATCTCATTATCTCTAAATAGCCTATTCCCGCTCTTCTGAAGCACCAGTTTAGAGCGCCGAATATCTACGCGCTCTAGGCGCAACATAAAGAGATATAAGAGCCCAATGCATAATGATAAAGATGATGAAGGAACGCTTTGTCATATATATTATGAAAAAATTATCAAAATCCAAACTGAGATTGATTAAGTTTCAATTTCTTACAATATTTGTACTGGTGTGAGTCAAATGAAAGCCTTGAAGCATATGGATGTCTCCATTTTTCGGGTTCCCGCCGCGTTGGTAGTCATGCTTGACGACAGTTTCGCCTGGATTCCACCAGGCGTCTTCAGGTCGAAGTGCCGATATCATTTTGGCTGCGCTTATATAGCCCTCGCTCTCTCGCTGCTGCGTTGTGATTGGCTGGTTTCTGGAACACTCTCTTCCAGGAGTTCGTCAGGTGGTAACCGTCTTCCCGGTTGAAGTTTCTCGGCGTTTTTGTGATCTCAATTGATTCTCTAATCAGCCGAGGATAGTATCTTCTTTCCTTGGCGATTATCTCGGCTTCGTCAAATTTGATGTCGTGTCCGGGTTCGCTCCAGGCATGCTCGGCGACTGCTGATAGGCTGAATTTCTTATTCTTTGTTGCCCTCTTGTGTTCTTGCAGGCGGGTCTTCATGGACCTGCATGTCTCGCCGATATACGATTTGCCGCAAGAGCAAGGCACCCACCCCATCACCATCTCTTCCTTCGTCTACCGTCGCATTCCAATCCCCCATTACTATCGAATGTTTCCCTGCAGGAGCACACGCAATTCCTCTAACTGATCGTATACCCTATCGACTACTTCCTCCTTATAATTGCTTGCTGGCATGCATACCTGAGCAATGACCAAGTTCGTTGGTTCTGCTTTTATTTCTACTAATAATATTTTATCAGCCGCTTTCTCTACGTTCACTACACTTCTTCCTGCCTTTTTGTTTAATATCATTGTCACCTCTCTCTGGCTGTCGTCCCCGCTGCGGTACATTACTCTATAGCATTAAATTCAGTAATCCACGGTAATCCTTCCATCTCACCTCGTACAACTCAGCTGTGAGGGAATATATGTTAGCAATGAAATTGTTACTAGAAAATTCTTGCGGCTACTTGCACGAAGACCAAACTTTTCTCTTAATCATTTTTACATGCTATTTATTCATAAAATTTCCTTTGTCAGTTAAAATAAAGTTTCAAGAAGTATTTGTCAAATATCTATTTTTAACCAAATCTTTTTAAGCATCAGATTCAGCCGTGACGTAAGTATTAGTTAACATGAATTTCCTTTTTAATTAAATTGGGGGAACGGGAATTTTTTAAAAGCAGGCTGCCAAATCGGGCGCACTTCACGCGTTTTACGGAGCCTATGGGAAATCGCATCGATGGAACCCACTCACCGAGATGGAGAGTTTTTCCAAAATGCCTAAAACTGAATCCATTAGTCTTTCATATCACCGTCGGGTGGCGGGGGAGGCCGGGGGGAGGTGGGAGCGAGTCCTTCGGGGGCGACCTTCGCTCGTACTCCGAAAAGGTGAACTGAAAAAATTCGAGGTGGGCCGACATTTTTTCCCTTCCATCCTGTTAAGCGTGGGGAATGGGGGGTGGGGTGGGGTGGGGAAAGGGGGTTGCGAGAGATAAAAGGGAAAAGGGGGAAAAGAGGGTGGAAGGGGACTCGCACACCCACTCTCTCATCCACCAGCTTTCTAGTGTGATGTTTTAAGACGTTAAAAATCGAAAAAGGTCAGATTCTCCATGAAAACCGCTCAGTCATGAAAAGAGGGATGCGGCGATTGTTTCCCACCCCTGCTGTCATTTGCCCTCGGCTGCGCTCCCCATCCCTCCGGCCACTGAGGGAGCGAAACCGAACGATTTTTCTCCGAAATGGGGAGTAGGAGGTGAAGGATAATGAAAGCCACACACGGATCTCTCACAGATCACGCGTTACCTTTCGAGCGCCCTTTCAACCCACTGTAGCCTCCAGGAGTGGCGTATTTAACGAAGAGTGAGATGTCAGGGCGGTGGGAGTCGAACCCGACCTCTCGCTTTGCTTTTTTTTATCCTACTATTTTTTTCTTTCTTTATAAGAAGAGGATCTAAATTTCTAAAATTAGAAACAGTTTTCTCGGCTACGGAGTCACTTATTAGCGGCAGGATCTTCTCGATGTAAAGGGTTAATGAGACGTGACCTATTCCGTCAAAATCATGAAATAATGAACCCAGCTCCACGAAGAAGGAGGTAAGGAATAGACATTAAATGAAATATATTGCTCTTGGCAGCAGTTTGATAGATATAAAAAAAACACGTGACCTAAACCACAAATTACATGAGTCTCATGCGAAAGTTACGAGTTTTTATCTCCATTCAGAAAAAAATATTGGTAATTCAAGCAGCTAATTTCATGAGACACCTTTTTGAAGAAATTGTTAGAAATATAACATTTCACATCTCATTTTCTGTTAAAAGTGTGCACAAAAAGTGGAATTAATTGACTAAAGATGTTTTGTTTGTGCCTTAGGAATCGGAAATGTGCACCATAAAAAGTATGTTAGGAATTTCAGGCATGAAGGGAGAGGAAGTCGAATGAAGGAATAATCACTTGGAATGAAAGAGAGGAGTGAAGATGAATCATGCCGGAGATGGCACGAAAGGTGTGCTGGGAGAATAATGAGGTCTAGAGATAAGGATTTTTTCAATGGGAAAAACAGGTCGTGAATAAGAGGACACCAAGAGGGTCGATGAACTGCATTAAGTACCGCAGTAATGGCAAAGATTATGATCGCGCAGCAGCTTTGTTAACTATTCTCGGGAAATGCATTGACATAGAACAAAAAGAAGTATATACGGAGGAAGAGAGCCGTGAAGGACGTTGCTTAATAATGAATGCAGAGAGAACTACGTTATTTCTAACCGATTCTAGGATTTTCTTCCGATGACCATAATGAAGAGTGGAACATTTCTGCTTCATTTTTCCTTTCAGGGACTTTGCAGAAAATATTGATCGAGGCTTTGAAACTTATGAATACAATGCTAATTAAATTATAATTAATTGTAAACAATTTTCCATAATCTATTCGCTGATGTAAGGAATGTATTTTAGTTCACAAATGAAAACCTTAAAATTAAGTAAAGAGGATATAAGAAATGAGTCCAAACTTTTGCAAGGACATGAAATTAATGAGAGATTTTACTCTTTGCAGTTGATTTTAAATTAAATAGGAGCCAGATTTAAATTGAGAGTATATTCATTTGGTTTAATCATGGGGTAAAAAAATTATCACAATGTCGGGCAAAGATACTTCCACACAATACTGAAATTCTCCCTGGCTTATGCTCCAGTGGACGGCTTCAAAAGGTTTTCTTGAAGCGAAAGCAAAAATGTATTATTAGTTCTGGTTATTCGGTGATGGCGTTTCCGTAAGGGTCCCTTCTGAACTTGGAATGCCCTGCTAACTCCACTGATTGGTCATGTTACCGGGACCTCATATTTGACAAGGAGTGAATATGATTTCTAGGAAGATCTTCAATGATTAATGATCTTTTGGATAATTGATAATTCTCCTGGAAAAATCTTTAACGCCACAAGAAAAATGCCGTTCTTGCTCTTGTCGTAACTCCATAATAGCAGTTAAAAATCCCGGGATGGCTTCTGCATACTTGTTTTCGTATGTTTCTCGTTGATGTAGGTCCTGCCGGCAAAATTTCGGTCAGAAATCCCACCACCCAATGCTGATCCCATCCTTCTCTCTTCTGTCAACTCTCCTTATTCAGTTCTTCATGATTACCCTATACACTTGAAAATAGAAACTACATACATTAGTCGTGTGTTATATTCTCAAATAAACATTTCTCATTTTTCACTTCTCTTTCTTCTGTGCATGTCATTTTCCAAAGTTGACCGATATGTAAACACCAATGTAAAATGATGAGCTGATGCTACTCTTTCATAGGCATTGAATTCCCAATTAAAGTGGTCAATGGTTTGGCAAAGCAAAATTGACAAAGTTGTTCGTCGAAATTTCGGACAATTCGTTACCTTAGCAACAGAGACGTTTCAACGCAGCCTCGGAAACTTCAGGGATAAATTCGAAAATAATAGTCTTTCCTTTCACCCCCCTTTCCCCTTGTTGCTTTGATGAAAATCCCCTGGTGGGCGTGCGTCTGCTAATAACCGTTGGCACGCCCACAATTTCCTGAAACGAGTCCTTTAGCCTCCCCAGCCACTCCTTTCGCCTCTTCTACCGCCGGCGATGCAGACTCCCATCCGGAGTATCATTATTTCTCTTCCAGTTTTTTCTTGCTGCCTGTCTCTTTGCCTCCTTGTGCTCTGCCGCAAGACGGGGAGTGGAACGGAGCCGGGCAGAAATGAGAGCGGAGGCTGGAGAGAAGACCCGGCGACCGAGAGACGGCGGGGCACCGGGTGGGCGGGGGATAGGGGGCGAGGGGAAAGGCGTCCACTTTAAAACTCACTCCCGCGTCCCTTAGAAACGAGATTCCCTCAAATTTTGAGAACAAAGAAAAGATTGGGGTAAATGGGAAGCCCTTATTATTTCCATTTTTCCATGGACCGAGCGCTGATTACACAAGGAGGAGAGGAGGAGGGGGGGTGGCACGATTATTGAAACCGGTACGACGTTTCCATCCAATTTTTCATTTCGTTTTCTTCTCAGAAAAATCTTCCCTCCTCGATCCAAAAGCCAACGTGTGCTCGTCTAATTGTGTTTGCGCAGTCTCTCGCCGGTGTGGTGGGCGGGGGACCGTGGAGAGGGGATGGGTGGGGGGGGGGACAAGGAGGGAATAAGCGGTGGAGGCGCCGACAAGAGTCGAATGCCGGGGGGGAGGACCCCCCCCCCCCGTTCCTTCCCCTTCGACCTGGGTCGAGCCACTTCCCGAATGAAGAGGGCTCTGGTTATTTAATGGTGGAGGGCGAAAACTAGATGCGGCAGGACCTTTCTGGGAATCGTTTTTTTAAGAATTTGAATGGGAATTATAAACAATAAAAGAAGAATTATATTAGGAAAAGAAACCTTTGCAATGAGGACGGAGTCGACAGGGTGTGTAGGGTGGATAAAAAGGAATCATCGGTGAAGGTTTTGATTTTCAGCGTGGTTTTTTATGGATCCGAAACTTGGTCTCAGTATACATTGACTGAGATATGCATATTGTGATGAAAAAAGTGAAATGGACCAAAGGGTAAACGAATGAGAATGTTTAGGCATGTTGTGGGAAGAGATTGAAATGATGCTGGGAGAAATCCAAAAAAAAATGGATTGAGGTCATTGAGAAACAATGAAATACAAATAAAACGGTGAAAAGGAGGACAGGGTGTTGGGTAAGTGAGACAGAGGGAAGAAAATACAAATAAACATGTTGGAGGAATGAAGGGAGATAGGGAGTACGAGGAGTGAAAGAATAGCCATTTGTAATTGCGGGTATTTGGGCTGTTTTGGTGTGCAGCACTAATATCCTTAATTATTTTCCTACTTACAAAGTGACTCTAGTGCTTAATCTCTTGGATCATTGTAAGTTCACTTTTAAGATTAGACCACCTTTCACAGTAATAATTATACATCGAATTTGAGGTGACAGCATCATGAATCGGACCGCACCCGGTGATCCCGCGTAGGTGTACTAAGCGTCATATTTCAATGTCCGCTGTGTGTTTTCATGGCATACTCACATTCTCCTACGGGACTCGAGGTCACCAGAGGTTACCTGGCCGGTTACAGGAAGGAGATTATATCTATCAAATCTTCTGCATATCTGAAACTGTAGGATAAACCCCAGGAATATGAAAGAATCTTGAATAGAATGGAATGCTGATGAAATCCGCTTCGGATCGTGGTCATTAAACCCGGCACTGTTCCGTCCCTTGCTTGGCCCTCGTATCATTGGACATTGACAAGTGCTTCGAAGATCTCCCTCCCACTCATTAGCCACAGCCTGCACCAAGAAATAAACCCTGGACAGAGATTGTGCCGGGGTTTCAGACTGTTGATAAGGCGGAAGGTGTGCCAGCCGTCGATGGAAATCAAGAATCTCTACACCATTGTTTCACCACAGCAACTGCCACGGAACGAGTATCCACACCTCACTTTGATGGGGTATTTGATCTTATTATTCTTTAAGTACTCGCTAAACGTCAGTAAAATACCCTTTTTGTTGCCATGCAAGTGGAAAGAATGGATAGGAATTGAGAATATCACAGATCATGAATTGAGAAGTTTCAGGCGTGATGTGGTGGAATTCGAACATAATAAAGAAAAGATTGGAATAATTTATCACTAGATAAGTTAAGATTCTGACCTGAAGATGATGTAATATATCTATAATAGTGGAAAATTGTCATTATCTTTTCTTTATTATTAAAGATTATTATTTTAATCTGAATGTTTTCAGATTCCATCAGCCTCGGTCCTCCCCTAATTATTAATAATTCCCTTGGAAACGCTTTGATAGCTTCCCTTCCGTATAACGATATCTCCCTTTAATCTGCAGGTAATTTTTACTTTCGTAGTGCCTTCTTTTCTATAATTACGTTCGGAACAAATACATTGTCAATGCACTGAGCAATCTTTTGCTAAATGTCTTTGAAATACTACAGCAGGGAATGGAAAATGGTCGCCGGGCGTATTGTATGGTAAGAAAACATTCACAATTATTATTAGGTAATCTACCGGTTAAGGTAGGTTTTTGAATAGACATAATTACTAATTAAATAATTTGTGACCCCTAGCAAAACACAACATCCTAATTTACCTCAGGTCCCTCTTCAGCTCTGAGTACTTTCTTCCTTCCTTCATCCCGTCCAACATCCCTATCCTGTTCCTTCCCTTTCCTCGTTTGCCTACATTCTCCCCTCTATCACAGTCTTCAACATCCCGCTGCCGGTCAATACCCCCTTCAGCCACTTTTCCTGCCCCCAAAGGATTTCTCCCAACAAACCCCTCGCTTCGCCCACCATACCAAGTACTTCCTCGTTTGTTTTCCTCTCTGTCCATTTTACCTTCTCCATTCTTCTCCACACCAACATTTCAAAAGCCTCCAGTCTACAACTATCCTCCTGCTTCAATGACCACGTTTCCGCGCCATACAAAGCTACGCTCCATATCAAAGTTTTTACGAGTCTTTTCTTAACATCCTTACTCAACGTCCCCGTCATCAACTCCCTCCTCCTTGTGAAAGCCTCTTTGCCTAGCGCAATTCTTCTCCTTACGTCCCTACTACTTCGACCGTGTTGGTCCAAAACACTACCGAGATACGTAAAATGTTCTACCTACTCTAGTTTTTGCCCTCCTATTTTAATGTTTAGCTTAGCCTTTTTCTTTCTAGAAAATCGCATAACCTTTGTTTTATTAATATTGATTCTCATCCCATACCTATCGCACTGAATTTCCAATTCACTAAGCAATGCTTGCAGCCCCTTGGCTGACTGACAAACTAAAGCTTGGTCATCAGCAAACCTAACTGATTTTACGAATTCCCCGCCCACCTTCATTCCTACCTCCAGTTCTTCCCATGCCTCTTTAATCATTTCCTCTGCATACAGGTTGAACAGTAACGGTGGTAATGGGCAACCCTGCCTTACACCTCTTCCTAACACTGCCCAACCGGACTCCCCGTTCCCCACTCGCACCTGAGCAGTCTGAGACATGTACAGGTTGCGGATTAACCTCCTTTCCCTCCAATCTATACCTATTTTCTGCAACATACTCATTAGTTTTTCCCAATTCACTCTATCGAACGCTTTTTTGAAATCTACGAAACAGGCAAATACCTCCTGGTTGTGTTCTATATTCCTCTCGATTAATAGTCTCATTACTGCAATGGCATCGCGCGTACCTCTGCCTTTCCTAAACCCAAACTGATCATCCCCCAAGTAATCATTTGCCCTACTCTCTATCCTTTTGTTTATGATCCTAAGAACAACTTTAGCTGCGTGGGATATCAAACTTATTGTCCTATAGTCATCACATGATATAGCCTTTACCTTTTTCGGAATAGGAACTAAAACTAATCTCACAAAGTCTTCCGGCCAGATTCCTTCCTCATAAATACTAAGGATTAGCCCATATAGCCTCTTCCTCCCACATTTTCCTAAGCATTTTAAAAGTTCCACGGGAATGTTATCCACCCCCACGGCCTTATTTAGTTTCATCTCCCTTAATGCCCTTTCTATCTCATTGTCTAGTATGCCTGGACCTAAGCTGTCTTCCTCGCGTCTAACCTATTCTTCGTCATGTTCCTTTTCTATGTCTAACTTTGTTGGTCTAAGCTCTTTACTATACAGTTCTATATATTCCTTCCATCTCTCTTGGGTCTTTCCTGCGTCAACTATTACCTTACCCGCCTTATCTCTAACTGCCATCGTTGATCTCCCTTTCTTACTTCCCGATAAAGATTTAACTTTGCTGTACAGCGCACCGATTTCACCCTTCCTCTGCAGACTTTCCATATCCTCGCACTGCGTCTTCCACCAGGCTTCTTTTGCTTTATTTGTTGCCCGCCTCATTTTATTGTTTAATTCTTTGTACTTCATTTTGCCTAACTCTGTAGTTACATTCTTCCATATCCACGCTCATCCATCTTTGTAATCATCTTATCCATGATCCATGGTTTCCTAGTCCTTTTCGCATTAACAGTTCCAATAGTGTCTTTTGCGGCTTTCGATAACCCTTTCTTGATACTTTCCCATTTGTTTCGATATTACTTAATGTTCACCATCCTCCATGATTTCCTCTACCGCTTGTTTGTATTCCTTCCTTTTCAAACCATTTAATGCTTCAACATTCCATTTTCTAACCCGCCGCCCCTGCCTTATCTTTTTGAAACGGACGCTACATTTCATAACAACTAAATTGTGGTCAGAGTCCGCATCTGCTCCCGGGAAGCTGTGCGAATTTATCACACTGTTCCCAAGCCTGTGTCTAACCAGGATATAATCTGGCTGATACCTTTCTGAGTCACCTGGTATTTTCCATGTATACCTGCGTCTTTTGTGGTGTCTAAACCAAGTGTTGGTGATGACTAACCCCTGCCTCCTGCAGAACTCAACTGCTTTCTCCCCGCGGTCATTCCTCTTGCCTAAACCGTAGTCCCCCACCTTATCACCGTCTGTTCCTTCGCCTACCGTCGCATTCCAATCCCCCATCACTATCAAATGTTTCCTTTCAGGAACACACGCGATTATGTTTTGTAATTGATCATATATCCTATCTACCTCTTCTTCCTTATGGTTGCTCGGTGGCATGTACACCTGAATAATAACCAAGTTCGTCGGTTCTGCTTTTATCTCTACTAGTAGTATTCTATCCGTTACCTGCTCTATGTTGACTACGCTTCTTCCTACCTCTTCATTTAATACTATGGCAACCCCTCGTTGGCTCTCGTCCCCGCCGCTGTATATTATTCTATACTTATCACTCCAGTAATCCCCGCTATCTTTCCATCTCACCTCGCATAGACCTAAAATATCTATCTCCCCTTCCCATCTCTCGCTTAACATTCTCCAATTTCCCTGTCCTCATCATTGTCCTAACATTCCACGTTCCTGTTCTAACTAATTTGGCCTTCTTCTCCTGCGTCTTCTGTCCTGCTGCTGCTGGTTTTCCCTTGCAAGGGTTTCGTGGGATGACGACCGCGGAAGCCTTGCCTCCCCCGCTGCCGGGCACGACACACGGCCGATTGGGCCGAGCCCCTTGAGTTGCCAGGACTCAAAATCTCTGTATAGTCCATCATGTAAATCTTGGGAATGATAATTGAGGTGGTTTCCCGTTGCCTTCCTCAACAGTGTTTTAACGTGACACCATCACTTACTGGCCGCCCCTCTGGGGTCAGACGCCATTGCAGCCGCCTCACTGAGGAACAGACGCTGCGTGGCTTACCTTTCGTCTGGCTCCTAACCTTCGACCTATCTGGCATGGGTGACCCTACCAGGAGCAATTATTATTACTCCCGCCAGCACAGCTCTAGGGGTCATCGGAACGCACAAGGCCTTCCACCACGTCAAGGTTGTAGTCCGGGGAGGGACATTCACAATGTATTGCAAAAATTCGCGGGGGTATTGTTTTTAATTAATCATTACTAATAAATGACCGATATCTCTAGAGAAAATTAATTCTCCATATAATTGATCCATATGTACTCAATATTGTAAATTACGGCCCTTAATGCTGACTTTTTTTTTGTTTCAGGAAGTCGTAGATTGAAGATACTCGCAGTATGGAGAAGACTGAGGCTCGCAGTGTGATTAAGTTCCTTCATTGTTTGGCCGGCAAATCCACAATTAAATGATGACTCTCTGTGTAAATGAAATCCCGGCATGTGACACAGTTGTGAGGTGGGAAAAGAATCTTCCAACTGGCCACATGTCTCTTACAGATGATCTGAGTAATTGAACACCCACACTCATGCTGCCGACGATGCTGCCACAGTGAAGGAAATGGAGGATTTTATCCTTACATTAGACCGAAGAGACACCATCTGCAAAATCATGAATGACACTGATCTTAGCTGCGGCAGTGAGTGGAAAATATTCACAAAGAACTGCACATGTCAAAGGTGTCAGCAGGATGGTTTCTCCGGCTACTGACTCCGTTTCAAAAGCAAACACTGCACTACCTGTCAAGGAAGGTCTTCAGCAGCAAGACGAATAGGATTTTTTTAATCATCTGGTAAAAATAAGAAGGGATGAATCTTGGACCTATCAATATGATCTAGAGACCAAAAAGAAGAGCAAGGAGTGGAAGCACAGCGACTCACATCCCCCCTAGAAGGCCAAGGCATAGAAGTCTGCTAGGAAGGTTATGCTGTCTGTTTTAGGAATCAAAGTGATGTGGCTCTGAAATTTTGCTACATGGAACTATGCAGAGAAGTCTTCAGAAGAACAAATAAAAATCAAGTCTATATCTCGATTGTTTTTATTCATTATTTAAAGTGTACGGTATCCCATCATACAATCCTCGAAAATATGCGGTTAAAGGCAAAGTAGTGGTACTTTAAAGAATCCTTGTGTTGTGTGGCTGATAAGTGATTTTTGCCTTTAAAAATGTGGGTAAAGGGGAATATGAACTAACTAAATTTGATACCAGTGGTGGAATTGCAAAACACATGGACAAAAGGAAATTTCCACATCTAATCAATTCACTGCAACATTAAAATCAGCTCTCTAAATTGCTCTTGAATTGTGACTAAAAATTATCACCTTATTGTCACAGGCAAAAGTCTGATGACGAGATGAAGTGGTCAGTTGCAATCATTTAACCAAAAGAGCTGGTAGTCTAGCCTACTCCACGGCTTATGCTTTAACTTTTGAAATCTCAACTTATTGAACGAGAGTGTAAGGAAACTAGGGAGAGTGAGAGGGGATTGTACGCCATTCAAAACGTTATTGACTTGGACATGTGACACACTTCAGAAATTAAGGTGTGAGTTTGATGGATAATAATGTAAAATTTTGGTAGAGGAGAATGCTGACGAGACACATCTTTGGGCTGGGGCTTGCAATGACACCGTATTTAATATTGAAAGGGATTCTGGGGGCATTAAATATTTAAAAATTGAACTTGGAAGTGGAGAGCATTGGTTGACTCGGTTACTGCATGGTAAAGAGCTACTGCAAGAAACATCTTCCATATAACGACGCCCTGGCGCTACAAAGTTTATCCATGGCCCAGAAGGCCAATATTTGGGCCCCTGAGAGGTAGCGGCTGTTTTTCAAATTCTCTCCAATAGACGACACCTTAATACCATGAGTAATCATAACAGCGATGGATAGCTGTTTTTGAAAATGCCCACCAGAAAGCCGAAAAAAGGCTGAGAGTAGAAATCGACGTGTACATCAGTCTAAAACGTCATTCCTCATGCACTACTCATGTAACAGCAAACATTTTATATCAATTTGAAAAGAAATTTATTTTTTTTCAAACATGTTTTATAGAATTAACGTATCTTAACTAGGATATTAAATCATTTTAATTGGGAATATACAACTTACAATCTCGAAATTTTGAAGATTTTTATATTTCATCTCAAAGGATTTGGTTCACACCCAGCAGCAAAGGGAAATATTTTATCGAATAATTGTATTTTCTCATTGAAGATGAAAAGATAAATTCCTTTAGCTTAATTTTATTGGAAGCAATGAAGCGTCACCAAAAATATTAGTTTTAAACACATCAAGTAAAGGAAAAACTACTTATATTTGCAGGATATATAACACTTCAACAGGACAATAAGTTTGATATCCCACGCAGCTAAAGTTGTTCTCAGGATCATAAACAAAAGGATAGAGAGTAGGGCTAATGATTACTTAGGGGATAATCAGTTTGGGTTTAGGAAGGGGAGAGGTACGCGTGATGCCATTACAGTAATGAGATTATTAATCGAGAGGAATATAGAATACACCCAGGAGGTATTTGTCTGTTTCGTAGATTTCGAAAAAGCGTATGATAGAGTGAATGGAGAAAAACTAATGAGTGTATTGCAGAAAATAGGGATAGATTGGAGGGAAAGGAGGCTAATCCGCAACCTGTACATGTCTCAGACTTCTCTGGTGCGACTGGGGAACGGGGAGTCCGGTTGGGCAGTGTTAGGAAGAGGTGTAAGGCAGGGTTGCCCATTATCACCGTTACTGTTCAACCTGTATGCAGAGGAAATGATTAAAGAGGCATGGGAAGAACTGGAGGTAGGAATGAAGGTGGGCGGGGAATTCGTAAAATCAGTTAGGTTTGCTGATGACCAAGCTTTAGTTTGTCAGTCAGCCAAGGGGCTGCAAGCATTGCTTAGTGAATTGGAAATTCAGTGCGACAGGTATGGGATGAGAATCAATATTAATAAAACAAAGGTTATGCGATTTTCTAGAAAGAAAAAGGCTAAGCTAAACATTAAAATAGGAGGGCAAAAACTAGAGTAGGTAGAACAGTTTACGTATCTCGGTAGTGTTTTGGACCAACACGGTCGAAGTAGTAGGGACGTAAGGAGAAGAATTGCGCTAGGCAAAGAGGCTTTCACAAGGAGGAGGGAGTTGATGACGGGGACGTTGAGTAAGGATGTTAAGAAAAGACTCGTAAAAACTTTGACATGGAGCGTAGCTTTGTATGGCGCGGAAACGTGGTCATTGAAGCAGGAGGATAGTTGTAGACTGGAGGCTTTTGAAATGTTGGTGTGGAGAAGAATGGAGAAGGTAAAATGGACAGAGAGGAAAACAAACGAGGAAGTACTTGGTATGGTGGGCGAAGCGAGGGGTTTGTTGGGCGAAATCCTATGGAGGCAGGAAAAGTGGATGAAGGGGGTGTTGACAGGCAGTGGGATGTTGAAGACTGTGATAGAGGGGAGAATGTTAGGCAAAAGAGGAAAGGGAAGGACCAGGATAGGGATGTTGGACGGGATGAAGGGAGGAAGAAAGTACTCAGAGATGAAGAGGAATCTGATGTAGATGTTTTGGTAGGACCACAAAATATTTGTTTAGGAGTGTGTCCATCCAAAAACCTACCTTCACCGGTAAATTACCTAATAATAAATAATCACACTTCAAAGTACTTTTCACCAATTCTCAACACTTGACAGAAATTAAATTAATCAACTTGGGACCTCATGTCAACTCGCAATCCCTCCTGACCACCCCCAATCCCTACCCCCAGCATCACTACCGCAAATACCCCCACGGACCCTTGCTCACCTCAACTCGTGTGCAAAACTCCCCCGAATTAATTGCTGCATTTTCTATCCCCTGGAATGCAAAACTCCATTCCAACCAGCATTCCTTCCTCTCCTTTCATCTCCCATTCCCCCATCCATCCCCGCCCCACCTTTGGGCCTCTTATCCTTCCCTTCACCACCCTGTTTGACCCCAAAGTAAACCCCATGACGGAGGCTTTGGGCGCAATCAACTTCAACAAGCTGCGGAGAAGTCCGCAGCTCGCCAAGCAAACAGCCCCTCGGAAAGACACCAGCCCCGCGAAATGTAATTTGCCGATTCAGGGAACGCGGATATCATTTACCCCTACCCTAACTGAAGATAAATCTAAGTCTTGGAGTCTTCAAAGCCTAAAGAAATTCATTCTAGTGACAGAAAACATAACGCACAACAATTATGTGGGTAATTAAACCAGGAAGAAGGTTACTCAGCTGGTACTAATATTTAATGCAAAAACGAATCTGCGCAAGCAAACGGGTATCCTGTGATGTGGAATAAAACCATTCTCTCTTCGACTCTCCTTTGCTCTCAGGAGACTGCATTTAAGGATCAGAAAGGTTTGGTGACTCTTGTGCTGATTTCCGACCCCGAACGCTCGAATCCCGGAGGGGGTAGGATTCTTCAGTGGTATCTTGATCCCTACTTGGGGTGGTTTATGGAGAGCACTTTATATGAGTTCATCGTCCGTTGGATGGGTCGTTAAAGTGTGAACTCCTTGGCTCAATATCGTTAAGAGTAGACTAGTGCCTACGCCGGGTTTCTCTCCATCCATTATTCCTTCGTCCCCGAAACATCCTACCCCTATAAAATTACCCACCTATCCCTAATGGTGCAAATATCCTCAGCTCTCGGTCGACTTCCCAAATAATGAATAATAATGCTAAGAAATCTCATACATATAGTTTCCTAACTTTATGGAAAATTTCATGAGCAAAATAGGAATAAAATAGGGAAAAATATGGCTCTAAAAAATAAGATGTAGCTACGAAATTTAACTGGTCGCCTTTACATTAAGAAATTGTTACTGCCATATTTAACATCTTTAGGTGTGTATCCGTAGCAAAAATGTCTCCACATTAACAATTTACCATTTAATCCTAACCAATATACGAGTATGTAATGCCTAGTGATACGATCTATTGCGCCGTGCCTACCTTAGAGTAATTTATCCGTGGAGAGTATAAAAAAACCTTTTTTTCACATAGTCTTTGCGAGTTTTATTATTTGCGTATTTTGTAGCGCACGACTTGGGAGTCAAACAAACTGAGGCAGACATAATTGTTTGAAAAGGGGCGTAATTAAAGACCTAAATTGCGGAATACAGAGTGCTGAAATAATGTATTTTGCCTAGTTAAGCACTTCAGCCTTCATTGAGGGGACATCATCAGTCTCTAATTTAAATTAAAAGCATTTTATCAGTGAATAAGTTGTTTTTGGTCATGCTGAAAGTTAAGTATAAAATTATTTTACCTTAAATATATATTACTTCATTAATTATTTTTTTCTCGAGCGAAACATTGAACTGAGATTTCCAAATTTTCTTATCGATTTCAGTTTGTTCTACTATCTTTGTCATCTTTATTTTCAAGTTGAAGAAAAACCACATGTCGGTATAGTTAAGCTCCTCATAGTAAATCAAACATTGGCTCCAAAAATTTCGCTTTCTTGAACGTTAGCATTTACATATAAATTGCTTCAGCTCTTTAGGATATTAAACCGTCTCTAAAATGTTAATTCCAATCACTATTTGTGCTTCTGTCCTTCGCACTTATGTTGAATAATACCTTCTGAGGCAGTTTGGCGAGAGATTTTGCTTTAAATGAGCCAGTATTAGTGAGAAAAACTAAATCGACGTCAGATTTAATTACCTTCCAAGTACACCTGTGTGTATGCGATGCGTAATTAACGTAGATCAAGGTATGCGATGCGTACTTAACGCAGTCAGTAGACTATATCAGGATTACATTCTAGCGTGTCTAAGGGGAAGTCAAGCTGGTTCAATGTTTTTCTCCCGCCGCTGGCAATAAGCTCTCTCATAAAGCCGGCTTAATATAATGTTTTCAAAATTGCTTGTGAGTGCTCCGCCTTTCTCCCAGAAATGAGCATCAACTTTCTAAGCTTTCAAGTTTGAGTGGATTGCCAAAGGTCTCATGAAATTCTTCATCAACTCTGTTTAACGATTCTGATGTCTGTTTCCATCCGTTTCGGGTCATCCCCTCTCTCCCTCTTCTGCTTTGTCGGTCTCGAGGATCTCCGAATGAAAGCTCTCTCCGTGCAATAAATGTTTCGCGTTCTTTGGCCCCCTTACCTTCCCCTACCCCAGAGTTGATTTTTTCTCGCAATCACAAGCACTGTCACCCCGCGCGACCTAAAAAGAGCTCGCTCCCATTCCCCAGCCTCATCTCCTTATCCCGTTGACCTCGCCCCCGTGAGGACATCCTCCCCCTTGGCCCACCCCTGCGCCACTCTCGATGACCACCCTCTCACTTCTACATAGACTCATTCCCAATTGAACAATATTCTACCAAGCCATAATTCCAATACTCCCCCTTCATTCCCACCGTTTCCTATTTTCACCTCTCTTCCTCTCCATACATATGGTTCCGCATTTTATAGAAATATATCTAACGTATACATTATTTTAAAAACACCAACTAGGATAAACTCTATATCGGACGAATGGTCGCACCTATTACTCTTATAATCTCAGATAAGAGCGAATGCAGATTTGTAAATGACTTTATTTGGTGAAGTTACTCTCTTTAAGGACGTTTTAAAAGTATCTAAATTAAGTTTTTTACAAATATAAATACTTGAATACCTACGACTAGGCTGAAGATTTCCTTTTTTTTCGTATAAATTAAATTTTAACTGTCACGATGGCAAAGGTTTCAAAAATAATTTTCCGATGAAGCTTACGAAAACCCTAGTATTACGACCTTATTGAATTACAAAACGTTTGTAATGCAGTTTGATATGAACAAATTAACTGTACTGGAAGGACAGAGGCAAATGTTGAATATTCCATCGATTATTCCGGTCGTTGGATGGACCTATGGAGTTATTAACTAATGGAAAATTAATTATTTCAGGGTAACATTAGAAAGTGGTCCCCATCATTTTTTTCGATTTAAGAGGACATCACGGCTACAACGAGCATTTCAGATGACCCCAATCGAATGAGTCATGGGTCGACAGACGACAGTATTAGGTCTTTTTGGAATGGAAAATCAAGATGGAGGTGCTAATGGCACGTGGAGAAAGGGACAATAAGGACTTTACACAGCACAGCCACGGGGAAAGGTCTAGGCTCTTGAATTTGCCAGGGGTCATCGCCAAAACTTTGATTGCCCTTCGGACCCTGTGAATCCTTAAGGCGCCCTACAAAGGGATCAACCCTAGATGCCCTTTCGAGAGTGACTTAACTTACCCTGACCGCGAAATTTATCCGCGGAATTAAGGTATGAGACGGTTAACGCCGGCGACCCAAAAGTTCCCTCATCACATTTCTTGGTAATATTCGGGAAAAGGGTTTGGTTCCTTGACTGCTGAAATTTGAACTGAACTACAAATGATTATTTAGGACTAAATATTAATAGACGTTTATGCCCATTCATGAAGTGATGACCTCAATGATTGTCCGGATAAAACATCAACTTACTCCCTTGTTATTGTTATTATCATCCCTAGTAAAACATCGTCCGAGACCATTGCGCCCAACTGCAGAACACGCAATGCAAACGATTTTAGTGGGCGCGCTTCCTTCCGACTAGAGTGTGAGGACCCTCATTCGTTTAATGGAAATTGGCCCCAAATTCAGGTTTGCAGCCTACAGGTGAAGAGTAAGAGATTTATTAAGATTGGGCATTTTATAGAACTAAACGCGAATGGACACGTTGAATTCAAACGCAATTTGTTGGCAGAAATAAATATTTGTTTTTCTCACAAAATGTCATTTGAGATTTTTTGATCGTGAATGCAATTAGTCATAATCAGTTATACTCTAAGAAGATAACTTCATATTTGTTAAATATTAATAAATAATTAAATTTTCCAGATCCTAGTGGTCTTTAAAAAAACCAGCAGTAAAAGGGCGTCAAATGCATTGAATTCTGTTTAATAATTTTTATATTTCAACGATTTTAGGTGTATTTTTTATGAGATAGCTAATGACTGAAAGGTTACATAGGAGCAAGTACGTAGTACTTCGATGTGGGTGACAATAAATAACACATCAACCATGTGTCTTAAATAGTAAAGGCGCAATTATTAGCTTTTTTAAGGTCATTATATTTTAATACGCGTATATTTTACAATACGTGAAATTTGTCGGAAGAAATGAACGCCATATTAATTTATTTATTTATTTTATTACGTTACATATAATAAAAAACATCTATTTCTTAGTAATTTTTACAGTCTAATCCTGTAATCGTAGCGTTATTATCAAGGATGAGTGAGGTACTTAAATTTTGTACAGAGCTACTTGTCAGCTACCGGCCCAAACATTTTAGCAGCTGTTTCATTGCCATAAACTAAACGCTTTCTCTTTCTAACACTTTGATTGATTTCACCTAATTTTGGTTCCCAAACTTTTTTAATTTATGAATAAAAGAAGTTGTAATTGGTGATATCATAAACATATAATTGGAAAGTGAAAATAATATCAGTGAAAAAGTCAATATATTCCAGTTAAAAAGATATTTACATTTTGTAGTGAGAGTGTAATAATGCACTTAGAGCGCGCATTATGGGGTCCTTTTGAGGCAAATAAAATATGTACTCGTTTATTTGTGCTAGCTCGAGAAAAGAATTCAGTGTTGCCATTCGGGAAAAAATATTTGCCTGCTTTTTTACATTCTTTGATACCATCGGACGCTTGAAAAAGGAGCAGCATGTTTAAATTTTTTGAAATATCAAATTCATTTTTTTAATGGAATTTATTGGATTTATTTGCTCTATGTGCTCTCCGTTCTCTTGATAATGATCCTTAGAACCACTTGAGCCACGAGAACGACAGCCAAGTGTGAAATCAACGTTGTTTTTTCCACATTCCTCACGGCTATCTTTTCCTTTTTGGAAATACGAACTAACACTAATCTGAGGACATTTTCCGGCCAAATTCCTGCCACATTAGTGCTCTGAATGAGTTCATAAAAATTCTGTCCCCCTGGTTTTCCTAAACCTTTTAGTTGTACCGCAGGGATACTGTCTACCCCCACTGCTTTATTTTATTGCAATTCCCATAATGCTCCTATCTAATTGCTGAGTAAGCCTGGAACTAGATGAACCTACTTCATATTTTCTTCCATATGTAATCTCACCGGTATTATTTCTTTACCACAAAGTTCTCTTTTACTCCTTCCATCTCTCACGAAACTTTCCTGATTCATCTAATTTTTTTCCCAATTTATTTTTCGTTGATAACACAAATTTTCCCTTCTTCCATCCAAATAATGTTTAAAAATTGTTGTGTAGCGCATCAATTTCACCCTTACTCTGCAAACTTTCCATATCCTCGCGCTGCGTCTTCCACCTCACTTCTTTTGCTCTAATTGTTACTCGTCTACGTTTATTGTTTAACTCTTAACCTTCTGCCTAACTATTGTGTTTACATTCTTCCATTTCCTTATCTCATTTTTCTTTGCAATCATCTCATCCGTGATTCATGGTTTCCGTGTCCTTTTCCTATTGTTTCGTTTACAGATATCGATATCACTTATTGTGTTCCCATTTTTCTTCTGTTTCTCACGTAGCTGGTTCCCATTTATCACCGGTGATTCTCTCTACAGTTTATCGATACTCTCTCCTTATAATTCTGGGTAATAATTCGATATCTTCAACGGTTTCCCTAGTCTCATTCTCTTTAATCTGATGGTACACTAAATTATTACTCAATCACTATCCGCAACCGCATCCGGGAAACTGTGCGAATTAAGACAGCCTGTACGACAAATGTGATGCATATAATGAAATATGTTTTTTTGATGAATTTTGACCACAACTTCTCCCTTAGTTATTTTCAGCGAATGTTAGTTCTTACATTGTAGTGCAGATGACAAATTTCAGCGAGCATATTTAGTATGTGTGGTAAACTCTTCCTTTAAATTGTTAGATACGACTATGTCATAAAGATGCACTGACTTTTATATCGTTCCAGATTTTTTCGGGCTTATGCACCCTAGTTTTATTTAAATAGACACGATTTTAGCCTCACTTAAAAGCTAAATAAATGCCATTTCTAAATTAAATGACAGTTAAAGTACTCCAGATAAAAATTTAAAAAATTAACATATCCATTGAAATTCCCGGGCAAGGCACTCTGGGCACCTGCAGCTCCATCCAAGCTATGTGATTTTTCGGGTACCAGATCTTCCTGGGAAACCATAACCGGCACAGGGAAAGTAACTGGCCCCCACCCTGATGTGTGCATTTTACACACCGTATAGGGCTTAGTACTGGGTGAACTCTGCCATCACCTACCAAACCGACCTTCGGGTTGATTATTGTGTTTATGGTTTTATATTCATTGAAATCGCTGGGAAATTGGGAGAAAAAGATTTTTTGTGTCAAAAAAATTTGGAAGCTATATGTTTACAATATCTCTATAAAAAGTAGAAGTATATGAAATTATGACATGTTTTTTTGCCTTCACATTATCTTAATCTTTCAGTCGACAAAGATGGTAACGTGGAAACCTGCAGGTGCACCGATTCCTAAGGCAATATTTCATGACACGAGATCGCTTTATGGGAGAGGAAAGAAGAGCATTCGCTTCCACTTGAACCGAAAAACACTTTTGAAATCTTCCCCAAGGTGTTCGGGACAGGTGTTTCAGACAGATACTATCCCGCATATCTGTTGCCATTCGTGAGTTCCCACGTGAAGAAGTGAGAGAGAATGAGAAAGGGGAAGGGAACGCACCGCGCGTTCCAAATTGGTGCCTCAACAGCCCTCGACTGACGCGAAAATCCTCCTATCCGCGCTCTCCCGCCGTGGCCTGGGACTCTCCTCTCTCTGTCCCGGAGAACCCCTCGCCCTACGTCCGGGGTCAGCTGCGGGCTTGGGCACGTCCGCCAAATTCGTAGGCACGAAATTCTTATAAGCATTCCATGTGCCCAGCACGTGAGTTTATCTAAATGATTTTTCTTTCCACGGCCTTGAGAATAGCTTATAATAATTAATTTAAATATATATTGTATTACTCAGGTCTATTAAAAGTGGTAATTGTGCATCTATTCGGTGTCATGAACTAACTAACTCAAAATCATGTAGTAAAATAAATTTTCTACTAAAATTGACGATGTTTGCGATGTATTATACGTTATATCCAATGAGATGTGAATACTATGATTATTAATCATCTCCTACAGTGTGTATGATAATATTTTATATTTTAGAATTTTCTTTTCTTCCGAAATGGAGAAGAGAATTTGGAGCCGGCGTTGGAGTTTCCTTGCTGACTGCATTTAAAATGATTCGAAAAAACAAAAACGACAAATGACTTTTTTCTGAATATTTGTTTAGAAATATGGTCAATGCTGAAACAAGGAATAAATTCGATTCTTAATTGATATAATTTTCCAACAATCACCTTGACAACTCAAACATCTTATATTTTAATGAAATATTTAAAATTGTGCTTAACGATGACGAATGTGAGACTCCTTGTGCATCGTGTTCTTTTAGAGGACTTTTTCGTATCACGTTGATAAAGAGGGAGAAAACTGTCAGTGCGATACAGCGATGGTCCTAATTTTACTCAAATTACATTATTTTTAAAAATAAATAATAAAATACAAAACTTCCCGCAGCTTTGCGGGAAGTTTTGTATTTAGAAAGCTATCACGTACGGATGCACCTACACATAGACGGGTAATAAGGAAATTGATGTCCAAGAGGCCTCAAAATTTCCACTGAAATTACTAAGCCAAACCCTGGAACGACAGTAATTCTTCCCCCCAAGACAGCGCCAGGAGGTGTTCGACGTGGTACGCCCACGATGACGACCCCGTCCTCGCGAAGGACCGCCGCCGATTCAACCGGCAGGGCAGGCGCCGCCGGCTGGTAAACACGCGTCTCTGCGGCACGCCCGTCGATCGATGGATGGGACGGGTGCTGACATAACTCAAAAGCACGGGAGGGCGAAGGGTGGTAAAACATGAAATGACATTTCAACATTTCGAGGGGGATCCATCCACGCAGCCGCCGCTCTCCATGGGAATGAGCCCAGAGATATCATGATTAGCAATGAGTTGAGCGGGCAAACAAATAGATGGCCTTAGTAGCCTTTGGGTGATATTCGAACCATGTTCCACAAGTCTCGAGTGTCTCATGTCTGATTCTGTGTCAAATATTATTCATAACAATAAAATTATACAGGGCGTACGCCTTTGATAGTTATTGTGTCGAAATATTTGCATGAGACTAATAACATATGAAAAGACAATTTTTTTCTATGAAATGAAAAGGTGCTATGATGCCATTACTAACTGCATTACTACTCCCAGTGAAGGAGAAAGAGAGAGAGAGCCCGCTATGCCTCGTGCAGTTAAGGCCGACTCAGCGCTCGCGTTGCCTCAGGAGAGGACGAAGGGGCATCGCCGTACAGCATCAACTGGCGACAGGACGTCGTCGTCTGGAATTGTGTCTCCTGAGGACCTTCGTCGTGTGTTCGGGAGAGGGGAGTCGGCGCCAGCGTCGGCTTCCCCGATCCCGAGGACGGCGAAACCAAAGGAGACCGCTGGCAACGTACCTGCCACAAAAACAGATCCAGCACCAACGGTGACACAGGATAGCTCCAGCGGCCCTTTTCAGGACCAAACTGGAGTTGACGACCAGCAAGGTCGCAAGACCGCCAAGAGGAAGAAGGAAGCGAGAAAAACGGTGCTGCCGGTTTCCTCGCAACCAACTTCGTCTTCGGCGCTCCCAGGTGATGAGGAGGGAGCTGCCCGAGCCCTGGACTCGGGCGACGGTTTTACCGTCGTCGGCTCAAAGAAAAAGAAGAAGAAGGCGTCAACCCCTACGGACGACGCCATCCCGATGCCTGCTGCCACCGAAGGAGCACCAACGGTGACAAAAAGGAAGACGCCTCCCATAGTGCTGTATGGCGTCACGGACGTCCAGGGGCTCATCGAGCGACTGGAAAAGGAACTCGGGGACGAGTTTGGATTGGAGGTCAGGCGATCTTCCATCCGACTCGTCACCGAGACCATTGAGGGTCACCGAAAGGCGACTGCGGTACTGGATTCCTTGAGGATCCAATACCACACTCAGCCCATCGAGAGAATTCCCGGGGTGAAGCTTTTCATCAAGGGCGTATCTCGGTGGGTCAGCGATGACAAGGTGACTGCGGCCCTTCAGTCACTTGGCTACGTCGTCAGAAGCCTTCGTCGCCTGACGGTCATGGAGGCTGGGAAACCGGTCCCCATTGATCGCCTCGTGGCGAATGTCGTGAGGACGCCGAGAGCAGTGCAGCCAAGGGACATCCGAAAGCTGCACTACTGCTTCGTCACGGTGGAACAGTGCCGTGGGGGAGGTGGCCCGTTGCAGTGCAATAACTGCATGCGCTTCGGGCACATTTCCCTTGCATGTCGCTGCGCCACCAGGTGCCTTCGGTGTGCTGGAGCCCATCGAGTGGAGGAGTGCTCCAGGGGGAGCTGCGCAAACTGCGGAGGTGACCACGCTGCTGTTGCTCGACGCTGTCCTGTGGTGATGGAGGCCTTCCGCCGCCACAAGGAAAACAGCGACGCGAAAAGAAAGGTTGCTCCGGCTGCTGGGAAGCCGGCGAAGAAACCTGTGCCGGCAAGGGCTGCAGCGAAGAAAAGGGAGGGGGGAAAATCCTTCGCCACGATCTTAAAAGGCCCTTCTCAGGACCAAATGGAGATAGACACGGCGACAAACGCCCGGTACCAGATCTCTTCCCCTCCCCCGAGCACAGAGAGGACCAAGGACTTGTCAACCTCGGCCCCGAAAGTCAAAGGGGAAGTCCTTCCGGGGACAATGGAGAAGGAGAGTACGGCAGAGGACCGGGGAACGTCGACGCCAGCAGGCGCCGCCAAGCCTGTGCCCTCTAAGTCTTCCAAAAAGAAGAAGAAGAACTCCCTTCTAGCTCCTGCGGAGAAGAAGGAGGAAGCTGCAGCGGAAAAGCCAGCCAAAACACCGCCGACCGACGCACCCCCGGACCAGGCAAGGACGGCCCTTGTCAGGACCAACGCTCCCCGTGACCCAGGGATTGCTTCCGCGGCTGTCGCTCCCGTCGCCTCCATTGCTCTGCAGGAGGACCAGGAGCTTTGGGTGACAGTTGCGACGATCTCCAAGACTCTGAGGCGGTACATCACCAGCAAGCAAGGGCTCCTGCTCCTCTCACTCCTGGAGGGACTGGCGAGCGCAAGATCGGTTTCTTCACCCAGTCATGGGTAGAGACCCTCTAGTGCTCGTCCAGTGGAACGCCAACGGCATTCTTCGCCGTCGTGAAGAACTTCGGGCGTTCCTCCAGGACAAGAATGCTGCCGTTGCAGCCATCAATGAGACGCATCTCCGTCCGTCCGACGCATGGAGACTCCCCGGCTGGACCATCTTCAGGTCTGATCGGGACCTTCAGCGCCAGGGTGGTCGAACATCAGGAGGTGCGGCCATCCTCGTCCGGAATAACATTGAACACCGAGCGTGCCGAATGATCACTCATCGGAACGCGGAGGCTGTCTCGGTGGACGTCCGGACGCGGGGAGGATGGCTCCGGATATCTTCCCTATACTTCCCGCCAGGGAAGCCCTGGGACCCGGATCTCATCCTGGACCTACTAGGAAACGGCAGCCCGGCCATCATTCTGGGAGACCTCAACGCCAAGCACCCCACCTGGAATTCAAGGTCTCTCAACACGAGAGGACAAGCCCTCCGCGAGCTTGCAGACGACGAGGGACTAACGGTGATTGGCCCGGCGACGGCGACGCACCAGCTTGGAGACGTCCTTGACATTGCAATCTCACGTGGTGTCCGGACGTCTCTCAGTATGCACTCGTGTGTTGAACTGTCGTCGGATCATAACCCGACCATCCTGTTGCTGGGGACCAGAGTTCCAGTGATTCCAGCCAGATCTCAACTTGACCTTCGTGCCGCGGACTGGAAGACCTTCCGAGGGCTCATCGCTGGTAAGCTGCCGAGGGAACTGACTCCACCAACATCGGAGGAGATGGCAGACCAAATGGTCGGTCATCTCACTGCTACCATCACCGCTGCCATTGAGGCTGCGATTCCTAGAAGGGAGAGGCGCTCGTACTACTTGCGTGTGCCGCTTCCTCCCCCGGTTCGCGGACTCATCACGCGCCGGAATAACATCCGCAGGCGCTGGCAGCGGTACAGGACCGACGACCTTCGGCAGCAGCTACATGCGCTTGACCGGGAAGTCCGCTGCGCCCTCCAGGAAGTCCGCTCGGACAACTGGGAGGCGCACCTACGGGAAGATCTCTTGCGGGAGGATGGCGCGGAGGACATGGAAGAGATCTGGAAGATCTGCAGGAAGCTGCGAGGAATCCAGCGACTGGACCCCATCGTCGTCTGCGGTGATGAGGTGGCGACATCTCCCGGGGCGAAGGCAGAAATGCTTGCGACCTATCTCGAGGGCACCTTCAGTCCTAACCCCGGGAACGCGGATTCGGCGGCCATCGAGGAGGAGATCGCGGTGTCGGAGGAAGCGGTGAATGCTGCCCCTGAAGATGCTAAGGCTGCTCCCCAGTTCCGGAAGGAGGACGTTCTGGGCACGATACGCTGCTTACGCAAGAGGAAAGCCCCGGGAAATGACGATATACCCAATATCGTCATCCGGGAACTTCCGAATGCAGCGGTGGCGTACCTGACCAGCATCTACAACGGCTGCGTCAGGATTTCCTATTTCCCGACCACTTGGAAGAGAGCGAGGATCATATGTCTCCCGAAGACGTCGAGGACGGAGGTGGCACCCGGAGACTTCCGGCCCATTTCTCTACTCGACGGATTCGGGAAGATGTACGAGAGACTTCTGCTGGAGCCGATAGTAGGTTTCGTCCGAGAGGCTGACATCCTCCCGGATGAGCAGTTCGGCTTCCGCGAGCGGCATTCCACGGTCCATCAGCTGGTGAGAACCACGGACTTCATCACGGACGCCTTCAACAGGAAGATGTCGGTGGCAGGCGCATTTTTCGACGTCAGCAAGGCGTTTGACCGCGTCTGGCACCAGGCACTGCTGTTGAAGATGCGGAGACTCCACTTCCCGACGTGGATCATCGAGGTGATCCGCTCCTACCTAAGAGACAGGACCTTCGTCGTTTCCTGGTCTGACTCGTTCTCTGGGGTGCACCGGATCTCCGCTGGTGTCCCCCAGGGTTCGGTTCTCGGGCCAGTATTATTCAACATCTTCTCCCATGACATTCCCAGGAGTCATGGGAGGCACGAGGTCCTGTCACTATACGCGGACGACGCGGCGCTCCTGTGCAGCTCCCGGCGAATATCTTTCGCCGTGGAGAGGCTGCAGATCGTCGTCGACGAGCTACTTTCGTGGTATCGTCGCTGGCGGTTTGCAGTCAATGCCGGGAAAACGAAGGCAATCGTCTTCCATACCGGCAGAGGAGCGCCGACAGAAGAGGAGCTGTCGGTGAATGGAGTCACCCTTCCGTGGGAATCCGAGGTTCTCTACCTCGGAGTGCTGATGGACCGGAAACTCCTTTGGAACGCCCAAGCGCGACGTGTCCGAGGGAAGGCCTTCGCGGCGCTTAACCGGCTTCGGCCGATTATTCGTCCGGGGGTCCTGAGCTCGGAAACGAAGCGTCGACTGTACCGAGCGTGCGTGTTGCCTGTCATCACGTACGCAGCGCCGGTATGGTCAGGAGTGCCGAAGTCTACCCTCGCTCTCATCCAAGTGGTGCAGAACTCTGCGCTACGGTGCATCTTGGGATGCGGGCGCTACGCCCGCGTGGAAGAGATGCACCAGGACGGGAACATGGAACCTCTGAACGTCCTTCTTCCGGAGCTGTCTCGAAGATTCTTCGAGAGGGCTGCGGATTCAGACGTCGCCACCATCCGACGCCTCGGAGAGATCCAGGTTTCAACGTGGGACCGCTATAAGCGCCCCATTGCGAGCATGGATCGCCAAGATGCCCTCCCAGCGAAGAAGAGGCCCAGGCTTCAGTAGCAGGGATCGCCAGAACGCCGTGACAACGCAGAAGACGACGCCCTGCCTTAGAAGCCTAGGCGGCTGGAAAGGCAACACAGTGGAGCCCCGACCGGAGTAACGGGGGTCCGTCCACGAGAATTGGCCCAGTGAAGATATGGTAATTATTGCGTAGTTCAGCTTAGAATGAACGTAAACGTGGCGAGTTTCTTAATACTTGATAGTTGGCATATATTATGTGAAAGGTATGTAGTGAAATTGTGTGTCCTAAAGCCATTGATTCGTAGCCTATATGATTCTACCATTCCAGGCCATGCCCTAAAGTTACTCTCAGATATATAACATTATTTCTTCTTTCTCATGCCAAATCCTTAGATTAATGATGCAACAGTGTTTCAGTCGGCTCTATTTTCTTATCATATTTTCAATTCTATGCAATTGGACCAGGAACTACTATTTTCTGTAATGCATACCGAATTCGAGGCTTTTCTCTCTTCCCCTTCATCATTCCCCGAAAAATGCCAGTGACGTAGAATATTGCCTCTTTTCTTGTTTTGTTCTCCCGATTTTCTTACTTCTCTCCAGATTGAGTCACTTTCCACTACAAACTATTATATTCCTTCATTTGTTATTTTGTATTTTCAACTGATTTTTTGCATTCTTCTATAGCTGCACTCTTCTAAGGACCTTCTGAGACCCTTTCAACCAGGGTTTACCACTACATAGGGAAATACTCGACAAAATGTTTTTAGTGATTCTTTTCTCGTGAACAGACTGATACTGCCTATATTTTAAGGACTTTTTTCCATATCGAACATTGTTAGCATGGCTTATTCTACTTCTTATTTATTTATTGTTTCCCTATCGACGTGCATGTATCGTATGTTACTGGTGACTACGAGTATGTGACACATTTTCAAATATTTTTGATAGCTTAATTCTGGCGGCAAGTGGAAAATACGCGACACAAAGATAAAAACTTGTTTCACTCAATTTTTAGATAGCTTAACCGATATATTTTTACCGCTAGTTTCAATTCATGGAAAGCTGCAGGATTTGTATTTGTCCATGATCATGGTCATTACACAACCGCGCAGTATGTTCCGGTGAAACTAGAATCTCTGGCTTTACCATATATTTTGTGATTTCCATGTACTTATCATTCCAAAAATGGAAGTATATTTCTTTATCCATATTTCACCGAAGGAAAATACAAGCATATCATACTCTGAGTTCCCTATTGGCAAATGAAGCATAGTATCTTACCCCTCTAGCATTCTAAAGCGTAATAAAAGCCAAAATCTTTTAGTTAAAAACTTTTACCATTATTTTTTATACTCTTTGTTATTTACAGCTTGATATTTGATAGAATTACTACTCAGACATAAACAATACTACTTAACTCATCATCATCGTTCATCTAAATCAACTTCCTCTTTTATAAGAATCGATTGGCTTAATTACCTCCGCGGGCGAAAACGCTCGGACCGCGTATCCATAGATACCTTATTTTGAATTGCTTTTTAGTTCCCTTGCTATGGCCTATAACTGTCCATTTAGCTGAGCCATGGAATCACTCACATAAATTGGATTCTTGTGATTATTCCCACGTCTATCAAGGTCACCTAATGAGAGATTTTATTTCAATGAGCTTGTGAAAGATTGAAGCTATCAAATTTTACAAAATATTGCAGGGAATTAGAGGAACTCAAATTTCCCATAGCTCTGTGCAAACAAAATTCAATGTCATTCACCTTTTCAATTCTCGTTAAATTTTATCCAGGCATAATTTTTCTTCTAACACTTCGACAATTTTAGTTCAGACTCTTAAAAGATTCAGTACCGCTCCTTCTGCTATCATTCTTCTGGCAATTCAATTTACTTTCCTCTTTCTCACTAACCTTTCGTATGTATAAAATGATTCTCATTTAATACCCATTGCACTGACTTTCAAACGCGCTTAGCAATGCAGCCGAATTGGCTGACGGGCGAACTAGAGCTTGATCATACAAAAACATTATTTATATAACGTATTCCCCAACGACTTTTATTCCTAACCCCAGTTCTCACCTTGCGGCATTAAAATTTTCCTCTACGTACATATACGTTGAACAGCACAGATTATAATAGACACCCCTAACTAACCCCTCTTTTTAACAGAGCTTTTTTATCTTCCACATCACTCAGTAATGCTTGCAACCCCTTGGCTGACTGGCAAACTAAAGCTTGGTCATCTTAGGCCGAAGTGCTGTTTTCGGGCTAATGCAAAATAGACAAAATAAATAAATCAGCAAACCTAACTGATGTCATGAATTTACCACCGAGGTAAATCTATCTCCAGTTTACCTATGCCTCTTTAATTATTTCCTCCACATATACACAGAATAACATCGGCGATAATGAACAACCCTACCACATACCTTTTCCTAACACTGCCCATCCGGACTCTCCATCCACCACTCTCACCTCAGCTGTCTGTGACATGTTCAGCTTGCGGATTAATCTCCTATCCCTCCAATCTAGCCCTGGTTTCTGCAAAACATCATCAGTTTTTTCCCGATTTATTCTATCAAATGCCTACCTTTTCGAAGTCTACAAAACAGGTAAATACATCCTGATTGTATCTCATGTTCCTCTCTATTAGCCACCTCATTACTCCTTTAGTATTGCGCAGGCCCATCAGCATTTTGAACCCAAATTAATCATCTCCTTAGTAATACTTTTTCCACTCCTAAACCCTCTTCTTGATGAGCCACTTTAGTTGCGCGGTAAATCAAACTTATATTTTTTGTTCTTATTTCCCATCTCATTTTATTATTCATTTATTTTTACTTTCTTCTATCTTCTCATATGCTCACACTCATCCATATTCTTCACTCATCTATTTCTTTCAATCATCTCGTCTGTTATCCAAGTATCACTTGAAGTTTTCCTATTTACTTTTCTTTTTGATTTTTCTATTGACCTATCGTCATGATTAACTTCTATCTTCCAGAAATTGCTTTCTTTACATGTTAATTTCTGATTCCTAAACCGCAGTCCCCTACCTCAATACCATCTCTTCATTTTCCATCTTTCACCTTCCAATCCCTCATGACTATTTCAGATTTCCCTCCAGGAACACCCGCATTTACATCCTCGTTTTCATCGTATACGCTGTAGACTGCTCCCTCCCTATGGTTGCTTGGAGACATTAGTGGCATTGCTGAAAAATGACCAAGTTCGTCGGTTCACTTTTCTTTCTTTTTCTTTTGAAGGGGTAGTGGCCTCCCCAAAACATTCACCCTTCGTATGATTCATGACAATCTTTTTCCTGATTTTTTCAAGTTTCCATTTTAATAAACTTATTTAAGTGACCGATTGGCGAAGTGTTTCTTTTGATGTTATCATCTGAACTAAATTAAAGCTCCTTCTTTAGGTCTTCTTTGCGTGAAGAAGAGCCAAAACCTTCTCTGAGTCACTATTCAACTGTTATCATAAAACATGGTAGATCTCGATAAGAGAAGGTGGACTTGGGCCGTTATAGCTTCATTTCCAACAAGCATTCAATTACTATCTTAACTATCAAAGTAAGTCCCTGACGTGACGAAATCAAGGCTTAATTTACTATTGAATATTGTATTGGTAACAGTAAAACCCATTGAAACAAATAACCGCGTGTACATAAGAGAAGTTGATAAAATTTCAGATAATACCTGAATAGAAAGAAGTATAATTTTCCCCAAAAGTGAATGAAAATGAAGGTAAAAGTTACCTAACAACAGAATTAATATAAAATATACCTTCTGCCAGAAGAAAGTATAAACATCTCTATCATTCGCGAATTAGAAATACGTAGTTTAATTCAAAAGACTACTAATAGAAAACATGAAATAAGGATGGGCGATAAAAGATTATTACGCTACCACCTTGAAGAATCAGGGAAATTAATATGAATACTAAAAATGAAAGTTCTAAAATCTGGAAAATGGTTGGAAAGAGTGAAACGATAGAAGAGAGGGAAATGCACCATAGGTGCTTGGAGAAACACTACTTAGTACAATTAACATCAATATAAGAGTTCTAAGACTCAAAAATGTGTTGGAATATCGCCAAATAATTTATAATAAATACGTTTTGAGCACCGAAGAGAGAAAGTTCATTAGTCGTCAAGAAAATTCCACTGAAACTGAACCGCAGAAGAAGAATTGAAGCATTGAAGCATAAAAGAAATGAATACAGGAAACTTAAAATCGACAGAGAAAAAAGCAATTTATAATAAAACGCTATATTACCGACCAAAATGACTGTGAAAATTAATTACCACTAGATCAAGACGAAAAATTAGCAATTCAGAACACTAGATGAAGTGGCAGAGTGAAAATCACGACCTGAAGGACTAGATTAATCATCATTTTCGATTAAAATCATTTCGTATACAACGTGCAAGAGAAGGAGTTGAGGTTCACTAAATTTTTAGCATTGCCATCAGAATGCAGCAATCTCCCAGCTCGTGGATAAAGATGGCGTTCAGAGGAGATGGATTCAGTTTGCCTGACTGGTTTCTTCATCATATCTATTGTGCAAAAAGAGCTGTATGGCGATCACTGGGTCGTTGATAATTATCGATCAATCACGGAGGAGGTTTAGCAGCATATATTTTTTTAAACTTTGGAATGTATGCAACATTCTGCGGGGAGGTTTCCATATTCTATGAAATAGAATGAACATAAAATTACCGGAGGCCTATCTGGCCAATCAAATCCTTCCAAATAATATCTGCCACTTTCAGAAACGCTTCCCCGATTTCGAGAATCAAATCGATCCGAAAAAAAACCCACTTCCTTATGTTAATCGAGGTTGTTTTTGTGTTTGATCGCTCTATGTAGATATTGAAATTGTCTCGGAGAATGGATGCGTGCTCGCGTTACCTCGGCGTAGCTAACTTCCGTTGTTTGGCTAAGTGGAGCAAATCGATGGTAAGGGGGTGGGGGTGGGGGGGGGTGGTCGTCGCCTAGGAAAGGAAATCATCGCTCAGGTGAGGAGAGGGGATCGGATATCCACGGCACCTCCCCCTTCCATCGCCCCCCCTCCCCCGCGCGCTCTTTGCCAGGATCGGACGATGCCATTCGTGATCAGAGGGAGGATCCGGAAGTCCAACTCCAGCGCCCGGCTTGTTGTCCATCCTCCAGCCAATTACATATATGCCGCCCTGAGTTACCCCTCAGCGGATTGAATTACTGATTCAGAAGATGCCATGACTTTAAAACAAGATTAACTATTTAAACTGACTGGGACCACCCCTCTGGAATAGAGCGAAGTCACTTGTACAGTCAACAATTTGGCTGTCAAGGGCTTTTGTTAGGATGAATTACAATTTATTTTTCTTTTTGGTGTTTGGATAATGTTGTGAGTGAGGGAAACAAAAACTGTCGCGGGTGGAAATGTCGCAAGATATTTTGGACTTCCTCCAGGTAGTTTATTTTCTCGACAACGTTATTACCTCAAAGGATAGCTCAAAGGGAGCTCAAAGGATACAGGTTCGACTCCATCGAGGCGCTTGAAGCGGCGAATACCAAGGCTCTAAACATTATTCCGGAAACTGACTTCTAGCGGGCTTTTGACGAGTGGCAGACTGCCGAACTACAGGTATATCGATAAAGGAGGAACGTATTTTGAAGATTGTTAAGTAATTGTAATGATAACTGCAATGAATTTTGATTTTTGTAACCAGTCCCGATACTTATTGTACGGACCCGATGTATATATAACTATCAACAAGGGCAGGGATCACCCGAGGAGACCCCAGGATTAGGCTCGTGGATCATCCGCCACGGTCTATCCCCGCCACCATCTCCCCATCCGCTCCATTAACATATCAAACGAGGAAAAGGAAGTTCAATTCGCTGACGGGGCCTCGCTACCGGATCATGTCTTCTCGCAGCGTGTGACAAATAGCCCCCGAGGGATGATTTCCCTTCCCCAGAGTCGTCATGGGACGGCATCCGTAAGGTGGTTGGTTACTTCTCCATCAATTAGTGAACGCAATCAATTACATTTCGGAAAAGGCACGACCTCACCACTTTATGAGACTAATAAGAAAGTCAAATTTACAAATTCTGTAGGTTTAGAGACCTAAAAACACATGTCACGATGAGCTAGTGAATAACAACCAATTACTTGTCGGAATAGAGATTGATTTGAAATCAAACAATGAAGGCAATTAAGTCCGTTTTTTTTGCAAGCGCTCGAGTTTCGCTCGCGCGGATGTAAGCTGTGAATGAATTAAGCTTGTGTTCCAAGTCTTGTTACACACACATTTCACAGCTTTTGACATTTAAATTGTTCTGTGTACTGCAGGTTTTAAATGCCGATGAGATATTCCTAGTTTTGCTGATTTTAGAGACGAAAATACCTCCATGGAGCCCTAGAAGTGCGTTATTCATTGTGGTCACTAGAACTGTCGGAGGACTATATGAAAAATAGATTCGCCATTTATAAAAGTAAAATAATTCCTATATTATGACAATGGAATTTTAAAAAATTGGTATTCAAAGAAATATTTCGAATAAATGCTCAGACTACTCAGTAGAGTTTAGGTTGTAAGAAGACAGACTACAGGATGAGAGAGAATGACTTCATTATGAGAGAATGTGCACTGAATGAATAAGCCGCAGAAAATTATGAAAAGGTGTGCCTTGCTGTTTTCGTCATGTGGTAAACGTTTCGTGAGGAAGGTGTTGACCGACTGAGAAATTCACGGACAAGGGACTTGCTAGAGAGACTACTGAAGCAAGAAATATTAAATGCTTCGGGTACAGTGCACGTGACAGTGAGTGAATACGTCCAAGAAGAGAAAGGCACTCACAGACAGGGAAGTAATGAGAAATTAGTTAAAACTGGTGCATGAAAGCAAGTTTCCTCTCGTAACCCAAAACAGTGGTTCTCTTGACTTTAGCTACTCGGAAAGGGCTCAACATTGAATACTACGACGCATGTGTAGAGATAATTTAACGTTCAACTTTGCTAATTGTGCCCCAGTTGTTCGCCTATTAAAGCTTCAAAGTCAATTATCAAGTCCTCGTGGACTGCTCAAGCCGAAGAATTTTTATTATGGCAACGAAAATGCGTTCCAACAAATTTGAAGTCGCATATTTTCGGAGGGCATGGCAAAGAAGGTTCTGTTTAACCTCTCAAGTATTTATACTTGCAAATTTGTTTGTAACTTTGAGAAACGGGTCTTTATTTGATATCCCATTGAAGATAAGTCATTGGCAGTTTAGACAATATTCCGCCTTCGCGTACGCTTTTAACCGCCATTAAAGTTTACAACACAAAAACGTAATCGATTGTACATTTAGTTACGGCTATGATTCACTGATTCATTCATTCATTCACCGATTTAAAATACTTTATCAATCCTTTAACCAATCGATGGCTTATTTTAATTACGTATCTATTAAATGCAATGAAAATACAGTCCGCGTTTCGAAGTAATCTCCTCCCTAAGGAGAGATAGTCTCCCTGGGGAGGGAGAGAGGTCTTCTCTGGCTCCCGGAAGGTGTTCCCAAGGGTTCCACGCATTATGCAAAGCACGAAGGGGAGCGGAGCGGGTTCAAGGAAGCATAAGTCCTCATCAAAAGTTTCGGGCGCAAATGTTCGCCAGAGTGGAAGCAGGGCAATGGGCGATTGAAGGGAAGAGGGCAAAGGGAGACCGCCCCGATAAGAATGACGGTTTTCATTGGCTAGTCAACCGCGAGTGAGAAATGAAAGGTGAGATATTATTTTTCCCGGGGACCACGTGAGGGCATTTACCCTCGATTTTAATAAGTTTATTTATCATAATGGTTTAATTGGATCACTCGTCTCCTCTTGGGTATTGAATATCAATACTCCCATTTTCCTCTCAAATTCAGAGTTTATTAAATTTGACCCGCTGGTCGGTCTAAACGCCTTCTCGTGAAAGACGATAGAATTAATTTTACTTTCCCGGACGCTTCCGTTTGATCCCCCTGCTTTGATCCCCCGGATCTCGACAAGATATATGCGATATGCCATCGGGCTCCCCAGGGAGCCGCACAGGTTGTGCACCCGTGAAGGAGGGGGGGGGGTCCCAACCCCAACCATTGGGTTTGCATCCAAGAACATCTCGAATTAGAACAACGAGTGACTGATGACAAACTGTCGTGGGTCTGAGATAGCCTATGGCCAGCCCTCTATGCTCGCGTGTATAACATGATACACGCACAGTTTTTTCCTCTAAAACTAGGTTTACAAGACACGACACTTCTAAAAAAGTCAACGTTTCGACATAAAAATACTTCCATGCATCTAGGTTTCGTTATATGGTCACTTAATTCACCTGGATTCGACACAGACGGGCCAGGAATATCAGGAATGCTAAATAGACTTGAAGTGACCGAGTTTACATACGGTGCAAATCAGACAAAATTAATTCAGTGAAAATTATTCGTATACAGATCTAAATATCTAAACTGCAGAGGCGTTTCGGAGCACTAGGGGCAGGTGAGGAAATTCACTATGCGTAAAAGTCTGTGAGAGAGTGTTGACAATAACTTTCTCTATGGTTGCCATTTCAGGGGATCATGTGGCTATACCATCTCCCTCCTCCTATTTTATAAAATCGGTTTTGACTCATTTAAAACAAAGAAGCTCCCAAATATTAGAGAGACACGTGAGAGATGTCACGAAGAACCGTGGGATCAATTTTTCCTGAGGTACCATAGAACCCCGTGGGTTTTTACCGACCTAATGTTTTGTATATCTAAACATCTATGAATTAAAACCAAACTTTTATTTAAAAACATACGTGACTTAAAAAACTATTATAATGCAAATAATATTGCTCCAATATGCAAATAATATTGCTCTCATTAAATAACGCCACTATTTTTTTGCGAATTATTCACCTTCTAAAATGGATTCGTTTTTTTTAAATAATGTGATTCTGTAAAAAAAATATGCAACTTTCTGATATCCTCGATGACAATATTGGAATGATGACTCAATGAGACTGATTTTGACAGTGATGGGAGTGTCGGAATAGTCACTATGTTTATATGCAGTCGAATTAAGTTATTAATTCGTAACTTTTACTTTTTTCATTTACTCTCCATCGACATCAAATCTTTCCCTTCATAAAAGCATTTCCATCACTGTTTGAAGAAATTCAAAGAACGGAGGAAAATTGGATGCAGACATATTTGGCGGCAATGTAATATTGAAGACTGTGATGCAGAGGGGAAAGTTTTGTGTGAGGTTGATGAAGAGCGTGGGCATATTGGACGGAATATAGGAAAGCTGAATGCATTTGGAGATCAAGAAAGGCTCCTCTTAGACTTAGATATTACGTTGTTTAGTGCCCTTTGGCTAGACATGGAGTACACGAAGTATCAGTCCTTAGGCATTGAGCCCGTCGAACATATATATGCATTGACTGTTAGGCTACTCTTAATGACATTAATCATAATGGAGGGAAATACAAAAATTGAGGAGTACGTATAAGTATAGTATGTGTTAACAAGATTATTTTAATATCTTCATTAAACATTTTTTAATTGATAGGGAATTGATAAATTCCAATTGGCAATTACTTTAGCTAATTTCTTAAGCGTCAAAATATCTTCCACTTTTGCCAACCTGATACCAAAATTCGTTATTTTACTAAGTGAAATAATGATAATAAGTTTTAAAAATTGTGAAAATGGATGCTGGATTGTTTTATTTTTACTTAGGGCACATTTGTAGCTTAAAGTTTGTTAAAACTCATTATATTACCTAATTATTATTGGTATTTTACCGATTAAAATAGGTTTTAGATGGAAACAGCCACTGAAAAGAAATATTTTTGTGCCGTTTCTTATAAACACCTCCGAACATCCGACATTTCAATAAACGCCTCTTTAATTCCGCATTTTATTCCTTATTTCAACGTGCCAATCCTATTCCTAGCCCTTCCTCGCTTGCCTCTCTCCCCTCTATCACGTAACATCCCATTATTTTTACCTCCTTTTACCCCAACCATCCTCTCTCCTCCCCCACCTGGCTTGGCACTCAGGTTGCTTTTCCTTTCAGGCCAATTCACCTTTTTCAACCTTCTCCTCATCCGTATTTTAAACACCTTTACTCTATGTCCATCACCTTGCTTCAGTGACCATCTGTTTCTGTGACGTACAAAACCAGAATCCCTATCAAGGCTTTGACCAACCCTTTTTAACATCCTTACCCAACGTGACCAAAATCCTTCTCCTTATGAAAGCTTCTTTGACAAACACAATTATACACGTTACATACTACGTTGACACTTCTTGCCGAATACGCAAAAGATTCATTATCGTTCTTGTCCTCGTATTTGAACAATTTTATTTTATTTTATCAAAAACTAAAATGTGAAAATTTTAACAATTTATTGTGACATAACGCCTGCCTATCCCCTTCCTGAACCCAAATCAATCATCTCCTAAGTGATCAATTCTATTCCTCACCTTTCTGTTATTGATGATGTTCAGAATCGCTGAAGCTGTTTGCGAAATCAAAACTTAATATCCAATACTAGTCCCCATATATGGGGTCCTTTCCATTTTCTGAGATAGAAACTATCAATGGCACGACAATGCACACCTGTGCAGTTTCAATGGTGAAAATTACGGAATTAAAGTTCGAATTATTACAACAACCACCATATTTGTTAGAGTTGACGGCGGCAAATGATTAACGTCGAACGAGGAGGTCATCGCCAACCCTGATAACTGCTTTGAGGACCTTTGAGTCGGAATGGTCAGTTCAAAGGGGAACCGGGTGCATGAGAGGGGGACGGGAGAGGGAGGTTTTTGAGGGTGATCGGCCGGGGTGAGGGTGGGCGGGAAGGTGAAGTGTGTTCCCCCGACTGGGCAAGGTTAAGACCTGCGCCGATCAGGTTCCCAGGAACCAGATGCACGCCACCTCGAGGATTTTATGTTTCAGCGGTGTGTCTGAATGACAGAGGATTTGAATATGTTCGATAAATTATCGGGTCGTTGAAAAGTAACAGAGGGATATTTGTGTAATAAGTTTGCCGTGGTTTTTTGGTCTTTTAGAACGAGGAATAGATGTTTGAGAACATGTATTTAAGGGATGACTCCTTGAAAGTATGCTTTATGAATGGGGAGGTGCGTGTGCGAGTTGGTGTCTTGGAAAGGCTTGGGTGGGTGAAAATTTCGAAGGCTTTTTTTACTGAGAAGGGACTCAGGGCAATCGCGGTGAAGGAGAGTGCTATGTAGGTTGTAAGGGAATGCGTCCAGGGAGTTTGGTTTATTACAGATACGGTGACCACGAGTGAAGAGTGAGTATGGAACCGTGGTGAATGAATAAATCAATGAATAATATTTATAAATATTTTCCCTTAACTATTATACATTATAACGATAGTGTCTATTCAAGCGGCCTAAGTGTTATCAGGATATTGCGTTCACTGTGTGTTTAAATTCAGGAACAAAAAAGAAGAACCAACGCTCGCTTTGAAGGCTCTGTCACATGAGAATAGAAAAATGCAAATTAATTCTGGAATGTGAGACCAACCTTTCAATCACGTCAGACGGGACTGGTGCAATGTACGAGGAGTAGTCATGTGTATAAATTGGTGCAGTGTAAAAGGTGTATGAAACACGAAATTAGACTCAAAGCAAATCCATTATAGCATGGGAAATCAGGAGATGAAAGCTAGGTTTTGAGAAATCGCTTTTAATATTACATCGCCATAGTGAAAGAAAGAGGAATCCCTGGCGTTCCTTCGTTGATGGAATGGTATCAATTTAGCCAATGACAAACGACGCAGTATCTCATTGCAGATATTCAATGACCAACCGGTTCCGCTGCCCTTTTCATAAGACTCTTTTTCGACTTGCCAAGTCAAAAATTTCTTATTTCAGCCACTTGGCTCGAGCCAAGTGGCTGAAATAAGAAATTTTCTGTGCCGGCGTGAAGTACGAGCGGACGTCGTTGGTCGCACCATTTGGTGAAAGTGCACTGCGGTGCGGAATTCGTCGACGTCCACGGTTGTTGCTACACGTGGTCCAGCTGAGTCCTTTGGCGATCCAGTCGGGATGGACCAATTACAATTTCCATAGCTTTCAAAAAAATAATCGTAATGTGCGTAATTTCTCTCTTAGATACGACAATGCGATAAGACAATCAACCAAATTTCAGCTTTAAAAATTCATCTCCCTCCTAGGCTAGGTCATGTTTCTGATTCGATTAGAATACATAAGAACAGTAATTCATTTTATTCCTAGGATAAAGAGTGATTTTACTGATCGTTGATTCTTGAAATTAAACGCGAATAACTTTTACTGAATTTAAAAATACGTGTCATTTTTCTCATAAGGTATGGATTTATTGTAAATCCTTAGGGCTATTTATATCGACTCTGTATTAAACAGCATGAAATGAAATTAGGACGTAATTAAAAAAAATAAAAATTATCAATGTGAGACTGGTTTCATTCTAAAGAAGCACATCCACTCTAATTCCAATGAACTCTACTAGAATATTTATTTTTTTGCAATTGAATTCATCGGTTTTGGAGGTGATTTTAAGTTAAAAGTTAACTTGTAAAAAGATAGCGATATTATTTTTTTTAGAATCCTTTCTCTCAAAGGTATTTAAAACGGGACAATATACAGAAAATCCAAGTTTTTAGGTCATTCACTTTCAATTGAAGTTTGACAAAATTATAATATAAATCTTCTCAGTTTATATTAAAAACATTTATCACAACTGCTAACCGCAGAACTAACTTAAATTGTGCACAATTGTTAAAAAAGAACTGTAAAGATATAATTTAATGCTAATAAATTTTCCCAATTAGACCACTGTATTATCATCAACCTCCGCTCATATCTCGGTACCAGACGAGGGAGTTTCAGCTTCTGATTTTGATTCTCCCCCAATTTTCGCTTTTATTGATGATTTTCACTTGATTACAATTCAGCAACCAACGATTAGACATTAAATCCACTCCACCGGTGACAACTTCTCTCTGTTATTCCCTGAAATATATTGCCGCGACGAGATCGATAATCGAATCGAAAAAAAGATCGAGCGTCTATTTTCGATGGTGAAACGGGACATTAGAAGTTTGGCCGCAGAAGAGAGGGTATCGTTTCCGCAACAGGATGGAAATGAAGGGAAGAGGAAAAAGGGTTTCCGAGCGCCAGCGGAGAGACGAGATTCCCCTTTAAAATCTCCTCCCCTCCCTCCCCAACCCTCCACCCCCATCCCCCCCTTCATCCCCGTGCGGCAGAAGGAGTGTGCGCGAGAATCCCGCCCCGTTATCACACAGCCACCCCCCCCTCCTCCTAACCCCTTTCCCGCCCCGCCCCCCTCCTTTCCTCATCGAGAAGGAGGGAGGGAGAAACAAGAGGAGAGTGGGAGATGAGGAGAAGCGACGCGGATAGAGACAGAGAGAGAGAGAAGACATAAAGATTCTCTAACGTCTTCTCCCTCCGTTCAACCCTCGGGAGCCGTGCGCGCACCCTTTCGCCGGCCCAAGAGTACTACTCCCTCCCTCCATCATCCACCCCCCTTGTACACACACACACACGAGGCCCAGAGCTACCCCCTTTAAGCAACCACCCTCTCTCTCTCTCTCTCTCTGCAAATGCCCTCCCCTCTCCTCTCGGAACCCCATTCCGCCGTTCTCTCTCTCTCTCTCTCCAACCCCACAGCAAACCGTCTCCTCCTCCCCCTCCCCCTCTCCCTCTTCTCCCCCCTTACACTAACACGCGCGCGCGCCCTCTTTCCACCTCTCCCTCCTTTCCCTTCCCGCGCGGTTGGTTCCCGCTTTCGTCGCTGGGGGTCGCGACTGCTTACCGATCGCCTTCCCCTCCCGCCCCCGCCCCCTTACCACCTTCTCCTCCACCATTCGGATCGACCAGCTGAGGCCCAGGGGGAGGGTGAAGGGGTGTGCGCGAGGGCGAAGGGCGTAAGGGGGGGAGGGGAGCAGTGTGTGTGGTAGAATGGTTTTACGAGGGGATGAAGGGCAGAGAGGGGCGGGACGGGGCGAGGGGGACTCGGGAGAGGGTGAGAAAAGACTCGCAAGGAGAGCTTGGGGGGAGAGAGAGGGTAAGGGGGTGGTTCCCCTCGCTTATTTTTTATTTAATTCTCGAATGGGAGGGCGGGCGGTGGAATGTGAGGTGTCTAGCGGAAGGTCGCACTCCCGCGGCGAGGGAAGTCTGCTCCCTCTCCCTCTCTGCCGTGGTGCGCCCCTCCGCTGCAGGAGGGGGTGCACATCAACACACCACCACCCACCCCCCGCACGCTTTTCGAGGGGGGGCCGGGAAGGGGAGTGAGTGTGTCTACGTGTGCCGGCCTGGAACGCGAGCGGGCGCTGGATGAGAGCCAGTCGAAGGATAGCGGGGAACGCCGACGTCGGAGAGAGAGGGCCGCCGTTACGGGAGAGCGTGCGCGCCAGGGCCGCCGCCCCCCCCCCGCCCCCCCAGCAGGAGAGAAGACCCGTCCGTCGCCCCCGAAGACCGCAAGTGGAGGATCCGATTCGAGGACGCGCCCTCTCCTGCCCCCTCTGGTGAGTGGCCCTCCGGAGCCGAGCACTCCGTGGACGTCGTCTTCCCTCCTTCCCTGCCTCCGTGGGCCGCCGCCGTTCCCGCCTCCGACCGGGTGCCTTCCATTACTCCGCGTCTTCTACTGTCTCTTTCGACTCCTTCACCAAACGGCAAGGGGCGCAGGTGAATGAATCCGTGCCCTGATTTGCACCCGGTCAGGGCCAAAGCGAACGCCTCTCAACCACTTCCATCCATTTTTCCCAGTTAGGCGACAACAAGGGGCGGCAATTTCTTGCGGTTTTGCCCTTTTCGGGGTGTGGCAGTTTTTTGGTATTCCTCGGGAGTCGTATAGTATTCTTCAATCTTGAGTGACTGAGACGACTGAAAATACTTCATCCGTCAACTAAGACCGCTTTAATATTCTCTGGTCGGTTATTAAGTATTTTTTTGCGATTTTGTTTTCTTTGCTCCGTGTAATGATTAAAAAAGTGAGGCATAGCCATGTGAACTGTTTACGGGTCCCATTTCTTTCTTTAGAAAACATATTTATGCCATCGACCTTTTTTGATTTAGATTCTTAGCAGCAAATCAATTTCTTTAAAAGCATGAATATTGATTCGTCATGCAAATAAACCGGGAGAGATGCTGATAAGATTACTCTGAGAGTTTGGTTTATGGTGAAAGGAGGACGATGCAACCGGCTGAGTTTCAAGTCTTCGTCTCAACTCCGTTAAACATTTTTCTCGAACAACCCAATTATGTCTTGAAATAAAATTAAAGGATAGATAATGTATAATGTATGTCAATCAAATAGAAGTCAACTGTCTAGCATAGGGTTTCCGATTAATCAAGGTGCGTCGGCCATTTCAGAATAAGATCACTCCACATTCAGAGGTGATAGGGGTGCGGATATCTCCGGTGTCCCACGCGTAACTTGAAAAATAATGTTGTGGTTTGAATTATTGCATTAGATGTGCACTCTTATTTTTGTGAACGACTGATTTGTCTTCGCTTAACCGTCTGAGGGTAACCACGGTACAAATGGCACCGTTCCCATGACAATTGGGAAGTGGAGAAAAGAGGAGAAAATAAATGATGATGTTAAATAGTTTTACGTATCAAAAGTGCGAATTTCCAATCAAACATTATCCGAGTAGACTCTTCAAATAAAATTGGAAGAATGAGGTAAATAATCATACATAAACTTTCTTAAGAGACAAAATATCTTTGAAATTAATTGAAGCGTTATGTTCCGGTTGGTCATGATTAACGTTGCAATGTCTGGACGTGTTAAGAAAAAAAATGGTGCCTCCAAACAAACAAAAATTAACATAAAATTAAGACAAACAACATTATTATTAATGAGTGAACCTACACTTAGAGAGGTTTGATTTATGTTATTTGTGAAAATATATTACTCTATTCGGCAAATGAATGCAGATTAATATGTCAAGCATCTGTTTACCTTGCATTTTTTTAAGGTTGAGATATTGTAAACGCCGTAGTTCATTCTATTTGAAGGCAAAATACATGAATCCGAAATATTTGTGACAAAACGCTAGTAAATTTCAAAGTAGAAAACGGCTGAACATTTTTATTTTTACATTTTATGAAACTTGGTTTCAATTAGTATTTTTTTGGATTAAAGATCTTGGTTATCAGTTGTCTATGACTCGATACGGAAAGGAAGTTTGTTAGTTCCACTCCAATACCCTTACTTTAATGTTGCATTTCTAGGTCATGCATTATATATATTTCACGTTTCTAGACATTTATTCGATTTAGGTATTTTTAAATATTTAGTAATATAATTTGAACCAAATATTTTTTTTTAAACATTTTTCAAGGAACGACATCTTCATATCATTGCATTAATGCGATCAGAGATGAAATTCCTACACATTCAAACTTAAATATCTTTGATAAACTGTCGGCGACCCAGTGGCTTCTTTTACAACTCTTTTCAAGGGTCAAATATGGTTAATTTTACATGTTTACTTCAGAATAAGTAGTGGGGCATTCCCGGTAAAAGCGGCGCATCCCCTAGCGTGCGTATTTTCCCCTAGCGGGGCACGCCCCCTTCCTCTCGGCCAGAGTTCCCTCGTGACCCACATCGGCGGATCGCCCGAGGACTCAACGTGTTCCCTCCTCCCCCACCCCGGGTACACGCACTCACACATACGTTATGCCTCCTCTGCCCTTTGAAATACTATCGCAGGGTGTGGATTCTCATATCCTCCTCCGCAATACCACGCCTAATTGCGTTCGCTAATCCCGCTCATAGATACTAAATTGCCTTCCTTGTTATGACTGCATCGCGTCACATTGGTGCTCGCTAGTAAATCTTCCCCTTCGACAGTTCATTCCACCATTTATACCTTTGTTTAGGTTATATACCTTTCTGTACCCCAACAAAAGTTTTCAATCTTTTCTCTTTGAATCGCGCAACCACTGCGCAGTTACTTAGAATATCATGTGTTAAAAGTATTTCTTATGTACTTTGTAGTTACCTCTTTGAAATAATAGTTCTAGGTAAAGTTTTTTAATTTTATTTGCATATTTTTCATAGCCCCGAGTAAATTTGATACTCTTCGGGTATGAAAATACCGCACGATACGAAGTAACTGTGGGCACGAGCAAAAATAATCGTCTCTCATCCAATTTATATAGAGCGAGTTTTAACTCATGTGTACATAATTTCCACCCATGGTGTACGAGAGATGAGAGATGTCCTCTCGCGCTAGTGCACACTGGTGCACGCGAGCAGCATTTCACCGGCTCGGGACGGAGCAGAGCCTGCTCTCTCTCTCTCTTCCTCGGAAGAAGGCGTGCGCGCGTTCGCGCGTGAGTGTCCCCCGCGTTCTCTTGGATCGGGGAAGCGGGGGGGTTGGGAGGGGGTCGTGGGGAAATGACGTTCCGGGGCCGGATGCAAGGGCCGATCCGGAGGGAATGTTTTCATTAGCGCATCCATCGATTGAAACCTCGATGAAATCGGGTTTCGGCATTCGAAAGAAATATCCGGCATCCATGCTTCCTCCGTGATTGAAAGGTAGGCGTAATTGGCGGAGATTCTATTTCTTGAATCAGTATGGGATGTATCGAGATTATCACCCAATTGCTTTGCGGAAGATGGCGTTGGCGCAGATAGGTCTTATTTTCTTTCAACGTTCACTTTCACCGCAGCGTCTCCCGATTGGAATTTTACAATGATGTCTTCTCCACTGTAGGATCAACGGTTAAATCATTCATATGACGAACTTTGGCGCAAGGACTATTTTTTATTTTTTGTAATGCCTGGTGATGGTTTTTTACGTGTGACTACACGTTTTAAATCATTTCGGGGCGTTTTAAGAGTAAAGATCGAGTGAAACTCGCACACACATACACTGAGGGTGACAAGTTACCTCTCACGTGAAAAAATAATTCGCATTGATCTCGTTCAAGAATTGCAATAAAAAGAATCAACTGCCGAAAAGAAGCATCACAGACGAGAAAGCGTGAACGGTAATAACAAGAAAGCCCTACACCGCGTCAAGGTAGCCGGGTAACACTGGGTAAAAACAATACACACACAAATGTGAATGGAAGCTGGAATGACTTCGCTGCAAAACTTTAAATTTTCTAAGCGGGAGGGAACTTTTCTACAATAGCAAAGTCAAGACAAAGATATACAGAATTAATAAACCCTTCTAAGACGTCCTGTTCCATTTTCGCGGAGATAATTTTCATGAAAAGAGAGTTCGTATTATTTCTCGGGCGAAATTCTGCACGGTACTTATGTCGTAAACCGTCGGAGTTTCAGAAAAATTGGATCTCGGACGACTACCTTCGCTTCACATTGAATAATTTGGAGAAAAACAGGATCGTAAGATTCAGATAGTAGCTTCCCTCCTCTCGCTGCATTCATACCGCGGACTTTTGAGGAGGGTGAAGATTGCATGGTTCACAGAACATTCCAGGTCTAGTCTACGTGCCTTCACCAAATAGTGGAGGCTGAATTCGTGCGTAAATACCTCATTCCGTATCCAAAATACGAAGTGACGTTTATAGAAGGTAACAGGTTCAACCTCAGTAATTAATAAAGCTATGCACGTCAGAGGTGAGACCGTATATAACCTATAATAATATCTCCAGAAATGGAAATAGAATTGATGGCAGTGTTTCGGGAATTTCCCAAAATGTATGCAGCAATGGCATTTGCTTTGCCCTAAATGTGTGTGTATAATGTTCCTCAATTTCCTCCTTGGGTGTATCCTGATGATTAATAACCAATATTTTATTGAATACCCTAATTTGAGGGAACATGGATGGGAAGGAGAGGTCTAGGATGAATTTCGAGGAGCGGGTAATGGAAAATGTCGATGAAAGGATCTTTGAGGGAAATGAGCGATTTGAAGATTGAAACGGAGAACTGGAGAACTGCTACGAACCAGTCCTTGGTTTGATAACCCGAGATGGTGACGCATGCATTTAACCATCATTGTTATCAAGAGCCATGTGATTCTCACCACTTACGCATTAGATCCATATACCTCCGATTGCTTCCCGCACTTATCCATACGGGGATCGAGATGGTGCGGCGGCTAACGTACTGGCTTCCCACCCTGAGGGCGGGGGTTCAAATCCCGGCGGTGTTGAATATTTTTCAGAGGTATCTCGATCCCTACTTGAGGTGCTTTGTTGAGGGCACTTTGAGTGAGTACGCCGTCCGTCGGATGGGCCGTTAAACTGCGGACCCCTTGGCGCCGTTCGTAAAGAGTAGGCTAATGCCGACGCCGGGTTTCTCTCCACCCTTCATCCTTTCCTGTCCATCCTCTATGGCGCAAATGACCTTAGCTGTCGGTCGCCTCCCCTGAAAACTACTCCTACTTATCCATACAATTTTACTTTTCACATTTTTCTCCGCTCCAACAATTCTGTTACGTAGGAATCCGTCTCCACGGAGATGCGCAGATTTCCGTGGATCATGTGATAGATTCCTATGGATTTCCCAAAAAGGTAATCAGTACCTGTAATCGACTTTGCATTCTATTGCGCTAATTAATAATACAACTCTATCTTGTTTGACGCTCATTTACAGTACATTCTGCTGTTATCCAGTTATAAGATGATACCCAGCTATAAGGCGTTAACTTCAATTTTTGGCAATATAGGGAAAAACCAAATGAATTAACGATCATGATAACTTCCATCGTAGTCATGCCAAATCATAGTTAAATAGAGCTTAGCAGCTATCCGGCATGTGTAGTTGCTTATGAGCGGTACTTCGTAAAGAAAAAGGCTTTCAATTAAATGGGCTAGCGCTACAAAAGAAGTAAAATTTTAGACTTGCTATGCTGAGTAATGACAGAATGTTTATGGAGCTATAAAAAACGTTTATTCTGGCGTGGTGTGTACTGTACGGTTTTATAATGCTATGATATACGCTAGGCACCGAAATTGGAATAAAAGTTCGTGTCAGTGTCCATCAAAAACTTTTTTATGACGGTTGAGTATTGTTACTCTAAATAATACATTATTAATGGTGACTTTAGACGCCGCATTTCTTTGACATTGGAAAAACCTCGCCCCAACAGTATGCTCTTTCATTATGTTACTTGTGTAATAATTCAACTTGCGTTTGTGGGATAAGCTACGTTCGCCATCCAACGAGATCATCATCCCCAAAATCGGTAATTTGCCTAATTTGTAAGGTTAGTTATCATTAAGTAAGGCGTGTTATCATCATGCGTACATTCTTCCTATCCTTTCTTTTACCTTGGCCGATGATATTTTCTAATTAGTTCTTCAAACTTGTTGCTTGCTGTTATTATTATTTCTACTTATTTCCCGTGTATCATATATTGTCTGCGTTTATTACGAAAACATCCCGATACCGCTCAGATCAGCAGTATACTCGTATAATAACATGTACACTTCTATCACCCTCCGCGTCTAAAAACATTTCTGCATATCTTGCCTCAAAGACCAGGTTTTGAGATCCAAATAGTGCTACGCTTCATACCAACATGTATTAAATTTCAAGCGCAGTGCCGGACGCTCACCGACATGCAAGGGTAATTTATGTGTTTCTTTCAATTTGTTCCCCCCGGACCTCGTCCACCTGAAGGCCAACTTTGGCCTAGTTTCGCAAGAAATCTTCAAATACACGTCGTCTAAAATTGGGAATGCTACCTGTAGACAGGCTGGATAGATATGTAATCATAATAGGAAACTAATTTAATGGTAAATATAAAATACCCGATTAAGAAAAAAAATAAATTACCATTAAAGGTCAATATTAAGTTTATAATAAAAAATATCATACACATCAAGTCAGAAGAAAATTTGAGGATACTGTGCCTCTAATTTTTAATGAAATACCAAAGGATTTAAGAATATTAAAATCAGGAAATGCTTTGAAATGGAGAATAAAGCACTGGATATTACACAGACGGGAAAAGGACATGGAACAAACTTGATGCAGGATATATGTATGTTTATAATTGCAACATTTTATAGCTATCATTTTTGTTTATGTTGCACCTACTCTCAAGCCAGAACTGAACTGCTAAGCAGGACTAGAATGAGCATTCCATTTATAATATTCAATTTAAACTACTATTGTATATAATGAAGGTTATACTGCTATTGTATATGACCTTGAACCAGTCTTGTTCTAAGAGTGCGAGAGGTTTCGCCAAGCACCAACTTCACGTACCACCTGTGACGCGCCATCCCCTGGTGAACACCTCGGGCATGACTGTGCTTGAGGGTGCGCATTCGGCGTGTGCTTGGGAGATGATTATCGAAGACTCGGTACAGGCTGAAGAGGAAGGCAAAAGAAAAACAATAGGGAAGAAATAGCACGAGGTTTGAATAAGGGGATAAGGTTCTTGAGGGAAGAGCGAATAAATTTCCCGGCGCGAGGGTCTCTCCCTCGCCCGGCGGTAGCCTTGCACCCCGCCCGATGGTGGTCACCACACATATCGCGTGAGTCCCCCCTCCCACCTCACCCGCCCACTCAAAACGACCCACTTCCGCCTATCGTCCCTCTCAAACCTACATTTCTCGAGACTCCTCTCAATAGCGTCCATATTTGCAATTTAAAGACATTTCTTCCTCCTCTAAAAAGGAATGGATATGCAATGATTATAGTTAGAAATGCGGAGCAAATATTTCATTATTTCTTGTCGAATGGTTGACTTTAAATTTCTCGGACTATTTTTTTCTGTTAATATCTCAAATAAGACTCGATTATTAATCGAATCAGCGAGCATAGCTGATTGGAGTACATGTAGCATATAATGTTAAATATTTTCTTCAAGATATTTCAGGGTCAAGTTATATTGTTTGCATCACAGAAATGTTTAGACACAAACAAAAATTATCCAAAAATTATTTCAACTCATCAGACAACATTTTATATTGCGTTTGTGATTTGTTTGAATGATCTATTTTTTTTATTTTTAGATGCCTCATTTTTGGGGCTATAGAAAATTAATTTTATAATTCGCTTGTTCATCTACATCTACATAATACCCCGCAAGCCGCCGCAAGGGCGTGTGGCGGGGGGTATTAGGTCACCAACCGTAAAAAGGAGCAATACTACATGCAAAACAACAACATGGAAAATTTCACCCACAGCAGCGCACACACTCATACAAACATCCCTTCATCCAACACTCATGCAAACACATATACCGCAAGCCAACAAAAAACTGCCTAAGTTCCAACTGTAAAAAGGAACAATACCATGGAAATGGTATTACCATGGTATTACCATTTCCATGGTATTGTTCCGTACAGTAAAACGTACCAACCGGTCCAGCCGTAAAAAGGAACAATACCACATGCAAAACAACAGCATGGAAAGTTACACCCACAGCAGCGCACACACTCATACAAAAATCCCTCCATCCAACACTCATGCAAACACACATGCCATTAATCAACAAACAACCGCACCCCAGGATTAGATGATTTCATCCTCAACTGTCAACAAATGTTGTACTTAAGTATTACGACATAACTTTTAAATATGAATTCACCCTTGGTTTACCCCAATGTTTCTTTCATTCCATGGGTCATTACATTACAAATTTTGATCCACTCTGAACACACAGTTACCATCCTCCATCCCAAAATGTGTCCGATTAGTTTTTTTATTTGTCATTACTTTCTGAAAACGTATTCAATTACAAATTAGTTGAAGGCATTTGCAATCAGTCGCTTATTGTTTTCCTCAAAAATGAGGAATTTCTGCAGTTTTCCATTAACTGTGCAAAGACAATATTGTTTGTTTTCCTCACCCCCCAAATACTTAGTCTCACCGCCCAAAAACCATTTAATGGTTTTTAGGCGGTGTTTACTTTAGCTTTTTTAATCAAAATGGAAAATAAACTAAATTATTGTAATACTAGATGCAATAGTTAATACTAATGTCTCACGTGAAACTTGAAACAATACAAAGCTGACATTTTACTCAGCTATCTGGGTTATTTTCACCCTTGACCTCTTCACTCTCTCTTTGTCTCAACCCTTCGTCCATCCATCAGCACCACGTCCCATTACGTTTCCTCTCTCCCACTACCTCCCTTCCTTCTTTCACCCTCTGTCTTCATTCCTTCTTTCGCCCCATATCTCTATTCCTTCTCTCGAGATCCATCGCCTGTGAGCACACCCTTTATTCAAAAATTATCAACCAGGCTTCACCTTCGCAATTCTCAAACATTCCTTTGAATTTGATTTTGTATATATCAATTAAAATTCCATTTCAGTACAAAAATACTATCTTTTCTCACTCTGCCTCTCTTTGTCACACGTATCACTTCTTGTAAGCTATAAATAGGCGATTCCTACCGTAAATTTGACATCACATCACCGGTGTCTGCTATCGTCCACTCTATTTTGTATGTGGCCGTAAACGAAAATAACAGTTGTCTGTTTCCAAATGTTCACGCTTATTGCTATAATTTTTCACCAAAAATATATATTAGAATTATGAGATACTAGCTACTATAAAAAAAAAGTTGATTGCTATATTAAATCCACATTTTCTCTTCGATCTCGGGTATAACATCTCGAAAAAGTTTACTTAAACTACGTACATACATTCCATGTTTGGTATAGATGCATAATATGCAATGCTCGCATATCTAAACACATAAAATGTACTAGGTAAATTCGAGTTATAAGCATAAATTTTTATTTAAATACGATGGAACGGTTTCACGAAGTGAGTGAGATTCCTTAATTTTAATTGGGGCCGCATTTTATTTTATTTTTTTTATTTTCAAAACCTAAAGCACATTTTAAATAGTTTTGTAAACTCTTTCCTAAACAGTAAAATGAGAATATGGAAAATAAAAATGAAATGAATGACAAATGTCTAAATCTGACCAATATTTCTCGTAGTTACGTAATCTCGTAGCATTCTGTGACGGGTGGAAAGTGATGGGACGGCGAGTAGACCGGCGGAGAGGTGCTTGGCCAAACGTATGCCCCTGCACCACGGCAAGCGAGTCCAACCTGCCACGGGAATGCCAAAGTGCGCACAGCCCGCCGCGAATTTGAATTGCCAATGGTTGATTGAATTTTTCAAAGAGGATCTATGTAGGCAGAAATATTTTTAATAACATGAAAGAGGTTTTAAAGGAAGATGTTAACGCGTGAAATATAAATTTTGGATGAATTTTGAAGCTTGCTTAGGGTTCTTTGTCAAGGATACATTTCTGATTCGAATTTGCATTCTTCCTACATCCTCACTAACATTTTGTCCACTCTTCGTGTATAAATATACACATACATATATACATTCATATATACATATAATATATGCATATATATACATATAATATATATATATTATATGAATATACTTATATACATTATATACATACAGATTTTTATACATACATATGTATACATATATATATACATATATTCCAACGATAATCGTAATAATATATAAATCGGAAAATTTGTTTGTCCGGAGAACATTCACGCCAAAACGATATGGAATTAGGGTTTTTTAATTTTGGACAAATAAGATAAAAAGTCATACAGGGCATGTCACATAGCCTAAGTCCAATTTGCATATATATTATTATTATTAGGTAATCCACCGGTTAAGGTAGGTTTTTGGATGGACACAGCAACTAAATAAATATTTTGTGACTCCTAACAAAATACAAAATCCAGTATCCTACTCTACACCAGACCCCTCTTCATCTCTGAGTACTTTCCTGCTCCCTTCATCCCGTCCAACATCCATCCCTATCCTGTTCCTTCCCTTTCCTCGTTTGCCTAACATTCTCCCCTCTATTGCAGTCTTCAACATCCCACTGCCGGTCAATACCCCCTTCATCCACTTTTCCTGCCTCCATAGGATTTCTCCCAACAAAACCCCTGTCCTCACCCACCATACCAAGTACTTCCTCATTTGTTTTCTTCTCGGTCCATTTCACCTTCTACATTCTTCTGCACACCAACATTTCAAAAGCCTCCAGTCTACCTTTATCCTCCTGCTTCAATGACCACGTTTCCGCACCGTATATAGCTACGCTCCATATCAAAGATTTTACGAGTCTTTTCTTAATATCCTTACTCAAAGTCCCTGTCATCAACTCCCTCCTCCTTGTGAAAGCGTCTTTGCCTAGCGCAATTCTTCTCCTTCGTCCCTGCTACTTTGACCGTGTTGGACCAAAACACTACCGAGATACGTAAACTGTTCTACCTGCTCTAGTTTTTGCCCTCCTATTCTAATGTTGAACTTAGCCTTTTTCTCTCTAGAAAATCGCATAACCTTTGTTTTATTAATATTGATTCTCATCCCATACCTGTCGCACTGAATTTACAATTTACTAAGCAATGCTTGCAGCCCCTAGGCTGACTGACAAACTAAAGCTTGGTTATCAGCGAACCTAACTGATTTTACGATTTCTTAGCCCACTTTCATTCCTACCTCCAGTTCTTCCAATGCCTCTTTAATCATTTCCTCTGCGTACAGGTTGAACAGCAACGGTGATAATGGGCAACCCTTTCTTTCACCTCTTCCTAACACTGCCCAACCGGACTCCCCGTTCCCCACTCGCACCTGTGCAGTCTGAGATATGTACAGGTTGCGGATTAGCCTCCTTTCCATCCAATCTATTCCTATTTTCTGCAATATACTCATTAGTTTTTCCCAATTCACTCTATCAAACGCTTTTTCGAAGTCTAGGAACAGGCAAATACCTCCTGGTTGTATTATATATTCCCCTCGATTAATAATCTCATTACTGCAATGGCATCACGCGTACCTCTCCCATTCCTAAACCCAAACTGATCATCCCCTAAGTAAACATTTGCCCTACTCTCTATCATTTGCTTATGATCCTGAGGATAACTTTAGCTGCGTGGGATATCAAACTTATTGTCCTGTAGTCCTCACATGATGTAGCCTTTACCTTTTTCGGAATAGGAACTAAAACTGATCTCACAAAGTCTTCCGGCCATATTCCTTCCTCATAAATACTACGGATCAGTCCATATAGCCTCTTCCTCCCACGTTTTTCTAAGCACTTCAATAGTTACGCGGTAATGTTATCCACCCCCACGGCCTTATTTAGTTTCATCTCCCTTAATGGTCTTTTTATCTCATCGTCGAGTATGTCTGGATCTAAGATATCTTACTCTACATCATTTTCCTTTTCTACGTCTAACTTTGTTGGTTTAAGTTCTTTACTATACAGTTCTTCCATATACTCCTTCCATCTCTCTTGGATCTTTCCTGTGTCAACTATTACTTTACCCGCCTTATCTCTTACTGTTAGCATAATTCTCCCTTTCTTACTTCCCGATAAAAATATAACTTTGCTATAAAGCGCACCAATTTCACCCTTCCTCTGCAGACTTTCCATACCCTCGCACTGCGTCTTCCACCAGGCTTCTTTTGCTTTATTTGTTGCCCGCCTCATTTCATTGTTCAATTCTTTGTACTTCATTTTGCCTAACCTTGTAGTTACATTCTTCCATACCCCCGCTCCTACATCTTTATAATCATCTTATCCGTGATCCATGGTTTTCTAGTCCTTTTCGCATTAACGGTTCCAATAGTGTCTTTTGCGGCTTTCGATAACTCTTTCTTGATACTTTCCCATTTTTTTCGATAGTACTTAGCTCTTCACCATGCTCCATGATTTCCTCTACCGCTTGTTTGTATTCCTTCCTTTTCAAACCATTTAATGCTTCTACATTCCATCTTCTAACCCGCCGCCCCTGCCTTATCTTTTTGAAACGGTCGCCACATTTCATAACAACTAAATTGTGGTCAGAGTCCGCATCCGCTCCCGGGAAGCTGTGCGAATTTATCACACTGTTCCTAAACCTGTGTCTAATCAGGATATAATCTAGCTGATATATTCCTGAGTCACCTGGCATTTTCCATGTATACCTGCGTCTTTTGTGGTGTCTAAACCAAGTGTTGGTGATGACTAACCCCTGCCTCCTGCAGAACTCAACTGCTTTCTCCCCGTGGTCATTCCTCTTGCCTAAACCGTAGTCCCCCACCTTATCACCGTCTGTTCCTTCGCCTACCATCGCATTCCAATCCCCAATCACTATCAAATGCTTCCCTGCCGGAACACACGCGAACATGTCCTCTAACTGATCGTATATACTATCGACCTCTTCTTCCTCATGGTAGCTTGGTGGCATGTATACCTGAATAATAACCAAGTTCGTCGGTTCTGTCTTTATCTCTACTCGTAATAGTCTATCCGTTACCTGCTCTATGTTGACTACGCTTCTTCCTACCTCTTCATTTAATACTATGGCAACCCCTCGTTGGCTCTCGTCCTTGCCGCTGTATATTATTGCATAATTATCACTCCAGTAATCCCCGCTATCCTTCCATCTCACCTCGCATAGACCTAAGATATCTATATTTCCCCTTTTCAGCTCTCGCTTAATATTCTCCAGTCTCCCTGTCCTCATCATTGCCCTAACATTCCACGTTCCTATTCTAACTGATTTGGTCTTCTTCTCCTGCGTCTTCTATCCTGCTGCTGCTGGTTTTCCCTTGCAAGGGTTTCGTGGGATGACGACCACGGAAGCCTTGCCTCCCCCGCTGCTGGGCACGACACACGGCCGATTGGGCCGAGCCCCGTAATTGCCAGGACTCAAAATCTCTGTATTGTCCATCATTTAAATCTTGGGAATGATAATTGAGGTGGTTTCCCGTTGCTTTCCTCAATAGTGCTTTTAACATGACACCATCACTTACTGGCCGCCCCACTGGGGTCAGACGCCATCGCAGCCGCATCACTGAGGAACAGACGCTGTGTGGACTACCTTTCGTCTGGCTCCTAACCTCTGACCTATCTGGCATGGGTGACCCTACCAGGAGAAATTATCATTACTCCCGCCAGCACAGCTCTCGGGGTCATCCGAACGCACAAGCCGTTCCACCACGTCAAGGTTGTAGTCCGGGAAGGGTTGCATATATATATATATATATATATATATATATATATATATATATATATATATATATATATATATATGTATATATATATATATATATATATAAAATGGGCTGACACAATATAACACAAATAGAATAGAATAGCAACATTTAAAAGGACACTCACACGGTAAATTGTTCGAGCTTTCGGCCCTCTCAGAGGCCTTCTTCAAGAGAGACTGAAAATATGATGTTGCTGTGGATATATATATATATATATATATATATATATATATAAAATATATGTAGTTTAAAGAAAATGTTTCATATAAAAAAACTGACCTAATGTGGACATTTTCCTTGTCCCGGTGATTGCGGAGAGCTCTGCATCCATCTTTCTTGTCCCTTTATGATTTCTTCCAACAATCCCATCTCCTCCCCCGCCATTCCTTGTACCTCCTCGTCATTTTTCTCTATGTCCATTTAACCTGCTTTATCCTTCTCCACACCCACTTCGAAGTCGAAGTCTTCTAATCTACGCTTATCATGTTGCTTCAATGAGCATGTTTCCGCGCCAAACAAAACCACACTCCATGTTAAAGCTTTAACGTGCCCTTTTTAACACCGTTACTTAACGTTTCTGCCATCAATTTCTTCCTCCTTGTGAAAGCCTCTTTGCGTAACGCCATTCTAATTCTTATATCACTACTACCTAGACAATTTTGGTCCTAGACACTTTCGAGATAGGTAACCATCTCTACCTGCTCTAGTTTCTCAAATCCAGTTTTTCATATTTCACTGAACTCTCCTTTTTTCGAATAGCCTCTTTGCCTTGTTTTGTTTACGTTTATTCTCATCTCTTACCTATCGCATCGACCATCTAGTGCGCTCAGAAATAATCGCCAGTTCAAGATTAACTGGAAAAACGTGGTCATCCGCAAAGTTAACTGATTTTATGATTTTTCCTCCGACTTCCCATTCTCATCTTCACTTCTGCCCATGTATATCCAATGCTGCCTCCAAATATACGTTGAAAGGCCCAAGTTATAATGGACGCATCTGCCTTAATCCTCTTCCTAACACCTAGAATGATTGGGCACACCTTGAAGCAGATTGGATTGGTTAGGTACGTTATAGAATTTGTTATATGTTAAAATTTCGATATTTTCAATGATACCCGAGTCTTTGTCAGACACTGATATCCTCTTTGACATTATATCTGATTAAGTTTCATATAATAAATAAATTATCAAATAATTTTGAAGTTAAATAACCTCAAAAAAAGCATCAGTATGTTGAAACCAATATTGAAATAAAACCCAGTCAAGGAATTGTAAAAATAGTCTTGATTGTATGATGTTTCAAAGTGATTAGTGAATAATTCATCGCAATTCAACGAATAATTTCGCCTTCCATCACACCCTAATTTTAAGATAGGCAGTCTCTATACTCTCCTAGGCTCTCAAAAGGCCTCGGCCGCGCGCTGTACGCACTGACCCCCCATTCCATCGCGTGACTCATGAAATTCGTTAGCTTTCACTTAACAATTCCAATTTCATTCACAAATTTTCACAAATAGCAATGAGGTTGAAACGAAACCTCCTTAAGATCAGATGCAAGGGTTTCTTCCCCTCCCCGTCCCGCCTCCACCGACCCCGAAAGGAGAGCTTTCGCCCCCCCCCAGGGGGGCGGAAGAGGGGGGCTCGCGTGGAGGAACGGCGGGGGACAGAGCGGTGAATCACTCGCCCCCTCGACTCCTTGAGCATATCTCCTCTCCCCCGCCCTCCTCCATCCCTCCCGCCCCTACTCCCCCATCCCCCACATATTACCATGCAAGCCGCTGCGAAGGCGTTTTGGCTTGGGGTTTTACTTCACCAGTCATTAGAATAATTGGTGTTTGTTGATTAATGGCATTCGGGGAGTTCACTTTGTCTTACGTTATATTTCCTACTGTTATGGTCTCCAACTGTGCCAGGGAAAATTGATTCCTTATAAAGATCGATTCAGCAGCTAATTTTCCATAACTCATGATAGTTGTTTCTTCTAGAAATTTTAATGGAGTTTTAATTATTCCTTCCTTGTCACTTTAAACTCGAATGATTTGGATTTATATAAAAATGGAACCCTCAGTTTTGTACTTACAGTGTCTCCCAACCTAGGATTTCCAATTACAATTTGACGTATTTTGTTCTCACATGAAAACTCTTCACGAAACCGGCAGATTTTATTTTTATCCTTTCCATTTCCAAAATTAAATATCTCGGCGAATGGCCCAGAACACACGACGTGTATTCAACGCGAGATCTAATCAACGTGGAACAACACCTCACCTCGACGCTTTCATTGATATGATTCCCCACTATTCACCTGAAGTCTTAATTTCGTTATGCAGTATATTTCTTGCGTGTTTTTTTACATTTTAATTCCGGTAAATTTGTGACTCCTTGTCAACTATTTTACTTGATCTGCGGATCCTAATATTACCATTACGGATCTGTAGGTATTAGGACCCTTGGCAGCTCGTTTCGCTGAATTTCATTGCTGCAGATTTTTTTTTAGATTTGAATTGAAAGACCACTTCTGGCACTAAGCACTAATATCGTTTGCTCCTCACAACTGCTCCCATTACGTGCTCTCTCTAATCCCCACCCCTTATCCCACGTGCACCTTTGTGCCGCATCGTCGGAAAATATACGTAATATTCGTGAAGCCATAAAACAGAGAGATCGAAGAGAGGCAAATTTTCCTCCCATGCTTCTACAAGCATGTTCTTCTCTTCTTATACTCCTCCGTTATACCGTGAAAAACACCGCTCGCATGTGTGGCGGGGGATGAATCAACTACAGGCATGCAGCATCACAAAATACGTTTTTCTTGATTTGTATTAATACTATATATGAATAATAATTCAAATAATACAGATCTTATACAAGGTCTGTCCAATAAATACGCGAACTGAGGCTTAAAAAAAACTTAATTTTGCAAAACTTAGTTGACATCGATTTTGTCCCCTTCAAAGTACTCTCCATTCGTTGCTATGCACTTATTCAATCTTCTTTTCAACTATTTAAAGCGCCCTTAGAAGTCCTCGGCAGGTAGGCGTTTTAGTTTTCTCGTCGCTTCTTGTTTTATTATGTCCACATCTTCCCAGTGATGTACCCTCATCACATTTTTTCATTTTGGGAATAGGATAAAGTCGTAGGGGGTGAGATCGGGCGAATAAGGAGGATGATCAAGGATGGTGATTGAATTTAATGCTAGAAACTGGCAAACAATCAATGCTGACTGTGCAGGTGCATTTTAATGGTGAAGGATTCATCTATCATGTTCGGTTGAAATGGTGTGCACTGTTTATTTTCTTAAAGTCAGTTCATCAGCTATCATTCGGACAGTTTTTCGATGATCGGTTAGGAGAAGGGACCGCACACGATCACTGTTGTCGTCAACACAGGTGGTTGAAGGTCTTCCCGGCCCTGCATCATCCGTGACGTCTAATCGGCCATCTTTAAAACGCTTAATACCCTTCATAATGGGTGTTTTCTTAAGAGCATTATCACCGTAAACGTCTGTCAACATTTCAGTAATTTCTTGATAGCCTTCACCGCACTTCACCACAAATTTTGTTGATTCGTTGCTCCGTGATTTCGTCAATTTGCATTTTCGACAAACAGTAAAAACAAGGACAATAGAAACTAATATAACTGGCACCATGCGCACTGCTCGACGATCCGCCACGCACAGACGGCTCACTGGGTCTGGTAACTAGCGCCGCTAGGGGGCGTGGCTATAATCCACGCTTCTCAGATGTCGGTTTGGAGAGAATTTCAGAAACTAAGTTTGTTACAAAGAAAAGACGAGACCGTTTTTTAGTTGGTGTGTTAAGAAAGGGATTAGCTTGATGAAATCCAAAGAGAATGGAAAATTTGCGAGAGAAAAAGTGCTGAGGGCAAGGAGGGTATCAAAAGGAGTCAAAGGAGTTAAAGATGTTGAAAGGGAATGAAAAAAATGTCGCTAGCTCTATATTTAATTTCAGTAACATTTTTGTGCCAAGTCAGATTACCTCAGGTTCAGTTTAATCCCGAGTTCCGAGCTTCTACCTGAAATAATATAATTCTAACGACAATCCTTAGCATTAATTCTAACAAACCCAAAAATATAGTTTACAGAACTTTTGTAGAATTCATTTCTCTAAAAGGACCAATTGCCAATGAGGGTTTAAAAGATGAAGTTGTCCATCTGTTCGGGCTAAACTCCGAGTTGTGGTGTTTCACGAATGAGCACGATGCAAAACTTAGGAAATCCATGAACAGTAACATCTAGGTATCTTTAATGAAATCAAAATCAATCACTATTTTGCCACGTGGTCGTAATTAACAAAATTCAACGTTAAAACGGATACGCTCCTTAACAATTGGTTAGCCTTGCCTTTCTCGAAATTCATTTTAAAATTTGTTTTCAACATTCAAGGTGTTAAGGACTGGTGCAATCCGAGAAATATTGCGATGATCGCGTAAAAATTGATCTTGGCTCTTTTGATAATTCCTACTAAATCTGGGGCGAGGGATACGCCGTAGTCGCCACTCAACACAGGCTAGGGTAGCTTCACTGATGACTGATATTAGCGGCTAATAAGCGCCTGATAAGCGCCTTGACTGACATAATAGCATACAGGCATTAAAAATATAATGTAAGTCTCACAATTCTGCCCAAATCACCTCAGCGTTCGCATATTGTAAAGCCATGTACCCTAGGGGCAAGAAATACGAAAGCAATATTCTGATATACTTTCACTGGTGTGCTGCCGAGGTTTTCATCACGCAATTTAGCTTTGGAGTGGATATCAATGTTCAGCAAATCTGCGACTGATTTGCGTGTTGCAACCTGCCATCCCGAATTCCAAGTCTCCAGGTTTCTATGCTTCACGGCTCATATTCCCGATGTTATCTCTTTCTATCGTGTTCTTCCGTCTCCTCAGTCCCCCTCCTATATCTTTCTTCAAAAAGCTGAGATATAGTATATGATGCAAATCTGATTTGGACTGGTCCCTTTTCGGCCTCCATTACACGAATTATATTAATCGAAATCTCTTTGAGGAAAGTCTCTACATATTATCTTCATTTAAAGTTGTCGTGTGGTGTCTCCAGTGAAAGTTCTCCATGATGGAAATTATTCCCATATTTATTCATTTAAAAACGACCCATAGACGTCATTTCAATTTCATTCAGAAAGAAAAACTACGCACTCGAGTGTGAAAATTGATTTTAAAGGAGTCATTTGCAATTTCCCAATACTTCCGGGATAAAATTCACGACGCGTGAGTCAATTAAATGTTATTTTTGGAGTTTTGAAATCCACAGAAATTCAATTCCATCACCTTCATTTCATAAATACTTCCCCGTCTTTGCTTAAACGAGCCAATCCTTCGAAGTATTTTCTTTGGGCCTTTCCTCGTCTCCATTGGGGCGTTTCGTGCGCACTGCGGTCCTGTAGGCCCGGACTGTTTCTCCTAATTCAGGTCATTTGCAAACGAAATGTTATTAAAGTAGACGGGGCTTAGAATAAAAATATTGATCTCGTGATATTTTACCATTATTATTTTTTTAAATACACAAATAATGTCAGGTAGTGAAAAAATCGTAAACAGCCCAAACAAATTTGCCATTCTAAAATAATAAAAGGAAGCATCTCAAAATCAACCTGGAATACAAAAAGTCAATCATCCCTGACCATGCTCTCAAAAGCGAGTATAAGGTCAGTCACGAGTGTGGCTATGATATATAAAACTTATATACACAAAATAATGAGACACTCACAGTTTCAGCTAACGAATATTTCGGTGGCCAGACCACCTTTCTTAGCAGTTTTTTCCCCGTCAGTGGATAAAGGTACCACCGGCCACCGAAATATTCGAAAACTAAAAGTGTGTTTCTAAGATTAATATTTTATGCATGCATATATATACGCACAAATAAATAAATATATATATATATATATATATATATATATATGCGTGTAAGTGTGTGTTTTCTTTATTTTGTGTTTCTAAGATTAATATTTTATACACATTTATACATATATATATACACATATAAGATGTCAAGGTGATACTTTTTCTCAGGTGCCCTAGGATGGCGCGCTTTGCTTTGTTTTCCGTCGAGCGGATGGATGTATTGATTTCAAATCATTTTCTTATTTGAAAAATCAATGAAAGAGCGCTTTGATTTTTTTCGCCCAGATGTATTCAAGTTGATTACAAAGGCGACCTGGTGTTTCCCTCGCTACACAAAAAAACCAAAATCCATTCTGAGAATCATTCTTGTGCGAGAATACGCAACCTGGAGCTCTAAAATCGAGCCAGCGGGTTAAAGACGAAGCACTCATATGGAATTCAGATTGGATATGTTCAATCAGAAGAGTACCTATCGTGATTGAAGTATCCAAATGCCACGTATTTCCATGGACGGATCCTCTCAATATGAGTGTACATAGTCGAAATCACTGTAATCAGTTTTAGAGGTGATGAAAATAAGCAGACGCGTACTTACGCACCTTTATACCCCACGGTAAATACTAATGCTGGCACAATGGGTACGCACCCGGGCCCCTCATATCTTCCCGTGCCTTATATAGCCCTATGTGTTGAGTGAAGTTTTGCAGGGTCAATAAGGGAATCCTAAAGAGAATTATAACCAAAAGTCAGTCACTAGTGCTGGTACCTTGACGCTTGACTGCGTCGCCCTTTGAGGTACTCAGGAGTAGTTTTACGGGAGGCGACCGACAGCTAAGGTCATTTGCGCCATTGGTAATGAATGAGAAAGGAGGAAAGGTGGAGAGAAACCCGGCGTCAGCATTAGCCTACTCATGTCGAAAGGCGTCAAGGGGTCCGTAGTTTAACGTCCCATCAGACGGACGGCATACTCACTCAAAGTTCTCTCCACCAAAGCACCGAAAGAAGGGATTGGGATACCAGTGAAAAAAATTTCCGCCTCCGGGATTCGGACCCGGGATCTCACGGTAGGAAAGTACGTTAACCACCGCACCATCCCGATCCCTCTTGAGTTAATTACTCGCGGAAAGTGTTGTTACATTTCAAAATTTTATCGAAGAGAGTAATATAATGCCCAAATAATTCCGAGGCACAAAACTTGATGGATATAGCTGCACGGTGGTGCTGATTTTAAAATATTTATATGCGGTATACTCGGACATAATAACACGTATATTATGACTGCGGACAAAATAAACTTTATAGAGTACGAATGAGTGGAAAAATTAAGTGAGAATACATATAAAGCTGTCAGGGGTAAAAGGAGAAAGAAGTAACGGCTAAGGCAGACGCTCTACAGGGTTGGATGAGGAAATGCGCCAAAGAGAGCGGGAATTTAAGCGAGATAATAAGGAATAATAGATGAAAGCAATATTGGGAATTAAATGAAGCTGGAGGCGACCATCGCACAAGGCACGAGGGAAAAGACAATATTTTGCTCTTGAGCTCAGAAAAACCACCCCCGGCTCATTTTCGAGCGCCTCGGGAGCCGAGCGACCAGAGTGGGCGCAACGCCGCACCTACTGGCGCTCGAACTTAAGGGACTTATAAGGTGTGATGTAAAAAAAAGGGAGTGCGGAGACCAACGCGAAATGAACTGGACGACTGAAGACCACAAACTGAACGACTCATGCAATTGTCGGTTTCTTCCACTTGTGCCGACAGTAATACTGCAGGTTCCTCCATTTATTGCGCTGTCATGACGTCATTGCCAATGGGGGCGGTGTTTGGATGGGTCAAGTGCTCACATCGCCCGTGATGCTGCCTCTCGCCGAAAGCACTACCCCTCTCCACCCTCTTTCATTGCGCCCGCTCCTCTGCCCTCCGCCTATCCTCAGCCCTTCCGGACGAGAGAAAAGCACAAGAAGGAGGGACAGTTTTTGCTTTTCCGCCCCTCACCCACCTCTTCCATCCCATCCCCCCGCCGCGAACAATGATCGCGCCATCTCGCGACAGACCGGAGCGCACGAGAGCCACGCGCCGCGTTTGTTTGTTTTCCGGCGCTCCTCCACCTTCGTCTGTTTCCTCTCCTGGCTTCTGTGCTTGCGGGGAAGGGTAGGAGGGGTTCGCAGGGGAGGCACAACCTTCCGCCGCATTTCCCGATCACTCTCGCACCCAATATTGTTTTCATCCCATTTCCTCACCTCCCCTTCAATCTTCATTCACGCTCTTCGATTTACTCTGTCTCTTCTCGTTCGAGGGTAATTTGAAAGGTTCTCTGAGTGAAATAGAAATAAACGACTTACCTTGGTGAAACTTTTTTTCATTTTTCAATGTAGTCTCCCTGTACACTAATGCACTTGGTCTAGCGATGTTTCAATGCCTCGATCCCATCTCGAAAATTAAATTCCTTCAGGCCTGCAAAATACCCGTCTACTTTGGCTGCTAGTACTTTGTTTGAAGAGAGTCTCTAACCACCGAGGAAAACATTGAGCTTAGGGAAGTAATGGAAATCTAATAGAGTCAAATAAGATAAGGCGGATTTGAAGACCATTCGTATCTTAATTCACATGTTTTAGCCATGGCAACGACACTTGTTGGGCGTGTATTGTCTTCATGTAAGATGAATTTCTTCCTTGCCAAACCTAGCCTTTTTTGTGTATGCACTACTTGGTCCAGGAGGTTGGCGTAGTATTGCCCAGTATTTTTTTGTCCAGTGGGAAGGTAATCTATCAGAAAAATCCCTTTCGCATCCCAAGAACCTGAAGCCATCACCTTTATGGCCAACTGTAATGCTTTTGCTTTCTTTGGTTGTGGTGAATCAACATGTTTCCACTGCTCAGGATGCTATTTTGTCTCTGGAGTATAGTATTGAACCCAAGATTTATAAATAGACACAAACATCTCGTAATTTGTACATTTTGCTTTAAGACACAGAGACGGACTCTTAAGACTGATAGAAAAGAGAATTTTGGACAAGGACGGTAGGGGAAGAGGAAACGGAATAGGTATATGCAAGGTGGATTGGATTTAGAGGCAGAAAATATGTGAAAATTGAAGAACGGCTTATTGGCAGGTTGGGGCGTTACAGTAGGCAGGTGTCGCATTAGACGGGACTTAGAAGTGTGGCAATCTGGAGACCCCCTCGGATCTTTCAAGAGTCTTCCCGATTCTTCTTTCCTTTCTTTCCTCTTCCGTTTCGTATCCGCGGTCTCTTCCCTTCCCCTTCGCAGCCACCCCTCTCTCCACTCTTGCCGTGACCCTAGGGTAGGTCAACCCTCATCCCTTCTCTCCGTACCCGAGACCTTTCTCCTTTCACAAGGAGCAAAGTTCCATCAAGGATGGAGGGAAACGAGTAAGGGAGAATAAGATGAGACTTTAATAACGCGGCGAATGTGGAAGGGGGACTGGGAAACTTGAGGAAGAGGTCTCTATCTCTCTCTCTATTTCCCTCTCAGGCGGAGAGAAGATTGTGTGTGGAATGAAATGGCAAACTACCACGGAATCCTGAAAACGCAAATCTTTTCTTTTCTTCTCCCGCTCGAAGAAGTAGCTCCCAGCACGAAACCTACCGGACACGGGAAAAGAATAACATTTCCCACTCGCTTTTCCTTGCCTGCGACGCAAACATAAACCTTGGGAATACAAAGATTTATATAAGAAGAGGAGGATTTTTACCAGTTTTGAATCAGGTAATGCAGGATATACGGAAGTAAACAAGAGAATATGGGCATACAACGAAACAACGTAGCTTTTAGGGGCATGAGGGGGGGGGGACGATTCAGAAGGTGGACCAATAGAGTTACATGCAGGTATTCATAACGGATGAGACACCGTAGCAATCGCAGGGTTGCCTTCGGCCATTGCTCACAATGAAAGGTCGTTTTGATGATGAGCTCTTGAGAATGCAAAACTATTTTTTGTAAATCATCACCGCTAACTCTTTCTATATGGATTTAAATTTAATGATTGTGCGTGATTTATAAATAATATTACACTACAGCATTTTTTCGCTCCTCAAAATAGCGTTTACAGATGAAATATTGATGATTTAGTATGAACGGATGCATACTTACGGATGTGAGTGTCAAGGAAGTTAATGGTCAAGGAAAAATGACAATCAGTAGCAATGGAAGAAATGCAATGTTTCGTTGCAGTAAAACACAAGGATAACACGCGGAAGTTCTGCCGCGAAGAGTGCGTGAAGGGTACGCATCACATCAAGGAGATATGGATGCGTTTGTTGGGATCAGGAAAATTTTGAGTTTGGTCACCAAGCTTTAAGCTGCTGCATGTAGTAGAGTGGCGACATTAGACGGTAAATATGGGATTGCGAAAAATTATTATAAACTAGGTATATATGAAATGATAAGTAAAAGTGGATTTATTCCGTATTAAAGCCGGGTTGCCAGGAAAAAAACTTCGATAGCATCATGATAGGAAGGAAATGACTAGTAAGGGAAAAAGTGGCCAGCAAAGATGAGTTATTAAATTTCGTCGTTGATAAACTCTCAAGGTGTCGGGTCAGGCAAATAATGATGACATCATTCGCTGCTCTCAGCAGAGAAATGGCCCGGAAAATTCAAAGTCTTGCAGAACTTGAAATGAGAAGAATGTCCGTGGTAAAACCAAATATTCTTTTGCTAGGCTCTTTAGTTCCGCGGGGTCACCTCCAACCATAACAAAGACGGAAACCGAAGTTCTGAGGTATTTTTTAATGATCAGGACAAACATCTGAAATAGATTAACACATATCTTCATTCAGCATTCATCTAAAATAATTAATGAAAGGAGTATGAAAATTAAAATATAAGACGCGTAATATGCGGTAATTTGGTGAAAGAAATCACCTGCCATTGGAGGTGAGTTTCTTTGCAAAACCGCTGGATCTTGCTTCCTTCCTTCCCAAGATATGGAAAGAGCCTTCTGTGGTGACTCTACAATGCCCACCAAAGTACCCTTTCCTCCCCTTTGAGGGACAAATCTCTACGTCCTCTAGCGGGGGAGCAGAGGCATGATACCGGGAGAGGAGAGCGCTTTTCTCGGGGCGGAAAAGAGGAGCAGAGCGCGGCAAGTGGAGCCAGGGATGTCGTTCTGACTAGGTCGAGAGGGACGGAACGTGAGTATGGGTGGATGTAAGGAAGAAGGAGCACGCAGCAAAGCAACTTTTCCCGCCAACTTCCGGTGCAAATTCTTTCCTCGAGCGGCTTACTTGAGTGACTCTAGTTAGAAAAAAAGGCTAAGCACAAGAAAATAATAGATCTTACGGAAACTGAAATAAGCTATTTGACTCTACTTTAAATTCTCTAAAGCAGAGAGAGGGAAAAGGTTATTCTAATCAATTAATATGAGTATTTGCGTTAATACCATCCTTTTCAGCTCATTATATTTTCAACCTCGATTTCCTAAGTGCCTCTCAAAACACGCTCCCGACTCTTAATACAGGGTTCGTCCGGAAAATAAGTGTACTGAGCTCAGGAAAAAAAATGTATTACACTTTTACATATCTTAAGCTAATATTCCTCAAAATAGGACCCTTGTGAGTAGATACACTTGTTCCAGCGGCGTTCCCATTCCTGGAACGCTCCCGCGAAGGCAGCATCGGGAACCTCTCGAAGACACGTCGTCACGGCCTCTTTGACGGCGTCCAAAGTCCCGTATCGCGTTCCTTTCAAACTCCTCTTTATCTTCGGGAACAGAAAGAAGTCCGGTGGTGCCAAGTCCGGGCTGTAGGGCGGGTGCGGCAGCGTTGCCACGCCGTGCTTGGCCAAGAAGTCCGACACGACAAGCGCGGTGTGAGACGGCGCATTGTCGTGATGCAGCCGCTAGATGTTTTTGATCGCTGGCCGGACGCGGGCGACTCGTTTTCGAAGCCTGTCGAGCACTTGGACGTAAAATGCAGCATTTACAGTTTGTCGTTCAGGTACAAATTCGTAGTGGACGACTCCCTCTCTTTTTTGTCAAAAAAGACAATGAGCATCGCCTTGATCCGAGATTTGCTCATGCGAGCTTTCTTTTGACGGGGTGATGATGGGGTGTGCCACTCCGCACTTTGTCTCTTCGACTCCGGGTCGTACTCCAAGATCCACGTCTCGTCACCCGAAACAACGTTCTCTAAAAAATGTGGATCATTTTTGCAGTGGTCCGCAAGTTGTGTCGCGATTTCCAAACGATTGAGTCTTTGATCATCACTGAGCACTTTCGGCACCAACTTTGCACACATTTTTCGCATCTGTAATTGCTCCCTAATAATCTCGTGCACTATTGTTTTTGGCACATTACACTGCTCTGCTATCATCCGAACACTAAGACGACGATCAGAGTTCAGTACATCGCGAACTTTTCGCACATTTTCGTCGGTGAGTGTCGTTGATGGGCGTCCAGGCCGTGGTTCGTCGTCGACCTCTTCTCTGCCCTCCACGAACATCTTGTGCCACCGAAAGATCATGTTTCTGGACATGGCTGACTCCCCGTAAGCCTGGTTAATCATACCGACAGTTTCGGTAGACGATTTCCCAAGCTTTACCGCAAATTTGATGGAATAACGCTGCTCCAAAAACTTCGGCATCGCGTTCCGTGACGTGGGTCGAGCGTGGAGGTTCGCGTTAACAGAGCTCCTCACTACACCACAGCTCAGAGCCGACTGCCTTTTTCAGCGTCGCTTGCCAACATACCCCCCTCCAATCGCAGCCCATCAGAGCGGTGCTGGGCGCGCCTGGAGCGGCGGGAAAAAATCAGTACACTTATTTTCCGGACGAACCCTGTAGAAGCTAAACGCGTATCTTTGCCCATTACCCGGTGTTGTTTTCCTTTTCCTAACCCGTTTACCCGATTTCTGAATTTGTATTAGGAACGCTCGTACTTCTGGTGCTATTTAAAATTTTCCCTGCTCCACTTTTAATCATATTGTATAATGATTGAAAGACTTCACTATGAAAAATTTATATCATGCTGTAAGGAGCTGGTAATACAAAGCACATTAGAATTCATCTAGCCTCTTTCTCCTGCTGGAATGTCTCACAAAGGAGTGTTACACCCCATGCTATATCCAGCCTGTCATTTGACAAAATGACCTCCCAAGTTTTTAATAAATTATGTGAAATATTCTTTGAATGGGATGACAATATATTATCTACAAACATAAATGGTCCAATAGGGTGATAGCGCGATTTCAAACGGCGCCATTGGTGACTAACCCAGAGTGTAAAATTTCTCTTCGCAAGATATTTTAGGTTTCACTAGGGCCACCTTCCATTGAAAAGGAATGTGGATATTATGCGCGGTGCTAACCCAGATTGATACGAAAATAACGTAAAATTTTAAGATTTGAATAAGGGTAAAATTGGTAAAAATTAAATTGAAATAAAATAACTCAAGATGCATAGGTGATAACAAAAATAATAAAGCGACTGTGTAAACGATTTCAGCATCAATTTTTCTGCGGGAAAGTTAAGGCAGCTCTATTCAAACGAAGTGAAAGGCCACTTCTTAAGATTTAAAAAGAAAGGAAATATCTTTGGAAGCCGTGATGGCGAATATTGACTTTTTTTTCAATATTGGATGATGCCATCGGATGGAGAGGGTATATTTGAAGAGCTGAATGACCGATACGGAAATACGTAAGGTACACAAAGATGCTTATGCCCAGCCCTGGTAAGCAAAGGCACCTACGGCCGGGATTCTCCGCGTACTTTTGAATTTTGGAATAAAGCATGAATCAGTCAAAAGTTTACGTAAAGGTGTTGAAAAGCGAGAAATACCTTAAAGCAGATAAATGTACCGTGTGCAGTAAAATTAAGTGCACATTTTTGGAAAATGTTTTCATTTATAGTCCAATGACCTTTGTGCATGCATTGAAATTTGGTGCATATTATACCCTGCACAATGGAGAGGAAATAGCAATAATTATTTAATAATCCTTATTTTACTCTTTTATAATGAGAGAAAAAATATAGCTTATCATCTGTTATTTCGGACTTATCGTTCAGAGGAAAACCGACCTCTATTTCTGCCGTGAAATTGGATAATGATATCTAAGAAGCTGGTTGAAGCATTGTTTGAAAGCTTTTGGAGGACGTCTACATCTACATAATACCCCGCAAGTCGCCGTAAGGACTTATGGCTGGGGGTGTTAGGACACCACCCGTAAAATAGAGAGCAACTACACGCAAAACAAACCAATAACATGCTAATTTCCTTTCCCGACCACTCTTCTAATGACGTCGAGTCTCTTAAAGGTGGGTCCGCATATTCTCCTGATATTTGCTCCCCGTGAAAGGTCTACTGTTAGAACTACCCCCAAATATTTAACTTGATCTACCATAGTTAGCATTTAACGCTCTCTTTTTTAATTCATGCCATGCTCATCACTTATTTTATTCATTATACGCGCTCTGCATTCATAGAAGTGACCAAAACTGAAATGAAAAAAGAAGCCAAGAAGAGAATTGATGACGGTTGTGTTTGTGCTAATGAAAATACAATAAAGCATATATCGAAAATTAATATGCGATGGGGCCATGATAAGTTGCTGTAGTCTGTGAATTATTTTACCCTTTAAATGTGGATGATATGCAAATAAAACTAAGAATTTAATATGGAATAATGCTTTAATGAAGTTGCAGATTAGTTACCCATTGAAGATGCAAATGGGAAATAATTACATTAGTTGGATGAGAGGCGACGGTCAATAATACCGTTTTGCAAATCTAGATATGGTCTATGCCAGGAATGATGAACTTTCCGAGTGCCAATGTTTGTGCGCGTAATAAGAGTACAATATAATCTTGGCTCGCGTGCCAACCCAACGAGTTACCACTTTGGAATTGGCCGTAGCACCATCACAAATCTGCGTGCCAAAATAATTGCTCTGTGTGCCCCTTCGGGCACACGTGCCGAGGGTTCACCACCGCCGGTCTTTGCTAAGCTTAATATTTCGATTTTCCACAGCCGTGAGACATGATGGAAGATAAGAGATACTGACAAAATTGAATACAAAATACATTAGAATTTGCGATGCACTGAATAATGATAGCTATTAAATGGACATGATGAAAAGCGTTTTTTTTTAAATTGGGATGACGGCAGCGTTTACGGGAGATGACGTCGAGTACGACAAAATATAATTTACGTGTATAGCCCAACCCCTCGTGATTTAACTTTAATCCGTCCAATCTCCTTTTTCTATTCTCATTCCCTCCCCCCATCCCTTATCTCTTCTCCATTATATTATGCGTCCCATTTCTCGATCCCTCGCCATCGGCAGCGCTCCGTTCAAATCCTCCCACCCAACCCCACTCTCTTTTTTCAACCTGCCTGACCCTTCGGCCGCGTCTGCGCACTTTCCCTCTCTTCCCCTTTCCTTGGGAGAAGGGAGCTAATTGATAAGCAATTTTTAATTCCAATTTTGAGGAGAGGAGGTTATTCTATCCTTCCCATCCCATCCAGTTTGCTATTGATGTCATAACAATAACATGGGCATTAATGGACAACCTGCCCAAGTTGCTAATCATTTTCTGTGGAAGTATGTCTTCGCATCCCTAAAATATTCAAAGAAATTATGGACAAAGTATTTTTACCTGGAAAAATGCCGACGTAGTTCGAGTTTTTACCTCTTAATATTTAAATCACACTCATTGAAGGGGTACAATTGATTGAAATTGTGATTTTACTTCATTTAATTATCATAAAAGATTCAACCTTCCACCCCGAACGTTTTTTGAAAACTTAGAGCGTCTCCTTGGTTAGCAGTTCTGAAACCTTGATAACAGTTACTGCGATCGATTCAATTTACGATAAGTTGCCATAACTCCCCAAATTATAATTGTAGAATATTTCAGGAGGTGAGAAAATGTTCTTAAATTGTAATATTTACCCTTTCTAATAGTATTTCCCATCATTTTTCTAATCCCGTATCTACATATGTGTGCCAGTCGAGCAACATAGTATACTTGTTCCCCCCTCATACGCGCATGTACTCATGTATGTATTGATCCTATTGGAAATATTTTTCCAACCGAAAATGACATTTAATACAAGACCTCTGGATCCCTCCATCCCCAAAAGGGTTGAGTGAGGTTTGGAACCCCCTTTGGCAGCCCTCCCTCCCCAACTCACCCTCCCTCCTCCTTCCGTACCTTCCCTCTACCGACCTTTTTTGAAATCTCGCCCGCATTTCGGTGACAGCCGAATTAAACAACGACCCCCAACTCGAAGAACAATGGCACCGCTACGCTTCTATTGTTGGAAATTCACGTCAGCGCATAACCGAGCTTCGGTCAGGACTCTTCCCCTTATACGAGGGTCATCCGGAAAGTAGTACCCGTTCGTGAAATAAAGACACAAAAGTAAATATTAACAAACATAAAAAATTTTATTTGAAAGAGGATACTTTAAACTACTTCTCAACATAATCTCCAAGCAAATTAAGGCATTTGTCATAACGTGTGACAAGTTTCTGTATTCCTGCTGCATAGTCCTTCGCCGCCAGCTCATTGAGATACGCGAGGGACCCATCTTGCACAAATTTTTGCATAATGCAGATGGTGTTTAACAATTTCATGAACAATTGTTCGAGAAACATTGGGAAAATGCTCACAGATGTCATCAATTGTGACGCGCCGATCGTTCCTCACGAATTCGTCAACTGAGCTCACCAGTTGGTCTGTAAGAACAGACGGTCTCCCCGAACGCTCATCGTCGTGTGTGTTCCCCCTCCCCATGTTGAAGTTGCGACACCACCGCCGAACAGACGACTCGTCCATTACATTGTCTCCATACACCTCCTTTAATTGGCGATGAATATCACATGGGCGAACGTTTCTTGCATTGAGGAATTTAATCACTGCCCTCACTTCACAACTGGCGGCGTTCTCAATTTTTTTAAACATTGTAAACAATCACAGAAACAACACAGGCAATGCTAGCGTCACGCAACTTGGCTCAGAGAAGGCAGACAAGCCACTGAAGCTATCTGACCTCGTCCAGCGGCTACTCGCGTCGTCAGCACTTCATGCGGCACGAACGGGTACTACTTTCCGGATGACCCTCGTATATGAATTGGCTCCGTTTGTTTTTTTTCCGCCTACGCACCAAATGCTAATATAAATGTTTTGAACCCTTCACAAAGATATAAAGAGGAAATTTTCCACAAAAGGATTGAATTTCGAACAGGAATAAAAACGAAACGTAAGAAAAATTATAGAGTACACTTTTACCATCTAAGGAAACAATCAACCAACCAAATTTATCAATTCTGAATTATGCTCTTATCTATGCTCTCATTTTATTTGCATCTTCATAATATTTCTTTATATGTTTTAGATTTATAAATGTGGTTCATTCAAAAGTGCTATTCTATTCTGCTCATCATTTTGAAGAATTCGGTCGAAAGATTAGTGATTGCATTTCAATGATTTTTGATGTTTTGCATAGTGGCACCGATTGAAAGTATCTCTAACAGCTATTCCTGCATGAGCCTATGAGCAGCAGGCAGAGTTAAGGTGTGACGTCAGACGGCCATATACATCTCCGTCATGCAGTATGTCTGTAGAAGTACATGTACAGACTTGTTGTATCGCCATTGTGTGAGGAGGAAATCGAGATGCCATGTACCTCTCTAAATTATTGTTTTTTTCACACTCTGAGTGGCGGTGATAAATTTGGAGAATACCTTCGGAGGATTAGCGTGATGTTATAACTGATCACTTCAGCAAAACGAGGCGAATCAAAGACAACAAAAATTAGTTTCGACGTCCATCTGTCATTCTTCGCGGCATCACCCACGCGAAATTAAATAGAAGTTCTAATACACTCTTAAAGTTCAAGGTTTGTTCAAGATGGTAAACGTCTGTAGAGTGCGAAAGACTCGCAAAATGGTGAAGTGGACTTAGTTTGCTGTCATGCCACGATGATTGCTGATGTCGTGCAACTTCCTTAGGCTGATGTCGGGCCACTCTTCCCTTAACTCTAGCGTTACTGGCTGACATCGTCATGTCTGCACATTTCATTCCCATCTTCATGATATCCGCTATTGGGCGCTGCTTTTTCCTTGCTCCTTCTCTTAAAGTTTTTTCTCTGTTTATGATATGAGGGTTAGTTAAATTAAAACCGAACACCCGCTGCAACGAGACCGTGGAATGGTTTTATTAAAAAGTAATGACTAAAAGGATTGATTCATATATCCCACTGGGAGACGTGACGATCAACTCCAGTTTTGTAGAACGAGGCGGATCGACTCAGGCACTTCCTCGTCCGAATGAAACCGAAGTCCATGACTGTCTTTTTTAGGTCGCCAAAGATGTAAAAATCATAGGGTGAATGATACAGGCTTTACGGAGGATGTTAATTTGTTTCCCCACCAAATTGCTGAAGCGTAGTCTTCGTCAGATTGGTAGTTTTGGGGCGAGCATTCAACAGGATGATTCCGTTCGACAGCATTCCGGGGCGTTTTGACTTCACGGTGCTTCGCAATTAACACAAAGTATCTTCATAGCGCTGCGAATGGTTATGGCTCCACAATCGAAGAAGTTGACAAATAGAAGGCCCTTGCAGTCAAAAAAGAAGATCACCTTGACTTTATTGGAACTTGTGTGAATAGCTTTGGATTTATTTGGCGAGGGAAAATTGGGATGTTTCCATCGTTGGCTTCTCCGATTCCTTTTGGGCTCGAATGGTGGCACCACGTTTCGTCCCCTGTGACGATACGGGACAGAAATGCATACTCTTCCTCGTGGTTCTGCTGCATATCACTCAGAAATGACTCCATTCTTTTAATCTTTTGTCCCTTCGTCAGTTGATGCGGAACCCACTGCGCGCAAACTTTTGGGAAACGCAAGTTATCATTGATAATGGGATGCTGGGAGCCATGGCTAATGCCGACCTGAACAAGAATTTCTTCCTCTGCGTTTCTTTGGTTTTTCCGGACAATGTCATCAAATCCGCCCTGTGACATCAGGAGTCATGGGTGGATTGGCCTTTCCTTGGCACACACCGTCTTAAGGTGATGTGCGCCCTTCTCGGAGTCTCCTATGCACTCCTCGTGCACACTCGTTAGGTTCATGTAGTGTTCACCATGCACAGCAGACATTTGACAAATGATTAATTGCGCGTATTCCAGCACCCTTAGTTACCGGAAAACGAACCACACCTCTCTGCTCTTCTTTGCTTACCTCCATTTCTACAGCTGGACGAACACACTTGACCAGTCCGCGCACCAACATGGACACAACCCATCAACTGCGTGCGCCTGTGAGTTGTGCGACTATGCAGTTCTCCTTCCATAGCGATGGCAGTATCGTTACGTAACAACAGTGTTGCCCCTCTTCGCGCGGTGTTATGAATGGTGTTCGGTTTTCATTTGACTGTCCCTTATAAATTCCGGTTCTATTTTCCCTTACCAACATCTTTCTTTGCATCACTCCATTGTGTTTTGTGCCCAATTTGGATTCCCTTCTTCTTCTCATCGTCTTCATCCGGCGTCTCTCTTCTCCTACACTTGCTCGAACACCTTGTTACTCATGAGTTTCCTTTCATTGGACCTTCATTTCTCTTCCTTGCAGCAATCACCCATCGTCTAGCACTTCCTTCCCTTTCCTTCCAATGCCTCACTTGAGAGGCGGGCTCGTCGTTCGTTGGGATGAACGCTCCTGATACATGTTTCGACAAACTGCCCCTCAATTCTAGACTCGTGTTGTCAGTCGACTTCCCTTCAACGGGCGGACTGCTTCCTCCCGGGGTGTTCTAATTATTATTTCCTCCCTGCTTCTTCGATCGCCGCCGGTTCTACACCTTCATCACCGGGAAAGGTCACTGCAAAAGGGGGGAGAAAGCCACACATCATGATGCTCTCCCCCAACCACTACTATACAGCGAGGTCACCTCAACGACTAACCAAGTCACTGTGGAACCTTGAAATTCTTCTGTTTTCATTCCCTCAGTTAATGTCTCTGTTTTATGCTGATTTTCAATCATATAACGGATTGTTTATTATTATTTCATTATTACAGGTCATACCTTTGCTCCAAGTTAACATGCACCTTGTTAAAATCACCTTAACACTCGGCCATAACTGCTATGCCATCGTTAAAACGCAACTTGCCTTTGATTTTCTTCGTCTATTTGCTCCAGGGCAACAAATCCTCTGATTTCGCTTCACGTCATCTTGATGTTGCCGTTAAAGATAACGGGTGTTCACGATCCCGTGAAACGATAAGTTAGGAAGCAGAACCGCTACGCTGGCTAACTGGGTCACAATTCCTCTCAGAAGGGACGCCAACTCCCCTCCACCCCCCTGGAACGCCGACCGTGATTCACTCTTTCGCTCCTTCGAGGATGTTTAGAACCAGATTATATTATTCACATCCGGGAACTGGCAAAGCGTCAGTTTGGACGAGAGTTCATTATTGGAATTGTATCAAGCGCGCGTAGATGTCTCGCGTGTCACGTTTAATACCAAACATGAATTATTTCTTCCATTTCAAATCAAATTAGCGTTGGGCAACTCGGGAGACTCACGAACAACTGTGTATTTCAATTCCCCGAAAATCACTTCGGACCGAGCAAACAAGGAGAAAATACGCGAATAAATATTAAACATTTCACAATAAAATGTCCGCAATTCAACCAAATTTAATAATCACTAATACGACCTTGATTTATTCCTGATAGAGCAATAGTTCATTGATATTCTATCGTTTCAGGTATGCTTCAGACGAATTCCCACTGGAAATCGATGCATTTCTTAATTTCTTAGCTTTGTATAGCAAGACAAATCCTGACACCCCGAGTTACATTAAACTGTTCTTTGCATCAGTTAACTTCGAAATGTTGGGGATTTTAAAGGAACAAAATAGTATATAATGAAATACCATGCATACAATGTACGCGTTGTGCCGCAGTCTACGAATTTAAAGCCTAAATTTAAACGCAAGGGTGTTTGACTAATTGACCTTCGACAAATTCAATGAAACTGACGGAGATACCTAAATAGGTCTGGATGAGATTACTTAAGCACTCAGTCGTACATCTAGGGATCCGGATTCGAATCCCGGTCAAGGTGAATGACTTTTACCCTTTGAAAATTGATGCATTGTAATGTACATTAGTGGATAACTCCGTCAACAGTTACTGTCAGCGAATATCCCGAGGTTTCTTTGAAACACATCTTTATTGAACTATATGTTTTCAAAATAGTGATCTCATTGCTACTAAGGCATTGGGAGCACCTCGTCTCTTCCTGAAATCAAATTGATCATTCGTTGAGTAATCATATGCTCTCATTCCGATTCTCTTTTTGATCATTCTAATGGCCATTTTCTCTGCATGCGAAAATAAACTCATTGTTCTCTGGTTCTGAAATATTCAAGTTCTTTCTAATAAATGCTATGGCTTAACCAATAAAAATTCTTCCTTCTCTCTTTTGTAGATTCGTACTTAGTTTTTCGGGGATGTTATCTCACTCATCACTTCTTTACTTTATATCAATTGCCTTAATGCTCTTTTTATTTCGCAACCTGGAATACTTCGGCTCAGAATATTCCAAGCTACGAGTGCATCATATTCTCTTTCTATTTCAATTTCTGTTGAAACATTCCTTATTCAATTGATAATTTTTAAGTCGTATCTTTGATAGATTGCATGGTTGTTCCTTTTAACCTACTGATAATGCCTACACCTTTCTCTTTGCTAATTCCTTCCTTCCTTTGCAAACTCTCCACAATACTCGCACTACGCTGTTTTGCCTTATAAGTTTCTCGCCTCAGTTCACTATTGAATTCTTTCTTCTGTCTTTTTTTCCTTCTACGATTACATCCATCCATTTCACATCTATTTTCCTAATTAACTCGCCTGCAATGCATGGTTTCCTAGTACTATTCCTATTAACTCTCTACAGTTTCGCTTGCGGATTTCAAAATCCCTTTTTGGATGTCTTTCCATTCTCTTATATTCTAACCACCTCCCTCTCCGTACTCATAATCTTTCCTACTACCCTATGGTACTCCTTTATTTCTGTTAAGAGTAATGCTTCCATATTTCATTTCCTCAACTGTCCCGAGTTTTTTATCCTCTTGAATCTGATATTATTCCTTATTGGAATTAAATTAGGATCTGAGTCCATATGCCCTCCTAGGAATTTCTTTGAATAAAATCACAATATTCATAAATATCTACATGTATGCCTGTCCATAATATAATCTAGCATACATCTCTCTTGTTATCCACGCACGGATTTCTAACGTTAGTTAGCGTTTTAGCAAGGAAGTTTTAGTTAAGACTATATATTCTCTCTTGCAGAACACTATTGGTTCCTCCCCATAGTCATTCCTTACTCATAAGCCGTAGTTTGCTATACCAACTACATCTCTCCCTTCGCCCATCACTGGGTGCATATCCAATATACGAGATCATTCTATCTCACCTGGCACAGCCCAAAGATATCTATATTTCCTTCCTATATTTTTTTAATTTTCCTGCTCTCAACATCATCCTAATATTCCAAGTCCCTATTCTAAGTACTTTGGTTGTCTCCTGTGCTGTCTTATTTGCTGCTGCTCTCGATTTTGTTTTGCAAGGTTTTTGTGTAATGACGACCGTGGAAGTCTAGCCTCTACCGCCGCCGAGTACGATACACAGCCCAATTAACCAAGTCCAGTTGTTGCCAGATTTTATATTCATAACTAAGTGCCCTTCATTAGTTCGTAGAATAAATAATTGTAATGTATTCCATTTGCTCATCTCAATAATGTTTTTAATAGATAGTCACGTACCTATTACGCTCAAACACTCAAATAGCCATCTCGCTGGAGTCAGACGCCTAGTGCAGCCACCTCATTGAAGAACTAACTGTACTCTTTGACTTATCTGACATGAGTGACCCTTCCGGAAGCAATAATCATCACTCCCGGCGACACAACTCTAGAGGTCATCACTCATAAGCACAATTCCTTCTATCGCGTCAAGCTCTTCTTGGGAATAGTGATTCAAATAAATATCAACAACAAAGTTACATGACAGCACACACATTGATCACTGCCAACGCTCAAGGATGATTGACCTTCATTCCCAGCGCACTATCCCATTCTGCTCTTATTGCTGCATTTAGTTAAATAAATGACTACATATTATTTGAGACAACATTTGATCCTACTGAATTATCATAATACGGAGGAATAATAGGTAGATTTCACCCCATTTCTCTCACATTTTTGATGGGCGAAAATTTCTTGATCGATAATGAATCGATTGTCTCGTGATTTTTCTTTATTTCACCCCCGTAAGGTAAAATGATTTGATCTAAACATATTTTTTACTACCTAAAACCTATCAATTGAAAATGTGGTGAATTCGAATGAAACGAATGGAATTACCGAACTACAAATGACGAAATCCGAAAGGTACCATTCCTTGCATCAATTCACCACAAACACCCCTCGAGACCTTTCGTATGCAGGACTTTAAATAATCGCCACAGGATTGCATAACTTAGGATTTCATTTTCTCAATTTAATCGGATTCAGTTCTTCTCTAGGTGAGGAGGGGAATAAGGGAGCTTCGACTTTTATTGATGACTCAGTTACCCTTGCCGTTTCTGGTCTTGCCAGCGCAGTCTAGACCGACTGAGTGGCTAGATTTTAGGCCCTAGAATCTTTGCTCGTCTCCTTCAAGTTAAATTTTCTCGAGCAATTTTCTCGACTCATCCCTTTATCTCTTCCTTGAAACCACCCAAACTACTTACCCTCCTGGAAGCAATCGTCGATTCTTTGCTAAAAAATGAGATTCGGTGGCAACTCATAATCTCCCCCCCAAAAGATATGATTCGTGAAATGAGTTCGTGAATTTCAACCCGATTCCATTCACATTTGAATTAAACTTAAAAATTAAATGCAGTGACGAATTTTTGGAGGAGGGGAATAGAATCAGTTCTCTCACGAATGCCTACAGAATCAGGAGTAGCGAAAGAGAACTTTTGCATTCGATTATATACCCTCACCCACGAAGTCTCCTTGATGAAAAATATACGGGTGACATGTGAGCGTGCTGGCAAATTTTTAGGATTTATGAGAAGAGTGTTGGGTAACCGAGACGGGAATATTAAAGGGAAGTGCTACCTTTCGGTGGTTAGAATATACTTACTTAGAAAATGCTGCTAGTACATGTAATCTTCATGAAGTTGAATTGATAGGCCAAATTGGATAGCGTGCAGCTTATAGGAGATAGGTTCGTAAAACACTGTATTGGTAAACTGAGTAGCGTATCAATATAATTGCAGGATCTAAGTTGGGAATCACTCACAGAGCGAAGGTTAAATTACAGATTAAATATTTTGTATAAGTTGGAAGGATGTCTCTTAAGTAATAATGTTGAAAATACATTATTATCCCCATCTTACTATGGTAGGCGTGAGCATGTCAATAAAATTAGAGTTATTAATTGTAGAACAGATAGGTAAATATGTAATTTTTCACACGAACGATGAGGGATCAGAATAAAATTATCCACGCTAGCGGGGGAAGTATTTTGTGGAAAAAGAAGTCTGGTTTTTTTATCATCCCTTACCAAGAACCCTATCGGTGGTTTAAGGTTCCTATGTACAAGAGGGGAATATACTCTTGTATAGTATAGCATACAGTACGTACAGGGACGTCCCAACCTGCTTCCACTAACGCCTTCTTCCCGCTCCCCCTCTACCGACAGCTAAGTCTTAGTGGTAGCAGTAGTAATTGTAGATTTATTTAGGTGTGTCAACTACTGATATCATTTAACTCCTCTCGCAACACAATGCTCTTATAAGAAAGACATGAAACTACCAAAATAAGGAAACTATCAATATAAGTATAACATTATTTCTTCCCATGTTATAAAGCGAGAGTCGAAAGTATCGTGATTCTCGACATAGGCATCACCCGTTAAGGTGGCATTCGTTTTAAACAATTCACAACTACCTACAAATATACTAAAGGTATCAGAGCTAAACGATTCTTCTTATGCTATAAATGAGATCGTATTTAATGAAAATTTACTGCAATCTTTTCATCCGAAATTTAAAAATACATGATTATCTTCAAGGTATGGCACTCAAGTTATCTAATATCATTACTTACAGGCGATGAATATTTTTCTCTGCTCTTCACGTGCCCTATTGTGGAATTCCGTCCTATCTCGGCAATGAAGCCTGCGTCGTTTGTTCTTCGACGCGTTGTCGCAGTTGGAAGTGGTCGTTAAATAGTGGAGACCTTCTTCTCAGTTCTCTAATAGATTCCTGAAAAAATCCAAACAGTGTATGTTCTAAGCTTGAATCCGACGTGATACGAAGTGATTTACGATGGTAAATCATGTGAAATCCTTGAAGGTATACCAAATATTTAACATGGTGTCCCACTCTCCGGTCAGATGGCAATAGCGATAGCCATTGTTAGTATTGTCCGTTAGTATTAAGCATGATGCCAAAAAACATCAATAACATAATCTGGGTCGTATCATGACATTTTAGTGGATGTTACAATTGTTTGGTCCATTGTTTTTTTTTACTTCTGGATTTTTTCCAAAAAAGGTTAAGCCTGAAAAAGTACAACTTCAAAAACAAGTAAAATACTCTACCTGATCTAGTTTTATCCTCTCATTATTATGTTTTACTCATCATTTCTCTTTCTTGAAAACCCATCAAACTTTACTTTATTTAAACTGATTTTTACCATACACATCAAACTACGTTTCTATTACGGCCGGCAATGCTTGCTATCCCTCGTCACTTAAGGCTAAGGGTAACTTAAGTTAAAACATCCAAAATTCAAACTGATTTTATAAAATTCACTCAGACTATCAGTCTTATCTCCAGTTCTTCCCATGCCCCTAGCTAATTCCTTCGCTTACGAATACGTTGAAAATCACTAGTGAAAATGGACACCCAAGTCCCATGCCTCTTCCTTACACTGCCCACCCGCCTTTCCATTTGAGACTCGCATCAGAGCAGTCAGACAAGTACAGGTTGCGGATAAGTGTCCGCTCAACTGAATTCCATTTGTTTGCAGAGGAAGGTGGTCTTGGTACTGGAAATTTGGGAACACGTGGGTGTCCATTTATAGATAGTTTTCTTTATTTTGTTGTATACAGCGCAATGCTGCTCTCCTTAGTTTTAATTATCATTCCCACTCGCGATACCTTCGTACAAGATATATATATATATATCTTGTACGATATATATATATATATATATATATATATATATATATATATATATATATATATATATATATATATATATATAAGGAATGAACTCAGTACTAAGTTCCATCCTTCTCTTACGTGAGAAAGGTGGCTTAATAACCGAAAATATGAAAACGTGTAAGCTTCTCTTCTTTTTTGTGTTTCTTTGCTTTATTCACTGGTGCTAGCTTGATACACGTATACATTATTATTCACATCCGTGATACTTTCACATAAGTTTTTTATATACATATACATATGGGGAGAGAGTGTACGTGAATCCGTAGTAGCGTTTTTAAAAATAACGATTTTCTCTGCCTGTGAGAGCGTTCACCGTGTGTGTGTTTGTGGGTGCGGGAAGAGCGGCATAGGGGGGCGGGCATAGCGTGTTTGGAGAGATGGTGTTAGCAGCGTGAAGGTTTCGGGTGGTGGGCGGTGTTGGTGGTAGGAGGAAGGTTGGAGGTGGTGGGGTAAGGTGAGTCTCTGCTCGATTTTCCCCTTTTGTTAAATTTTCCTTTGAAGGAGAGGCACGTGGGAGTTGGGGGGGGGAGAGAAGAGAACCGGGGAGTGGGTCGGCGGTGATCGGGGAGTTGACTACTGCGGCGGGGGACTGCTACGGGTGGTTTGGCTTCATCATTTTTTCCCCCCCGTCCCCATCACTCCCCGCTGACCCGTTGGGGGCGAAAGGAACATCCGCGCATGTAGACAAGGGGCGGACAGGGGTGCGGGAGGGAGGGATGCTGCGAGAAGGGGTGGCACTTTCGAAAAAGGGACGAAGGGGGCGATGCGGGGCGGGCGTTCGAGTCAGTCGCCGCTGCAGTTTCCGTGGGAAACGATGGGCGTCTAGTGGCAGAGCGAAAGGACGGAGTTTAGCTGGGGGGGTCGAAGGGTGGGAAATGTGGCCAAGTGTGTTGATTGTGGGTGAAAGGGTAAATGTGTGTATCGGAAGCATGGGTGGGGGGAAGGGAGAAGAAGGGCGAGGGTGCGACGGCGTCTGTTGCGGACGGAAAAGAAGGGGAGAGGGAAGGTGTGTGCGTGTGTGGCAAAGGGTGAACGAAAATATCGGCGGGGAGAGGAGGAGGGGTGACTGGGGCAGTTCGTGTGTGTAGTCGACTCCCAGGTAATACTTGGCCGCCCCGTTTCCACAAGACTGCGTCGTCTCTACTGTTTAAATACGGAGTTACACATCTCTCCAAGCAAAACATCGCCGCTCCTAGGAATTTGACAGGCGTGGGTGATTGACTAAAAATACAAGTTTATGTGTGTATATATATAAGAGAGTATGTATGTATGTGTATATATATATTCATATTATTCAAAATGTATGAGGATAAACTCAGTGGAAGGTGATGATCAAAATACCTCGAAAATCGCGTGGTTGAAGGTATGATGTGGTGAAATCGGAAAATATTAATTACCATATTAAAGTTCTTTTCTACTAGGTCACTAATTTTAATTTCTGACCAGGGTTTGATGCTCTAAATCATCTTCAGTAGCCTGAGCCAAATTGGTTGGCCTATTTATATGAATTCTGAGCATCACCGTGTAAATAATAAAATCAGGACGGAAATTTTCTGTACTCATCAAAAGAGAGCAGCCTTTCTGTTTACCCACCTCTGCAGAACACTCTACAATCCACTGCAGCGGCTTGCTACGGGAAGTGACCATATACAAACAAATATTGATTCATACCTCCATTTGAATGCTCATTTGACCTCATACGTCTACATATATAGTCATGGAATAATTGGTGTGTGTGAATGAATTACTCAATTTTACTCAATATTTTGATATAATATCTGTAAAATTCGTTTGCTTGGTTTCTTTTTTGTTATGAATGCAAATCATGGGAGGGAAATAGTACGCGAATATTTTGCTGATGATCTCTCTTATTTTATTTAGATGGTGGAATAAAGTATCATTATAATTTTGGACCATAATAATTACGTCTGTTTCAAAGTAAAACTCAGTTACCCTGCAAATTTTTAAAAGTTTTCTAAGTCTCGTTTGCTCCATTTATCAAGGAAAGTACCTGGAATAATTAAATGTATGATTTTTGGACAAAAGTCATTTTTTTTACTTTCGAGTTTTCTTTAAAAATGTTCCCTTTTAACCTGAATAAGGCTTGATAGAGAATGGAACAGTTGCTTAAAGTTATCACTACCCATAATTATGAGTAATTGAGTAAGAGTCTAAAATCTATTTGCAATTTTAAATATTTATTTTTTTAATTACCGTTTTTACTTAAAAATCATTCACGCGTTTTGAAACCATCGCTGAAAATCTGTTACTAAGATTACTCTGTATTCACAACTTTTGTAAGCATGCCATTTTCGGAGTTCATAATATAAGGTCATGTAGGTTATTTCAGTAAGTTTATCATTTAAAGCGTTAACAATATTGTAGTATTAATCAATTGTGTAATTGTTGGTATGTTTTTCCTGAATATCAATTAAAATTATTAATCATACGTATCCAATGTTAATGGTTGAGATGCGGAATGATTTGCACATAAAAATTTCAATCTTTTTATCGGCGGAGTGTCGTGTGGAATGAGTACCATGGTGGAAGGGGTCGGCTCGCGTACACGCAAAAATATTGTTCTCCTCTAAAATCTTAACTTAACATTGTGTATAAATTTGCACCCGTGATGTTTCTTTCCTAATTATCCTAGTATCTTTTCACAAAAAAAATCGATGCACTGAGTTCACCAATTACAACTTCAAATATCGTATTAAAAATTTAATTTTTGCCCACTTTTGAAATTAAACTCCAATGCTCTTTCGAAAAATAACATAATACACACAACTGATCTCTCGTATTGTTAACTCAACCGGGAGCAGGCTTGGTCAACAGCTGTTCAACTCACTGAAAAAGATATCTCCCCGGCTCTACCGGTATTGAATATCATAAATTAAAAAAAAAAACACTCTGTCCTGGAGAACGCATCTTGGAAATGCAGATACTAAACCCAATGCTAAGCAAAACTACGATTGATTCTAAGCATCAATAAGGCAGTTTCCTGAGACGAGATTTATTTTTGACAAGAAATTAATAGTTCACTGAAAGGAACTCTGTGACCCGGTGCGTTGCCACACATAAACCTTTGGCAATGTTCTCGTTCATAAGGCTGTAAGGTAACTGTTTTACACTTTTTGATACAAGTAACATGATCACATGCATGCAAAAATACAGAAATAAATACACTTTTACATTGTAATAAATTTTGCTGAGCACGAAATCCTCTGCTATTCTAATACACGGTGTTGTCTCTGGAGTATTACGAAGCTATAATCTGTTTCTACTAGTCTAGTATTATAGGACGTAAAAAATAACATGTCTCATTAGTGATTTTACACATCAGCCTGTTCTGTCTGAATTAAAAAGGGGTAGGAGACGACACGGTCTATTCGAGAGATGATTTAATTTTTCTCTGAAGTGCCGATCGGAAGATTATTACGAGTCCTAGTTTCGTTTTTCTCGGTACATAGAGGGTATGCATGACTACAGCTACGTATAAATGAATGTAAGTATGAGAGAATAGAATTCAAACAGCAGTAGTATGGTCGAATATGTGAAATACTTTATGGATTCCTCAACGGTTAGTAAGAAGAGAGCACGTCTACGACGGTTTTCGTTACAAATTTTGATATAAATATAAGCAACTTGTGTGTATGGCACCTTAACAATAAAGCAATTAACTTGGAAACAGAAAGAAACATAATAATATGATTAATTTTCAAATCTTAACATAAACACTTTTGTAGCGTCAACAACATATTACTATCATAGAGTTCTAGGATACATTTTTGGATTCAATGAGATTTGAAACTTGACAGTAATTCTGAGATATTTTCTGACATTGTGTGTAAATATGCTTCTTGCGTGAAAAACGATATTCAACCATTTACAACTCTTCCTTTGGCACTTTACGCTCCTCTTGTTCTGGTTTGGATTCAGTCCTTGTCGCAGTCCATCCGCGAGGAGATTTCTCCGTGTATTAATGGTCGCTGATTTGGAACAGACCAAGAAATCGAGGGACGAAAACACTAATGACCGGGGTTTCAGTGGAACACTCGGGGCGCTAGGGATTGTGGGAAGAAGATGGCAGCCCATTTGATCCCTCCACCGCTTTCCAGTCACTCCGTAACCGATCATTAAACGGGAGATATCCCATTCTGAGTGCAATGCCTCCCGGAATGGGGGGAGGAGGGTGCGCGTGCCTTTCACCCTGGATGACTTCTGGCGCACCACCCCTATTCCCAGGTGGCCCCGAGGGGCGAAGGGATGTCTATACCGGGTCGCCCCCGGGGGCAGCGACCGAGTGAGAGAAGAGAGGGCGAGATGAGGTGGACTCTTTGCCATGAAACGAGCCACTTTTTCATCTTAACAACTACGCGTGTATAACAACTAAGACCTCTTTTCAAATATCTCTCTCCCTTTCTCTTTCTCTCTCTCTCTCTCTCTCTCTCTCTCTCTCTCTCTCTCTATATATATATATATATATATATATATATATATATATATATATATATATATATATATATAGAGAGAGAGAGAGAGAGAGAGAGAGAGAGGAGAGATAAAATATAATGATATATATACAAGTATACATATAGAGAGAAATAAAATATAATTACATATATGTACACATATATAATCATACAAAAATACATTAAAATGAGATCGCATTTAATTAGTTTAAAGAACTCCATGTGCACTAAAAATACATGACGACTTTAATAAGCAGCAAACAATGGAAATAAGAAATATAAACGGTTGTCACTGATAATTCTCATACAGGTACCAATGTTTAAATTACATACGATTGCTTGCATATGGACAATTAAATGTTTACTATTCTCGTTTGCATGTACAGAGAGTTTTTTTGAATAAAAGGGACAAACCATTGCGCTCCATAATGTTTGGAAACCCATGGCGACCTGGCAAACTAAAGCTTCATCTATAGCAATATCACATCTAACATTACACAACTTGACATCCGATTTTACATTAAGCTCCTTATCAACTCCGAATACTGCCTTCCTCCCTTCATCCCATCCAATATCTCTATCTCCAATTCCTGTCCCTTCCTTGTTTGCCTAACTTTTTCTCCTCTTTCACAGTCTTCCATCTACAATTGCCAATCAAAGCGCTCTGAATTCTCCTTTCCTGCCTCCTTCGGATTTCTCTTAAGAATCTCCTCGGCCACCAAGATAGACATTCACTCGCTTGTTTTCCATGACGCCCTTTCCACCTTTTCAATCCTTAGGGGTATTTACTTTCACGTGATGATAACATATTTTATGAACTGAATTGGTTGTACACGATACAACTTTACAAGGAATTCACATTTTCAGACTCAGGTTTCCAAAAAAATCCTATCAAAGCTCCTTATGACGTAGAGAGATTCATACGTATTAGACTTCGCCTGTCATTGGGAGGTCATCACAAACTGCATTTCAAGAGTAAGGGGGTCTACCGGAAAGGGACAGATTAGCGGCAAACACCGCGAATGCGAGCTTTAAACCCTATCCTCTGCCTTCTGAGGAGATGGGGGATTAGGAGTTCTTCCAGGAGGGAGTGTGTGCGGAGGTGAGGGGGTGGGCGCCGATGTGGAATACGGGGCTGGGAGGGAGAGTGGTGTGAGAATTTCCATCGTCCCGGTAACCATCTCCAACCATCAATGAAATCAGTCTTGTCGGTTAAAAGCTCATTCACACCCAAATATGTTAACGACGGTTAATTTGTCTTATGCGCTGTAAAAACACCAGACAGTTTAACCTGTTGGACTCTTTTCGCTCTAAGGGCATATGAGAGGAAATGCGTTTAGAATTTGACTTCCGAGAAAACGAGTATGCATATGAACTAATACTGTGAATATCTCCATAAAAATTCGTAGTTATACATACAAGAATCATTATCAAATATAGTGCACCGCAAGCGTGGTTTTTCCAGTCCACTACTGGAAACCAATTTGGGAATCGTATTTGTGGAACTCCAATAGAAGTGATATTATATTGCAGCTTTCATCTTTGTAGTAACATAACCAAAAACCGGCACCAGTATTAATATGTAGAGGCTATCATTACTGGAAAGTTTTGTTAACTGAATTGATTTTTCAATATAGCATGGATATTACATTTATATGGAAGTGAATCTGGCCCGTAGTGACGATGAGTGATCTACTCTTGAGGAAGGGCTAGGCCGAATCGACATAGATTTTCTAAATTAACATAAAGAGAAGAGAAACAATCCATGCTAACTATGAGAACGAATGTTAGACTGACCCGATCACACGCCTCCTTTGCTTTACCCCCAAATATGCTGTGTTCTTTCCTCAATGGGTCTCAATAAAAGTAGCCTCCTCCTCCTGACCCTTTACGGTTTCCGTTGGGACTGATAGCAAGTAATGCCATCATAGCATATATTTAGAATCCGGAGTTACAGTTCTGGATATCTGTGCTTCCAAGGTTTGAGTTTTAAGCAAATATAGCAGATTAGCTCTCTCTATGAGGATAAAACACCGCCACGGCAAAATCATAATGGAAAATGAAAGTCATAAATCATTTACGTAATAGAATTTCTCCAAAAATATTGATGCCTTTCAACTAAAGGTGGCTTCCACGAGAACATTTGTATAGTTACTTCTTAAATAGAGCATATTTGATTGAAAAATGAGACGAGCTAAATATCAAAACTTTTAAATACAATTACATCAATTTAAGTATTAAATTTATAATTGTGGTTAGATATGGTACTAGTCGATGAATCTAGCACTTAAGCCAAAAGGAAGAGGTGGCCGAAGTCGCTACATCCATTACTGTAGCACAAAAGGTTGTGTGAAGGTCGATGTATTCATTTCAGGGCGCTTGTTTTACGATGAATCTTTTAGCTTATTCATTGAATCAGTGGTTTTCGAAGATGATTCTATTTACTTGCTTCGTAAATCAGAGATAATGAGGTTTATTTTGACAGCAAAGTTGCGTTAGATAAAAATCAAAGGTAACTCAATGACAAAATTTAGGACAAGCATATATAATCAAAAATACGAAAAGTATTGAGCACCAAAAGTTTAACTTTACTGGCTAAATAAAATCCAATAAATGCAAGCCAGAAGCCCTTGATCGATAAAAGGAATTCAAATGAAACTAGCATAATGGAAAGAGTGAATATGAACTTGCACCCACTCTATTTAACCTCATGCTTCCATTTCACTATTAAAATACCTCGGCTAGTGACAATTTCACTTCGTTCGATCATTTTTAGAAAAAAAATAGAAAAAATATATCCTTCGAGTAAAATCCCAAAAAAATATATTGTAAATAATTAAAATGATTTCAAACTAGAAAATCAAAAAACAAATTGAGTATAAAAATGTGCCCTTTTTCGCGGTTAATCAAAACGATAGGGTAACATCCAATTTGGCTTTCAATAATACTGTTAGCACGACCTCCATGAAAAACATCCGAAAATCGAAATGTGTTCCACCTAGCTGCTCCGTCACAGAAGGAAGCACAGAGATACGGAAATGGGATTTTCCTTATAAATGTCAAAATTGCTCGAATTCTTCGTGGAGAGGCTATTTGATTTCACTTTCTCTTCTCCACTTTCAAGGAAAAAAATAACTCACCAATTAAGTTATCCGGGAAACCCCCGATGCTCAGCAAAACTCCGAATTAACAATAGAGAGAGCTAGGCGGGGGTGGGGAGAATCCCGGCTCCCCGTTGCCGGGCAGGAAGGAGTTGACGGAGAAGGGAGAGGGGGGAATAAATTATCACGGCAACCACAATCCACCCCTTCCCTCGAAGTCTTCCTCAGCCCACCCTCCCTCTCTCCCTGTTTGGCGGCGCGCTGTTCCGGACGTCGTGTGTAGGATAACAAGGAAGGAGCGGGAGGGAAGGGAGGAGAAGGAGGGGAGCTGCCGACGAGAAGAAGTTAGTTTGGCCGCCCCCTTCTGCCCAGCCCTCCCTTCTTTAATCCTCTCTTTGGCCCTCTCCGAACCTATCCAACCCTCGGTCCCTTTCTCTTGGCCCTTTTTAATAGGGGGAGAGTAGGGAAAGGGTTTGGAGCGACTAAACCGCTTATCACGAAAGGGTACGGGCGCACTCCCCACCCTCTCGTCCTCCTCCTTAGGAGGGTTTTGAGGGTGGTGGACTAAGCAACGCTAAGCACGCACACACACACACACACGCGGACAATGCCAACACAGAAAGAGAAATATATAAGGCGTCAGAATTGCCATAGATTGGTTTTTCCCGCAATCGTTCGAGAGAGTTATCAACATTGAATGAACGTGATAGATGAAAGCGAGCAATATTTTGCCATCTTAATATCGGTAATTATTTAATAGAGAAAAGTTTGAAGTTAAGCTATAGTTAGACACAGGTATAGTTGTAAAAATTTTCATTATGCGGTTTATGGTAACGAAAGTTCAGTTTTGCCGATATCTTCAACTTTTCAGAACATTTTCACATCACCAGGGAATCAGTGGTCAAACAACTGCACATCTTTCGAAGAAAATTTTAAAAAAACGCAAAGCTTTCTGCGTAACTCACTTTTGGTTGTTGAAAGTAGTATCATTGGGAGGACGGCGTAATGGACGATGCACACGGAGAAAATGATGCAAATGACTCAACAGGAGAGGGGTACTTTTACTCGCAAGTTCTCGTTCGTGGCTCAGTTTTACATCAAACGGTAGGAAGCTTATCAATTTTATTAACTCATTTTGGGAGTTAGAAGAATTTAAAGCGCCCATCTCGTCCTCAATCAATTACATATTTCTTTAAAATCTGGCGACAAAAACACATTTTTCGGAAAGTACATGCAAAAGTGGTCTCATTCATATTGTTGCCTTGCAAATACTTAAGGCAAAGGAGAGTCAACACTTGATTCTCTCGACACTTACACGTTTTGATTCTGTACACTCACGCCTTGATTCTCCCACTCTTTCCATTTATTTGTGGAGAGTCAAATTTCCGAATGTTCAGATGATTGGAATGTAGTGTCTATGGCAGCTCCCTTTTTTTTACGCGTGCCAGCCCGTGAAGTTAAAGCCAAGTGAAATAAAATATAGAGTGCTACTACGGCCGTGAAGGCAATGACAAGGATGACCGCTCTAAGCTTGACTCTTGGGTAGCAAAGGAGGGCGAAACAAGTGTGGGTATAGCATACAATCTTAGACAACAATCTCTCAATTAGGTTTGCAGAGCACGGTGTATGGTAAGCTGCGCTTAGCTAAAGCGGAGAAACTCATAAATCGTCATCCACCAATAGTACTGACAATAATAAAAAAATAAAGGGAAATATGTGAACGATTAACATATACCACTCATAGTCTCACCAAGAATTACACGCGAAGCAGAAACACGTTTCACCAAGTTTCCGAAGACTGCTTTTTCCACCCATCTTCTTTTCAAACTTCTTTAAAAAGTAAAGTAACGGCCATGACGACCATTTATCCCAATCATTAACGTCAGTTTGGTGTTCTAAGCAACACCTTACTGTTCACGACACTCCAGTCAGAAGGTGTTGCCTAATTTGTAGGATAACGCACATGTTTGGTTGCCTATAGATCAGGATATATTCTGCCCGTTAAGTTGCCTATAAACAAGGATACTTTGATCGAAGTTGGACCGATACCATTTATCATTACACGTTTCGTCCACGTTAGCACTGGGAGACAAATCGACTCTTTCTAGCCTAAAAGAGGAGAATGCGATCCTAATAGATCTATATACACTAATTCCAATATGTAAATAGTTTCTTATATCACGCAGGGTATTTTGTTACACCCAGGTAAAATGTGAAAGGAATCTACACATTCACATAGAAATAACTCTGTTCATATAATTGTGAATGTGAGTATTATCGAGTTTTTCCATTTTTTCGGAATCTTGAGATTTCTATATAGTGTTCATAAGTAATCAGCCAGAATTTATTCATGAGTATATGAATTATCATGCACAATATCACAACACATACATATGCATATAAAAGAAAAATTTTCATCACAAAAAAAAACTACGGCCGATTTTTTGTTTCTCATTCCGGTATGTGTCAAGAATAGTTTTGGCCTGTGTGTTACCTGGACAAAATAATCTTACATATTATTATAGCAATGTATATTTCATTTGCTAGCGATATCCTAACGAATTTCAGTGATGCACAGCTACTATTCTATTCACGCATTAAACAAAATAGAGTGTGAATGGCTCATAAAAAACTGATTAAATATATAATATGTGCAAACTGCACAGCCACCAATATTAGGATATTTAAATCGCATATTAATACTGAGCCGTGGTTACGTGGACGTTGATACCCTTGCATACTATAGGAAAGAAGGTTTAGAGTTCAAATCTATTTTATGTCTGAAAATGTTTTGCTAAAGTAGTCATGTGCATAATTATCTAAAGTCCATATTCCGTATGTATCATTAAAAATTGGCATAGAATAAATCAACAACGCACAGCTGATTATAAGGATATGTGAAAATATTTTTCTTATTCATTTAAAAAAATAATTTGGATGCTGATATTAAACTATTATCAGCAGCTACCAATTTCAAGAAAAGGTCGCTTAGGTTCCGCGCTGGTCTTCTTTCCATTCTTGATTTAATGCATATTCGTAATTTCATAGGTTTTACAATCTTAACTTTCACCATCGAGCTTTTTCTTAATAGTGAAACTTTCCCATTGCTCCCGACAGTCTCTTTCCTGACTGTTTCAGTCGACGTCTTTCAAGTTTTGAAAAATTTTAAAATTAATATCATCTTTATAATTTTTACATTTTGATTCTGTAAGTTTCTTTTCCAAATAAAATCTTATAATTGCCAAGCTTAATATATATGTTTTTCATTTACTGAGTTTAAAGTAGTGTTAGAAAAGAATTTCTCCGTAATGCCTTTTGTCATCTCAACATTATTATGTGCGGAATCATATTATGATAGCTTCAGACGGTGGCAAATGATAATGATCTGAAAGGGTGAAGTGCATATTACGGAATGATTTGATGGGTGACCTTGAGTACACGTATCCGGATTCAACGATTTTTATCCTCACCTTCACTTTATCTCCCTTAATTTCGTATTCTCCCCGCGGTTCCTCGACATCCTGAACGTGAATGACTTCCCACGGATAATTAGCTCGGATTACATCGTGGCAGCGCTAAGTGAATATTGAACCCCTTCTCCCACACCAAGCGCCATCGAAGTGGTTTTATAAATAATTCAGCACGTCTCCGAAACGATGGCGCTGAGTTAAAAACGTCGTCAAGGATACGGCAAGAAAACAGGGCACGATGGACGGGGAGGGCCCAAAGAAGGCTAAGATGTCCTTCCTTGGAGGAAGAGAGGGATAATCATTCCCGATATCAAGTCCTTATTTATTTTTTGGCTACCCCATATAAGATGAGAGTATGAAAAACAGTAGGACTATGAGTATAAGGTACTAGAATATTTTAGCATATCCAGTAATAGACGCGCTCCTTTTGACTGACAAAATATATATATCTATGCAGTAAGGTATGCAAATGACATCCAAATCTACATATTCCATCACGCAAGTTGCCAGAGGGCGGAATTGGGAATGCAAGGAAAGCTGTCGAGGAGAGGGAGGATTAGTTAAGGGAGGGAGAGAGGGAACATGCTCTTGAAGGTGAAAGGAAACACCCGAAGAGACTTCAGATGCGGGCAAGTGAAGAACTGCCAAATCGTTACTCTATTGCAATTGCTTTTTTGTTATTTATACTATCGCGAGCATATGCTTTACATTTGCATATTGCAAAACCAAATGCAAATGAGAGAGCAAAAAAATCTATGATTAATATTTTCAGAATGCGTAATTTTAGAATGATAAATAACGAGTATGAATCAATTTTAAAACTAGTTTTTTTCTTACTTTCAGGTAAGAGCTGAATACTATGCGGTATAAAAAAGGCCAGTCATTGGTGAGTGATGTATTTATTCTTCGATTTTTTTCAACCTCAAGAGAAAAAAGTTTACTGGTCAATTGTCATTGAGCTATGCCTCTCTATCTCAAATTTATACTTTAAGACCTTGCAGGGGAAGGTAGACTGGGATGTCAGGTCAACAGCCATTAAACTAAAACGAGCTATATTTTTTTAGCTTGTAATGCCTTAATGTACATTTTTCTAGCATTTAATAGACCCATGCCGTGTTTTTTTTACTGATTTTGTGCCTTTTCATACAATCTTGGAAATATTTAACGAATAAGACAAAAAATCCCTTTCATCTAAATTAATATTTTTAAAATAATAATTATATGTATTGAATAACAAATGATCGCTGCGTATTCAAATACTAGCTAATATGAAATAAAATAGATCCTCAACTCATTTTAATAATAATCCACTATTATTTTGATTAAGTCAATGTCATTTGATTTTAGCATGATGCGTTACACAAAACTGCAGATACATCATAAGAGGAAGAGTACATGGATATGACGACTGTGTGCAGTCATAAATAATAAAATCTAAAGACGGATAAAATCAACGAGAATTGGATAAAAATAAAATCGAGAAACCCATTTAGCAATAAAAAAGTTCATAAAGAGGAAAAATGATAAGAATCTCCAGCCTCAGGTACAATCTTGGTTGGATCAGCTGAAGAATGATGTTAAGAAAACACAAGTTAGAACTTTTATATGGAGCGTAGTTTTGTGCTGGGTGAAGAACCTGTCTGTGTGGCAGAATGTAAAGGTATATGGTCAGAATTAGAGTTGTGGGTGCGGAGAAGGATTAAAAAGGTGGAACGGACTAAAGCGAAAACAAATGAGGAAGTGCAAGGCATGGTGGGGGAGGAAAAGGAAATTTGGGAGAAATCCAAAGGAGGCAGGGAAAATTGATGTACAGCATTTTAATTGGGGATGGAGTATTGAAGACTGCAATACACATGATAATGTAAAACAAGCGAAGGGAAATGATAGGAAATTGGGATGAATTGGAAGAAGGTAGAAAGGATGTGCAATAGAAGGTTTTAATGTACGAGGTGGAGTGCCACGCTGTGTCATATTTGGTAAAGTTGAAAATTGATGGAGTGGTTAGTCCGTGTGTTCACCCAAAACCCAATTTAATAGGTTTATCACCAATGATGAGTTTTTCGAATTAATCACCTCATTTTTTATGGAATAACTGTTTGTGAAGTGACCAAATGCAGTTGAATATCTATATACGTACTAACCACACACACACGCAAACGTCGTATCTCCTCTTTATAATTGATGAGATTGTAGTCATCGAGGTCGTTATCGTAAAGGTAGTCAGAGCTCACGACAGAGATGCAAAATAACGCCAGCCAATGCCACGCAGTGGGCGTTAGTGGGCGTTATTTCGCGCTGTGGACGACAAAGAGTATTCTGCTATGCTCTCTTAAAGGATAGGAGATACCCCTCTTCAACAATGGTTACGACTTTGTAGACAGCAACCCCTCCTTCCCTTCCTTGATGAGAATCCACCATCACTTGGGAGCCCGGCACCCATTATTTCCATCCACCCAAACCCCCAGCTCCCTCCCCTCAGCCTCTCCCGCAAAGAACTAACTCAATCTCTAAGCACAAATAAGTTTTGCACATATATGTAATGCAAGATGATGCCAATAATGGATAAAATAGTTGAACGTAAAATAAAAATTATATCTTGGAAAATTAAAAGGGTTATTTTTTAGCAGTGACGTTTTCATGGACAAAAAAGGACAATTTTCGGAACATGAATGATTCCAAACATCGGAACCAATTATTAAAAATTCAATCTCTATCGACTGGTGAAAAATAAATATGGCAATGTTTCTGAAGACAACATTCTATTTTTTTATGCTAGTATTTCAATTTGAATGTTGGTACGTTGCAATCCCTTTCTTTTTTAACTCGCGCTCTCTGGTAAGACGACAGCACTTCTGTATGGGAACATAAGATAGGTTATTTATTGGTCCTAATAATCTACATTTTGGTCTACTCTTGTTTTGTAATTTGCACTTACTTTTTTCTCCCTTCCATTATGATCATGATACACGCAACCTGCTTCAATGATATTTTTATTAAAAACGAGGTCTGTTCAAAAAGTATCGCGAATTTTGAATTTTCGCTGGTTACATACAAGAATGAATTTTGGATTGCACTTTTGCGGGTTATGTCGTAAATTTGATTTTCAATTTTTTGGTGATGTTATGATGATACTTTTGTCTTTTCGTAATTTTAAAGAGTTCAGCAATTTTGTATGTTCATTTCATTGTTGACAGCTGTTTTGCTGGGATGTGTTTTTCCTTGTCTTCGATTTCCTACTGTTCCGAAAATGAATTAAAGAATATGTATCAAATTGTGCGTGAAAATCGAAATGAAGTGTGCGTACTCATTCCAAATGTTGACTGTGGCATATGTAGAAGCTACCTTGGACCGAAGCCACGCAAATCGGTTGTACAAAATGTTCTCAGAGGGCTGAGAAGATGTGAACGACGAAGAGCGTGCCGGACGCCCGAGCAAGTCAACAACAGACAAAAACATTGATGAAGTGAAGAAAATAGTATTTTCCAATCGTCGAATCACCGTTAGAGAACTTGCTGAGGACCTAAACACATCGATTGGCTCGTACCATTCGATTTTTACCAATGATTTGGACATGACACGGGTCGCCGCGAAATTCGTACCAATATTGCTCAAGTTCGACCATAAACAGAAACCCATTAACATTGCTAATGGCTTGGTCCGCGACGACCCAAATTTGCTCCAGAGGGTCATAACTGGTGACGAATTATGGGTTTATGGTTATGACGTCGAAGCTATAGCTCAATCATTCCAATGGAAGCTGCAGCACGAGCCAAGAACGAAAGAATTGCGCCAAGTTCGGTCGAATGTTAAAATTGTGCTTGCAGTTCTCTTGGATTGCAGGGGCGTGGTGCATCATGAGTTCTTACCACATGGTAGAGCGGTAATTAAGGAATATCACCTGCAAGTTATGCGCAATTCGCCCTAAACAATCCGCCACAAACACCCGGATTTGTGGAAGACAAAAATTGGCTTTTGCACCATGACAAAGCCCCTGCTCACAGATCGTTACTTGTGCGCGTTTTGGCCAAAAACTACGCACCAATGATGCCGCGGCCACTATATTCCCCAGATCTGGCCCCCAGTGACTTTTTATTGCCCCCAAACTGAAGAAGCCCATGAAAAGACGAAGCTACGCTACGATTGAAGAGAGAAAGACTGCATCGAAGGAGGAGCTGAACAAGATCACAAAAAATTATTTTTTGAAGCACTTCGAGGATTGGAAAAAACGTTGGCACAAGTGTATAATATCTAATCGGAATTACTTTGAAGGGGACAAAAAACATATTTATGAATAAATAAATAATTTATGAAAAAACACAAAATGTGATACTTTTTGAATAGATCTCGTATGCAGAACTTGCATCAGACCTTCAAACTATGCATTCCTCCGGATTCTTAATGTGTACCTCCCTATACTAATGAATGCATAAATAATTTTTGGAAAAACACAAAAGTCGTGATACTTTTTGAACAGACCTCGTATATGTATATATATATATATATATATATGATTTCGTCGAAGTAATACAGAAGTGTTGAATAACAAACTTGGACAGCAACAAACAATATAAGGACACATAAAAAGATTACTCGGACGTTATTCCTCGATAATTTCGACGGAATTCAGCTCCGTCTTCATCGGAAAAAATAGAAGTAGTCATTACTTCTATTTCTAAGCATTACTTCTATTTCTTCCAATGAAGACGGAGCTGAATTCGTTCGAAATTATCAAGAAATAACGTGAGTGATCTTTTTATGTGTTATTTTATTGTTTGTTGCTGTCCAAGTTTGTTATTCAACACTTCTGTATTACTTCGACGAAATCATCTATATATATATTATATATATGTGTGTATATATATATATATATATATATATATATATATATGTATATATAAACCATAAACACAGTAATTAACCCGAAGGTCGGTTTGCTAAGTGATGATGGAGTTCGCCCAGGACTAAGCCCGATGGCGTGTGAAATTTACACATCAAAGTAGAAGGGGTAGTTCCTTTCCCTATATATGTATAAATATATGTTTATATGTGAATATATATACTCATTTACATAGAAATAGATATAAGGAAAAGGGGTAGGATCACACATAAAGGACAAACACAGGAGAAGTAGGGAAGGCGGAATCAGGCAGATGACGAGTATAAAAATATTGCCTAAGGCGGGACTTGAACTCTGGATCTTTCCATTAGCCGTGCGGAGGCTCTTAATCACTTCAGCTATCCAGGAGATCTGCGATGCTTTATGCAACCAAGTGTCCCGATTCATTGGCCAAGAGATGGCATTAGGGAGCTGTTTCACCCACCAAAGGAGAAAATAGACAACACACACAAGAGGAAAGGGTGTAGTATAGGAATCAAACAACATCATAAAGGATATGATCAGTGCGTGAAACGCACGGTCAAAGCAGTTGGGACGTAAGGAGAAGAATTTCGCTAGGCAAAGAGGCTTTCACAAGGAGGAGGGAGTTGATGAGAGGGACGTTGAGTAAGGATATCAAGAAAAGACTCGTAAAAACTTTGACATGGAGCGTAGCTATGTACGGCGCGGAAACGAGGTCATTGAAGCAGGAGGATGGACGTAGACTGGAGGCTTTTTAAATGTGGGTGAAGAGATCAATGGAGAAGGTGAAATGCACAGAGAAGAAAACAAATGAGGAAGTACTCGGTATGGTGGGAGAAGAGAGGGGTTTGTTGGGATAAATTCTATGGAGGCAGGAAAAGTGGATGAAGGGGGTATTGACCGGCAGTGGGATGTTGAAGGCTGTAATTGCGGGGAGAATGTTAGGTAAACGAGGAAAGGGAAGGAACAGGATAGGGATGTTGGACGGGATGAAGGGAGGAGGAAAGTACTCAGAGATGAAGAGGGACCTGATGTAGAGTAGGATGCTGGAATTTTGGGTTTTGTTAGGAGTCACAAAATATTAATTTAGTAGCTGTGTCCACCCAAAAACTTACCTTAACCGGTGGATTACCTAATACATAATATATATATATATATATATATATATATATATATATATATATATATAGTATATACATATATACATATGTATATTTATACATATATATATATAATGAAATGGAACACATGTAAAGGACGAACACAGGAGAGGTGAGGAAGGCGGAATCAGGCATATTACAAATGTAAAAATACTTCCTTTTGTGTTTATACATTTAAACATATAAATATATACATATACACACACATGTATATATATATACACACACACGAGATGGCGTTAGTCAACAAAAATATAGAAAAACATAACAATAAAGGGTATTCACGCGTATACCGAAATTTTCAGTGGCAAGAGAACCTTCCTCTGCGGAAAAATGGAAATAAGGAGAAGTTTTTAAGAGGATGGGACATGTTTTGGGATTGATATTGAAAGTTTTGGGAGGGGAGGGGAGATGAAAATATCAAAATTTGATAAAGATTGGGGTTTATTAATGTCTGATACTCATCCGTCGCTCATTAAAGGAATCAAGGAACCAGTTATATGTGTGTTCTACTGATGTCTTGAGTTTGAGGTAACTGCCCTACGTTTTTTTTTATTATGTTGTCCCTGTGTATTCAGAGAGGTTTCCGCTCTCTCTTTTGAATGTTGTTCATTTTGGGCAATTTTGCAGACAATGGCTACCAAGATGTGCAACGATCTTCTTTCCCAGCATATTTAATTTCCACCCTACAAAAGAGCAATGTCCCGTAAATACACATTCGCAGCCGGTGAATGAGTCTCCCTCGCAGTGTTTGCTAAGAATCGGAACTCACCGCACCCATTGGGTGACGGCAACGAGACTGACTGGCGCATCAGTGGGCCATGTTCCCAAGGAGACTTTCATACTCCACTCATTGGGAGAGTGGAAGGAGCTGGAGGCATGGCCGGCAAGGAGCACAAAGCAGCGACTCAAGGTCGCGCATCATCTCCGTCATCGCCTTCCGAGCGGCGCTAAGGGCATTTAGCGGTCGGTCGGCGAGGCGAAAGGGGGCGCGATGGCTTGCCTTGGGGCCTTGAGCTTATTCTTCACCTCCTTTTTTGTTTGATAGAATGAAGGCGTGACCCACATCTCGCCTAAGGTCGTTCTCGTGCTGCCCCTGACAATGGGCCGGGAGAGGGGACTGGAGGGGTGGCGTGCGTACGCGATGGGGGCAGGGGTTCTCATTACGCGTCCTTGCGTGTGGACACCAAGGGCGAAGGGCAGTCACGAAGGCAGGTTGTTTGTTATTCGCGCGCCGACGATCGCTGGGAAAGGTTCCCTGACGTGGCGGCGGCAATAGGTTTAGTTGCGTCCAATGGAGCGGAGGGAGCGGACGGCCCTTCGATTCAAGACTGGAAAAATTTTCAGATGCGAATGAACTTTGCGCAATGACTTGCAAAGTGGAATTCTATTCGAATCTCCAAATGAACGTATGGAATATTTTCCAGTAACAAGGAATAATACTCCGCAAGCTTGGGAAGAACATATATACAAAGGACTAAATTAATACTTATTTCATATTCCCTTGAATTCATATCAAAGTATTTTATTAGATTGAAACTCTCATATTAAAATAAACTAAAAAAACGAAATAGATCGTTTATTTATATCTTTGAAGATAAAAACGCGTTTCATTGAATAGGAGTCATCAATAAGTGCATTACTTAGCTTAATCAAACACCATATTATTTATCTGACATATATTTTCAATTATTTGACGGCCACTTTAACATAATAGAAATAATTTTATCTATTTTTATATGTTCCTTCTTCTTGAATGAAATCATCAACACGGTCGATTCGTATTATTTCCATGTTTGAGTACAATACCCCGGTTTAAAATAGTGGGGAACATAATAGTATTTTAATCAAGAGCATTATATTTTTCACTTTTGATAAACAGATTTATAATGTTTTTTTCATGTATCACTCATTCTCAAGCACCAGCACCACAATGTCGTGATCGCCAGAGAAATAACTGTAAAAAAAATCTATCGCGCATAATCGAAAGGCAAAAACTGTTGATGAGTTGGAAAGAGGTGATTGCGATTAGACCAGAAATGGTAAATATGATCTTCCTGATTCGTTATCTTTCTCAGGCATTTGCTTTGAAATGGCCACCCAGCAAGGGAGAGGGAATTGGACGGAGGGGTAAGACAAGCGTGTAGGTTTCACTCATGGCGAGGGGGAAGTCGCTCTTTGAAATCTGAAAAAAGATAGGAAGAGATGATGAGAAAAATTGAGTGAGAAGGAGTGGGACTCTTTAGACCTTGATATAAAGAAGACTGCTGGCCAATAAGATAGAGGAATGAATGATGAGAGACTTTTTACATTTAGACTGTCCAAAGTATAAAATTTGTAAAGTAGAAAGAATAAAAAACTGAAAAAGAATATCAGGCAGAGCAAACAAGACGACAGAATCGCGAATTACTAACAGTTCATCAGCTATGGGAAGTTTTTGGACAGATACTGAAAACCAACACATAGCTAACATCGAGTTGCTATAAAAATGAATTTACTTTCTTAGTACCACTCTTCATAAATGACTACGTAGGGTAGAAAAGCGCTCCGCTATTTGTATTGAAACCAGTCGCGTGGAATAGTGGATTTTTTTCTCCCTACGTGTCACGAAGGAGTTTTACAAAGTAAAATCCACCCAGTTCTACAAAGTACAAAGTTGCATTCATTGCATTGCACCATTGCATTCATAAACGACTCTTGCCGAGCATCATTCATTTTTCAAATCCTCCCTCTCTCCTGCTCACTTCAAGCCTTTTCGAGTTGCATAATCTTTTTCATGTCTATGCCTCACATACCCAACTTACTTCCTTCTCCTTCTCGTATCCTTCAGATTCCTCTCTTGCCGCCCAATGTTCTCTCTCAACCCACTTTAAACACCTTTAATTTCACCCAACAGTTCCTCTCCTCTCCTAGCATTTCCAATATCTGTCGTACTCTATATCCCTCACAAACATTCTTATTCTTTTTAATTCTCCTCCATTTGCAATCGCAAAATCCTCCAATTTTCACTCATACAAGGACATATTATTTCCTCAAAGATATGTTTCGCAACATATGCGAAGGTATGTGTGCACAGACGCTTCATATATTGTACACAGATGTGTCCTCATCAGTGTTTTAGATAATGAAAACGTTTTTAGCTGAGACAGTAAACTAGATTGGCAATAGATTTGTTAAGGGGGGAGGTAAAAATAAAGTTACAAGAAAGGGTAAAGTTAGGGAATACACAATAGGTCACTTGAATGTGTTTGGGAGGCAAAGACCCACGTATACCTCAATCATACAAAAAAGGCAAAATTAATAAAAAACTAAAACAAACTTACAACCCCTCGAACATTAGAGTGTGCTAAGGAATAACAGTTACTCTCGTGAATCGCATTCACACACAACACTCAGGGTTTGCAAGGATATCTCCTATATCAGGGATCTGTTGTACTCACACAAGAATAAAATCAATAAAAATTAAAAAGGAAAGGGCCAGATTCACGTTCGCAATCATTCAATCACTCGGGTGTGTTCGACCATTGTGAATCGCACTGACTCACTCGTTCAGGGTTTACAAGGATTCCTCCTCTGCCAGTGACCCGTCAACTTGGGCCTTTCCTTTTTGATTTTTTTTGTTTTTTATCCCTGCGTGAAAACTACGGGTCCCTGCCATGGGATACATCCTTTCAAACCCTGGGTGTGTGTGAATGCAATTCACGAGAGTGACTCTTATTCCTTAATACACCCTAGTGATTCCTTTGTGTTCTATTTCTTGAAAGCTAATATTTCGATAGATTTATAGTGACTTATCACCAACGTTACCATACCACCTTAGCAATGTGGTCTGATATCCAAGGACAATAATAACAAAGAAAATGATCAATACCCAAACCCTTAGGGGAGGAAAATCTACGTAAGCGGGAATCAATTGCGGGACTTCATTGTTAGAAGGCGAGGCCGCCGTCACCAGTCTGAAGTCGGAGTAACTCCCGGACGCTTTAGTAGCTTTCTACTTAAATTTACCCCCAAACATCTTCATTACGCTCCGCATGATTCGCCGCACGGGTGTATGATGGGTGCGAGTCAACAGGGGAAGCCTTGAACTAAGTACATAGTCGCGGGGGAGCGTATGTTTTTGCCAATTCTGAGAGAGCGGGGCGAATGTTGACAGTTTCGAAGTTTTTCAATTAATTTAGCCATCATAAATCTTGGAAATTCAGGTATGTGTTTTGAGCAAATCCTACTCGTGCGATGTATTTCATATTTGACGAAATATTCGTGCGCATGAAATATATTTGTGCAAGAATTCATCCGAACGTTAAAAGATGCTGTACGCATTTATTTGGAAGTTCAACACAAATCACATCTTCCCTTTGGCCACATATTTATTTTCTTAGATTAACTTTCCTCGTGGACTGAATGAAAAAGGATGGAAAAACCAAATCTGTTGAGTAATGTTGAGGTATACTTGAATGTAAGTAAATGAAACATACTCGGGGATTATTCATTGCTTAGATCTTTTTGTACTAGAATAACTATTCTTGTTTAACACGGAAATATTTGAGAAAAGCTTCGTCGATTTTACTCTTGTTAATGAGAGATACTTATGATAATCATTCAAAGTTATTTTCTGTATTTTCGTCTATCATCAATGCTATTTAATTGAATCATTATGAAGTAATTCTTGAAGAAGTGGGAATCGATTCTGAGATCCTCGGAGAATTAAAGGCATTTAAATACTTGCTAACCTCGATCCAGCAAATATTTCTTTAAAAAACGTCGCTTTATTCATTATCCTTGAGGCAAGAGCATAAAAATTATCTCATCCGTCCATTTTGTTTCGCAGCGTTAGAAATTGCTTTGTACATGTTCACTGCTGCAAAGAGATTAAAACTGTAATAACATTTTGCGGTCGTTGTACATCTCATTGCTGTTTATATAAATGCAAATAGTATCTCGTTTGCCTGAACGAAATTAGATACGGGAAGTAAAAATGGGAATGGTGAAGCAAGAGAAACGCATTACATGAGTTTTAAAACATATTTTAACTGAAACGGGAACCGTAACTTAATGTTTAATTAAGCATGAGAAGTCATATGCAAATTCAAAAGAAAATTTTGAGATATATGAATAATAATAAATAGTTTTGAATAGCTAAATTCAAGTTAGTTCTGCACGAGCAATTATATTGCTGTTTTCCTTTCCAATTTCCATTTTTGTTGGCCCTTGAACGGTTGTCGAAAGCCATGCTCCCGCAACACTTTACAAGCTAAGTTTATTAAAACACAAGCACAAACACGCTAATATTTAAGATTATAAACGTTTTCAGAGGTCATCAAGGCATTAATTACGAGGGTCATCCGGAAAGTAGTACCCGTACGTGAAATAAAGACACAAAAGTAAATATTAACAAACATAAAAAATTTTATTTGAAAGAGGATACTTTAAACTACTTCTCAACATAATCTCCAAGCAAATTAAGGCATTTGTCATAACGTGTGACAAGTTTCTGTATTCCTGCTGCATAGTCCTTCGCCGCCAGCTCATTGAGATACGCGAGGGACCCATCTTGCACAAATTTTTGCATAATGCAGATGGTGTTTAACAATTTCATGAACAATTGTTCGAGAAACATTGGGAAAATGCTCACAGATGTCATCAATTGTGACGCGCCGATCGTTCCTCACGAATTCGTCAACTGAGCTCACCAGTTGGTCTGTAATGACAGACGGTCTCCTCGAACGCTCATCGTCGTGTGTGTTCCCCCTCCCCATGTTGAAGTTGCGACACCACCGCCGAACAGACGACTCGTCCATTACATTGTCTCCATACACCTCCTTTAATTGGCGATGAATATCACATGGGCGAACGTTTCTTGCATTGAGGAATTTAATCACTGCCCTCACTTCACAACTGGCGGCGTTCTCAATTTTTTTAAACATTGTAAACAATCACAGAAACAACACAGGCAATGCTAGCGTCACGCAACTTGGCTCAGAGAAGGCAGACAAGCCACTGAAGCTATCTGACCTCGTCCAGCGGCTACTCGCGTCGTCAGCACTTCATGCGGCACGAACGGGTACTACTTTCCGGATGACCCTCGTACTTTCCTCATAATTCTCAAAATTTAGATTATATTCGTCAATTGTCGGTACTTAATCAATACCACGCATGGCTTGAGGCTAAGAAACATGAGTTAAATTTTCGATCTGCATAACTTAGGAAGCAGTTCGGCAACCACCTCGGCATTCCTGAAATATCTCCTGAATGCAAAATCGAAGAGGGACCTCTCAAGGAGTCCTTATTAAAGGCCCGCCCTTATCGCTGTCAGCAAAACCCAAAATATTGGAAAAATTCTTGAATCTCTAATATGGCATTAAAAATAATTCCTTCCTCTAAATCACACAGTTCACCGATTGTGTGTGAATCGACCCGACTCTTTCTGTTATGCAGATATGACAGACAATGGTGCCCATTCGCCGTTGACACATTGGCGCAGGCAATTTGAAACTGGAATCACAAGGGTGGCAGCATTTAAGGAAAGTCAGGCGATTGCCAAAAGACCGTGGGTTAATTGTCAACTTATATGGCTGGAGAGAAACCTGATAAAATATTTCGCAGTATCCCTGAGGAACGCAACATATCCGACATATTTTACAAAATGAGGATACTTTAAACATATTACGGGAACTTAGTAGCATTATTACATGATAAGAACTCTTTTTTTCAATCTGAAGGACCCAAAAGAAATATGGAAGACGCGTGTACCACAAACTGTCAAATATAATGTCTCACACTGAGTGAGATTCCCTCGTCTACCTTACAGAACTCGTACTCACGAAAACCGTCTTCGTATTAAACAACTCATCTTTCATCAGATAAAAGATGTCGCGATGAGCGAAACATGTCAATCTTTTCGTAGCGATTTTGAGTGCAACTTCATTGAATCTCAAATTCTAAAACCCCTATTCTTAACCTAATAACAATTGATGAGATCCTCTTTACTCTGGCCGCACGGCAAAGGAAAACTATCTCCCTTCATCTCATCCCTCAACATCTCCTCCTTTTGAGTTTTATTCGCATATTAGATATCTGAAACCAGCATTACCTCCCAAGATATCGCTAATGATCTTGAATACAAAACCTTAAACACCTTCGTTCTCATTGATTCAACTAAGAATACCTAATTCCAAAGAAACTGCGGAAGATGCCACAACAGTAACTTTTAACGGGGCCATCCGCTAATATGCGTTACAATGCAACAATTTCAGAGTGTAAAAATCATTCCGCTTGACCGATATTTGACCGGATATCGAGAGATGCGGTCCAAATCCCGGTCAAGGTGAATGATTTTTACACTTTGAAATTGTTGCATTAACAATACTTACTTTTCAGCAGTTGCCACACAAAACCTTCCATTCCTTTTTACTCTCTCCATCCGCGGTCATCGCTTCTACAATGACGCTCCTTCCCTCAAGGAATACAATCTCAACCTAAATCACTCTGTCATCAAAAGTACGTACTCCGAAAAATACACAATAATAAAATCATCCATCCCTCGGCGCAGAATATCAGCCTCGTCCCAAGTCGCTTAGTTCCGAATATGTCGACTTTATCACAAACTTTTCCTCTGGTACTCATAAAACTATAAAAAGGAAAAAACACATTATTTCTTCATAAAAAATGATCATTTGACTTTAAACCTTGTGCCCAATTGATCATCCGTGTCTCTCAGACGAACCCAGACAGCGACCCCTAGTGTCGTTCTAAAATAAAGAAAACCCTTAAATGCGCTCCCACCCCCCTCCAACTTCCATCGCTTATCATCTTGTGGCCGTCCACGATGTAATACTTCCTTACCCTTCGCTAAAAGATCTCTTTTCCACATCGAATATTCATCTCAACCTTATCTACACAACATTTATGTCAATAAATTTTATTTATCCCCTTTCCTGCGGCTTGTGCCCAGCCTCCTACGTGGGCGAGTGCCTTGCCTCAAATATCTCTCCATTCGAATCAAACGCCATCCTCATCCCACCATGATCCTTCCTTTAATTGCTATTCCATTCCATTGATTTCACATGCTGAAACTGTAGTCCTGATAATCATCAATACAAGGCTACAAAATGGTTAAAGCTAATACATATTGGGAGATCAGTTTCAATTTAGAAAGGAAAGAGGTTCGCCTGATGCAACTGCAGTGTTGAGGATAGTATTTAATGTAATTATAACACTACCCAAGTCATATTAATTTCAACACAATCAGTATCACGATCGCCAAATTTGGAAAAAGTCGGATTTAAACAAAATTGTGGTAGATACGAAAACTTAATTGTTTTCTAGAGCGATATTTTTTTCTGGACAAGCAGACAACATGTTTAGTGCGGTCTAGGGATCTCACGGTCACAGCAAAAATCAGGGTTACTACTTCGTGGAAAATATGCAATAACGGCCAGTGAAAAGGTCAGACATAAATCTCTACAGTGAAAGAATTTCTTCTTCCCGTGTGTATCATGTCTCTCGTAACGCGGCAGAAATAGTTTTGCCCATTCCGGCGCATCGTTCAACGGTTAGTGAGAGAGCATTAAGAGTTCAAGATAACTTCACGCGCCCTCTCAAAGCCACACTTCGCAGCGATTGAGCGCTATTAAGCAATGACTCCGCAAAAAACTGAGGAGACGAAGTGAAGGGTGGTTTGGGTCATCAATGGTACACATGCCCCTTCTCCTCCATTCCGCAGGATGCGGTAGAAGGCCGTTGGCAGGAGGCGAAGCGCGAGAAGGGTAGTTTGGTTCGGCGGGGAAGGGGAAATATTCTGCGGGAACCCTTTTAAATTATAACGGACGTTTTTGCTGGGATGAGGGGAGGAGGGCTTTGGGCATGGTGGACCCGCCGTTAAGGGCTGAGTGAGATAAGGGAAATTGATTGTCAGGGTGTGCGGGGAAGGAGGGATGGGGGAAGATTTAGGTGATCGTTTATATTCGGGGGACGTGACTACCCCTCGGGAGAGTGGCGGGAGGAGAGGGGAAATGCGAAAGGTGGGGAACCGCCCGCCCCTCAAAGACACGACTGGAAAAAATAATTGTACAGCACCCTTGGAAGCGCGCGTCCCTGTGTGTCCTTTTCATCTGTCCCTCCATCTTCTTGAGGAGCGTGTCGCAGAAAATAATCAAATAACCGAGCCATACACGTACCACCTCCGAGCGAATCCTCCCTCTGAATCAAATCGCGGGAGAAGTAACGAGCGAGCCGAGTGCGGTTGGCATTTGAGGGTGATTAAGGAGGATCCCCATGCACGGTTTTGGGTTCTGGAGGGAGAGAGGGAGACAGGCGGAGGGTGCCGTCAACGGGCTTATCGGTGATCGAAGGGTTCCTCTGCCGCAATTCCTCACTATACGTACTTCATGTAAATACAAGGAGGGATCCCGTATGCATGGATTCAATCCTCATCCTCTTTTGGAAACGCCGAGAGTTTTCTTGTAATTTAATATCTCGACGATTTCAAACTATGTGACAATTTTTTACGACATCTCACCCAAATTTATTAAATCCACATGTTGATTTTTGATTACGATTGCCTATAATTACAGATCTTAATACTGCTACTATCCATTGCCTAGGTGTTTGATATTTGCTTTTGTTTCCTAATACATTTATGACACGTACGGATGCAGTAGTTCAGGAGTATAGAGTTGGACTACTGACCGATAGGTCCGGGTTTCATTACCGGTCATCTGGGCAACCTCAGTTTTACCCAAGACGTGTGATTTTTTGGGTACCAGGCTGCCTGTTTATCATTATCTTCTCTGGCGGATAAGTATATTGGCGAGTGAAAGTGTTTACGAAACGTCCTCGGTCCGAAGGTTGCCTCCTAAATTCTGATCGAGAATCGATTTTGTAATAACGTCCCCGAGAAATAGCGCATTAAAAAGGGGTAACAAAGCATTGGCATCTCCTTTGGGAGACGAACTCCTTTGATTTTCCTTCTAGGGGCACTGGGGCCTAACAAAAACTCTAGGGGTCTCGAGGGTACCAGTACACCAACGGTCGGTATGCGCACACACAAGTCACGTAAATATTTTCGGTTACAGACTGCCCATCCCACGGTTCCAATTGTTTAATTATTTTTCCATTGATCGGCAAGTTAGCCAAATATTACCACGAGTGGGGAAATTTCACTGCTATGCGCGAAATCTGCACAATTCCACTATGGCGAATAAATGATACTTAGTAATTTTCAACACAAAAGCCGAGACGATCCAGAACAATAGGAATTGTTTTGTAAATCCAAGTTGACTCCCCTCTTTGGAATAATGTCATTGGTTTTGAGCACTTAACCCTGGTGCTTTTAAATGTGGTTCACACCCCCGGCGCCTCTCTCCCCTCCCCCCAACCTCCTTCTCGACCTCCTCTTGTCACTCTCGTAAAATATAGCCTTGATCCTCTCCGCGTATCCTCTTTCTTCTAAATTCATCCTCTCACATCTCCCCTCTTTCTTCTCTTCCCAACCGTCTAATCTCTTCCATAGAGACTTCGACCTAAAGTCACCTGCCGGAAAGGAGGTGACACTATTGTCTGCTAAACGCTGACCAACGCAGCTGGAAAGTCAACGCTTTCGAGACACTGCAGAAACCATTGCATCAGTTTTGCGCCATTTCATCATATATCGTCCCTGATAATACACCAAGTAGAGGACGAGATACGCCGGATGAAATAGAAATAAATACAGAGAATCCGCTTAATATTATAAAATGGCAAATTACTTGGTAATGAGGGAACTGTAATGTAAAATACTCTTCATGTTCAATTATCGACCAGATATTGAAAATGTGTGGTATACTATTCTGGCAGCATAGAGCTTTCCGTCGCTATTTAAACGCAGTGAAAATAATACCAAAATGTAGGCCATTTTTCACCGGTTGAAAGAATAATGGTAACAATAGGATTGTATTATTTCATGTTCATTAGAAATGGTGCATAAAAGAGTTGGTTCCACTCTTGGAGTCCAACGAACACAATACGTATGTCTGCCCTAAAGTACCTTCATTGAAAGCGTCTCCATCTAAAACCCCCGTCACCAGCTAAGTGGCTGCGCTCGTTGAATATCGAGGATGATGATTCGCCATCATATCAACAATCGAACGTCCCCCTTGCCCGCGCGCCAATTCACGGGGGTGGATTTTTATAACTCCGTTTTATAACAGGGAGAGGGAATATGGCGGAAGAGTTGGCGGGAGAATCACCTCCCTATCCCAAACCTCCGTCCCCCGTAAACCCTTTCCACTCGTCTCTTAGGGCAGCTGCTTTCCAGCGACATTTAATATGCACACCTCCGCGCCTTCATCCCCCTCTACGCCCCTTTCCCAACAGGAGCCGAACGTCAATCTCTACGTCCACCCTCTCGTCCCCCTCCCCCTGCCCGCGAACTTGGTTACCATTCCGGATCACCATATTGGGTTTTTAAGGTAACTTGATCCCTGACTGGGTGAATATACTCCATGTACTCCGCGTAGTTAAACGAGTTTGCCACGACGAACAGTTCTAATTATCCTAGCTTCACATTCAAAAAAACATCATGGTTAATAAAACCCAATGAAGAGCCGTGGAACGATGCTTAAGGTATTTATCAAAAAGTATCAAAAGATAACGAAAGAAAACTTGACTTTACGGCAGCCGACGATAAAATGCGGTGAGAGGAAGAAAAATGTGTCCAAAACATTATGTTGTAAGTTATTGACAGACTCGCAGAAAATAAATAGTTTGACTGATAAGTTGTGCTAGAGAGAATCAAATCTACAACTTCTTTGAAATTCCATAACTTAGATTTCACAGATATCAGAGCAAGGAGTGTAGCCTCCGGCGAGGCAACTTCGTACTCACGGGTCACTCAGCTGCGGAAGCCGCGAGGAAGTAATTTATTTCTTAAATAAATAAATATCCAATAAACCAATACCAATAAACTTTGTACGCTTATACAGATGAATCCAAGTGCTATCAACATATTATTTAAATCATTAAATGGCACATTTTAAATTTCCTAATGAGTCTCAAACATTCCACTAGTTATTCTGACATAAACTAATATTTACAAATTCTCGCATCCAAATTCATCTAGATTCACACGTAAATACCTACTACATTATTTTTTGGAGTCATTCCGATATTAAAAGGAATATTCTTCATAAACCTTCAAATATTTTCAACTGTTGCATCTTTCAGGGAGAGTCTTTATCTCCTGGAAGTTAAGGAAACACACCAGATGTCTAAATACGCAGCAGTGGGAGAAAAACGTCAATTTTACCCTGTTCAGAAATAGCATGGACAAGTTGTTGAGGTCCCAGAGTATTTTGGCTTTCGCCTAGTGAAGGAGGCATACTAAAAAAATTTATCCATGTAACTAACTTCTAAGTTGGCCAACTTACAGTTCTCTTCGTTCATGAAGTGAGTCCAAATCGTTCCCGTTGAATCCATGATCCCAAAGCAGTAACGGGCGAACTAAAAAAGAGTAAAATATAATTCGATCAGGATTATTCGTTTCTATCGTAGAAAGCGTTTGCTAGAAAGAGGCATTGGAAGAACTGGAGATAGGAATATAAGTCGTAGGGAAATTAAGAAATGACGTATGATTTATTGAATAGTGACGCCTTCTTTATCGGGTAGTGGTGAGAACAGGCGCCAGTGTGCGTTTTCTTCCGGTATATCGCATGACCGAGCTTCCTATCAGCTCTCTTGGTCACCAATACGTCAAGGAAGGCAAGTCGCCAAACCGCTTCAATCTCCATGGTAAACTCATCGAATCTGAGTCGGCAGTTCAGATGCTGGAGGAATGTTTTAAATTTAATTTCATTGGGCAAGACGACGAATATGTCATCCACGAATCTAACCTACAGAGGGATCTTACTCCTGTTCCAGTCCAGAGCTTTCCTTTGGAAGTCGTGCATGCATAAATTATTTATGATCGGTGAGAAAGGGGATCCCAAAGGGATTATATCTGTCTCTTTTCGTTGTAACATCCATTCCAGGGAAACTATGAGTTTTGGAGACAGGGCTTCAAGATTTATTTTAAATCTTCCGGTACTCCTTCATTGACCAGCCTCCTGAAGATATCGACGGAGTCTCCGATGGAAAAAAATGCGAAGAGAGGAAATATATAGAAGCTGAAGAGTAGATCGCCATCATTTACAGATGTTTCCTAAAGAATCTCTAATATGTGAGACGAGTTCTTCACGCATGAAAATGTCTTTCCTGAGTAAATATGGAGTGTTTGTGCCAGGTGCCACATCAAACTGTGGGCGGAAGAATTAATGGTGCTCAAAATGCCCTTCGCTCCGTTTTCTGTTTTCAATTCTTCTTCACAGATATTTTCCACAGCTTCAATCATGTTAAACGCGTAAGTTTATGCCTATTACAAATAAGTAAATGAATAATATTTAAACCTCCGATGAAATCGAATTTGGAGTTTGAAATTAGCAGCTTCAAGAGATTAGATTTTTGCCGTTGTTTGTTCTCTTCGATTAGGAAGAGATAGACAGCAAATGCCTATTTTCCGAGCGACGGTACCCCTGCTCATCATCCAGGGCGTCGTCAAAGGGGCGTCATCACGTGTCCCCTCCGTGCACCACACCAGAAAGCGGATGAGCACACACACGCGGAGGGCAGCACCAAGTCGCGATGGCTGTTGTTTCACGGGACAAGGAACCCGAAGAGGCATAAGCCTCCCCTCCTCTCCCTCGACCCGCAGGCGACTCGCCCGGAGATAACGTATATCCGCGAGGAGGGCGAACCCCATGCCTCGCGCGCGCACACACACACACTCGGGACGTCGTCATGGAGACGACCATTTGAGTGTGTGTAGGCATACTCAAATGGGGATGGGGATCGTGTTTGCGAGAGGCGACGTCGCCCTGACGAGCAGCGCATTTGCCGGGGGAATCCTTTGAGGCGGAGTGAGGGAGAAAGGAGGGAAGGATGAGATAGAATAAAGAGCAAATAGAGGGACGGCAACGCCTAGATCCTTTGGACCAGGTCCCCACGTATTCCAGCCTTACAGGCACACACATACTATGTGGTTTCTTTCTTTCCTTCGCGTCCGGCTCGACGCAGCTGGTTCCATGAGGGAATTTATGACGGGAAATGGGATGGACATTTTTTTAACAGAAATGAATTTAAGCTTTTTGCTGTTGACCTTCGGGCAATATTGTCTCGGCAACTTGAAAGTCCAGCCGTCATCTTTTGGAATAAATAATCCGAAGCGAACGACATTAAAGCCTCCATTAAGGGAAATATTGTAAAAGACCGTATGACATCGTCTTCAAAGTAGATGTGGAAAAATGTTGAAAAATGTGTGTTCTAAAACAAAATCATAAAATAATGATATTAACGAAATTAAAGCTGCTAATTAAAAGAGTAGCATGTTTCTTCAAATGCGAGTAAATACCGTTTTAAATTCTATGGTGATGAATTAAGTTGCTGCTTTCAATGGACGTAAACAAGTGGATAACTGCGTCAGAAGAAATTACGCGAGGCTATCGTATTTCTTTGCATTCACCAGCACTTGCCAATTGAATAAACCTGCGAATTGATTATTCTGGTAAATGTTTCAGTATCTCAGGTGATAGCAGTTTTTTCTATCGGCATTTTATACACTGTACGTGTCACAACACTTTTCATACGCTTGAAGTGAACAGATTCCTTGGTACACACCGTGACGGTGGCTTACAGGCTATCATGCGGATGAAGAATTCATAGAATGCCAATCAGTCTTCAGATTCACTTCCATCGCTATTATTTGCCATCAATCTCGGGATTACATGGATTCCAAGCCATCTACACTCAAATCTCCGTTCATCGGCTGACTTCATTTGCACTCGTATTCCTTCCCTTTGATGTCTGTCAAAAAGAAGAAATACGTATCTATACTCGTGTCATGGAGACGTGATAGACCAGTGGGTAGAGTGGTCTAATTCTGGGGGTGACGACTCTCCCGGCGACATCGACCCTCCAACCCATAACGTAGTTTTACGTGACAACTTCCGGGTAGACCACTGGCGACACAGGGAAATAAACTGGCTTTCCTTATTAGCACATCCTTATCCAATTAGTGAATTTCACATACCGCATAGATCTTAATACCAGAAATGAGGGCAAGATAGAGATTAAAAATTACTACAGAAATAAGAACTACATGGAAAACAAAAGCAGGTCCACGCGATATGTACGTGCACATATGTCGTCCGAGACCGTCAAAGTCCCAAATTGGACGAGTGGTTTTTCTATAGTGATGACCGAATAGAAGAAATATGGTCCTTCCAACAATTACCCCATTAAATCCTCTCTTCTGGTTCCCGCTTAAAATTGGCAGATCGTAAATATTCAGATGGACACAATGACGGTGGACCCCAAGCGATTGACGTAAGGTATTTGGGCGAATGAGAAATGTAGAGGGCCTTAGTCACATGAATCAAACGGAAGTTTCTTCCGCGCGTAGATCCCGGCTCATCTGTTTCATCGCAAACATTGAAGACTTCGGTGTCTTCTCTTTCACCCTCCCTCACTCGACGTCAGCTCGTGCGAATTATTTGCCCAGCGTAAGTGATACTGTACACACGTAGTATGTTCCTGTGTGCATGCGTGTGCTTGTAGACTTCTGGACACGTTTGCGATTTGCAATCCTTTGCTACTTTCATTTATGCAGAGAAGAAAAATATGTACTGAGAGACAAGTGAAGCAAACTAACTTCCACTACAGCGTTCTTTATTCGTGGATGTTAAGTGCATCCATGCTTATTCCCTGAAAAAGTTGCTATTTTGGGGATAGCCATAAATGAAGGAGAGGATATCCATAAGTCTAGGGGATAACTTCAGGCGACACTTTGTGGAAACGATACATATTTGCAAAAGAAACACTTGGTTTTTCCACATAAAATTTAATCACGACCTAGGTTTCGACGCTCAGCGCGATCATCATCAGGTGATGACCTGATGACGACGCTGAGTGTCGAAACCTAGGTCGTGATTAAATTTTATGTGGAAAAACCAAGTGTTTCTTTTGAAAATCCATTAGTCTAAATCGTTGGCTGTGCCACAGAAAATTGTAATATCCGCAAACAATACCCTTTTTTATACAATCGTGACTATCAAGTTTGTGTCACCAAAACGTTTGATTGCCGTTTCTTGAGAATTTTTCTGAAGCAGTTATTATTCATAAGAGAGTGGAATGAATCTTCTCAGCCTCCCATCTGGAGTTGGCGGACGCACGGACAATCATCTAGTGGATATTAGAGCAGGGGAGGTCACCGTGGTGAAAAGACAAGGGAAATTGTGCACCCAGTTTGTCGATTCGAGTAAGAATGAAATTGTAACATGAGGAGACATCTGGAAGAGAACAACAAATGGAAAAGGAATAGTAGGTGAAAACAGAATTGAATGTTGATGCTGAAATACGTCTTTCGAAAACGAGCGGATGAGAAAGATAATGAGATAACGGAGAGGTAGCCAGGATGACGGACGAAGATTTAGAAGAAATGAAATGTGTGCATCCAAGCACCAAACACTCGCGCGCAGATGAAGCAAACAGCCTTCGCAGAGGAGCCGTCTGACCTACTAATGCCTTCCTTTTTCTCTTTTATGCCTTCTGTTTGCCTGTGCCTACCTTGAGGGTAAACGAGGGGAAATAGAAAATAATGCCAAAAAAGATTTTTAAATGCATCGCCATCGCAATTCTGAAGTTCCAAGAGTTCATTCCCCACTTACGCTTCTCCATCCCAGTTTCCTTGGTTACGGACGCGAACATAAACAAATAAATGCACCTCTGATGAGGGAGTGGGTGGCGAACCCACCCCCGCCGCCAGTGTCTTCTTCAATGAAGATCAAAGAGTCATCATTATTTCAATTCATCCAAGAATCATCGTTATTCCAATGAGAGCACCAAAACAATTTTTCCAAGATACACGTCTTATACCACTTGGGGGATAAACAAACACCAATAGCATGCGGTGAAGGTAAATTTTTGCAAAATGTTTTGTGATATCAATCGATCTACTTCCTCTTGCCCTTTAAACCTGCTTAAAGAGTAAATTGAACTGATCACACAATATGCACACAAAAAAGTTCAATTGCAAATTTAGGGTAAAGATTTAATCAGTATTAAGGGTTTATATTTAAAATTCGACGATTTACGCCCTGAGAATCCGGAGTTAACTCCGCATCCGGTAAAAAATGAACCGTTTTTTCCTGTAGCCAACGCCACGGTGGGTGTAAATATTTTTTGTCTAGGCAAAAGAATACAGAGGCAGTCATTCTTAAGGCAAAAAATAAAATGCGGTAGCGACATTTAATTCAATCATAAAAGAGGGCATCAAACTTACTCCAGTCCTTCCTTTTTGTTAATTCTTGCACCGACCAGTTTCTTTACAAAGATAATTAAGAACGATTTTCATATTATGGTGACAAATGGTGCAACAGAAACAGAAAAGTAAAACCGTGAATTCTAACTGGGCGGTAGATCCACGGACTCATTCAATGCACGCAAAGTAGTAAATATATCCTGTTACAATTTCCCTTTCGAGTTTTCTTAGGTAAAAATTTTGTTTGGCATTTCATTAAATGCCATTTTTAGTGAAATGGGCTGCAAAGCCTAAAGAAATTAAAGGAATATGTAGAGATTACACAAAATGCAATTTCAATGATATACGAGAGATACGTATAGTGCTTGGACACATATTTATCGTTTATATTGCATGGAGGATGGGACGCAGATGGCCGAGGACTAGAGGTGGAAGGAGGGGAGACGTCTGCCATGGAGGCTAAGGTGGAATACACTTCGCACATTTTGGACCGGGTACGAGGCATGAGGGGCATTGAATTGAGCGGAAGGGGGAAGGGCTAGGTTGAGTCGATCGCATAGAGAAGTGGAAATATAATATTGCCGCCGTTTCGCTACCCCCTATACATTTTCTTTAAAAATTCAACAGACATAACTTGTTGGAAATAAGTTAAGCCAAGTAAAATAGCTTTGTCCTGCCCATTTTTACCACAACATTTTATCCTTACAAACAGGATTTTTACTGGGCTGTAGATGATATTTGCTAATTCGATGGTTTAAGGCTCAACTGTGTCAAAACACATGAACACTGAATAAATAAAATTGATATTTTTTCACAATTAGAATTACCTTATTTCTCCTACAAAACAAGATACTACAACCTAAAATACAGTAAATCCCTCTTCATTTCCGCATCCTTTCTCTCATTATTCTGCCACCATCTATGTTCTTTCTTACCCCTTCCTCGTTTGCCTAACATTCTCCTCTCTATCAGTCTTCAACATTCCAATGCCTATCAATATGTTCTGTATCAAGTTTTCCTGTCCCCTAACATTTTCTTACAACAATCTCCTATCCTTCTCCGCCATATGTAGCACTTCTTCGTTTATTTTTCTTTTAGTTCACTTCACCTATTCTATTCTTCTCCACACCCACATTTAAAAAGCCTTCAATTTACGCCTATCATCCTGCTTCACAATGTTTTCGCGCCGCAAAAAAACACGCTCCATATTTAAGTTTTGACGTGCCTTTTCTTGACATCCTTAATCTAGATCCCTGAAGTCAATTCACTTCTCCTTGAACAAGCTTCTAATCCTAACGTAAATCTTCTCTTTATGTCCCATTTTGGTTCAAAATACTTCCGAGGTAGGTAAACTATTCCACCTGCTGTATTTTTGGCTTTCCTATTTTCAAAGTTAGAATAGCTTTTCTCTTACAAGCAAACTGCAGAAATTTCGTTTAATTTACATTTATTCTCATTTCATATCTATTGCACTGAATTTTAAGTTCGTTCAGCAATGCTTGCTCACAAGCCCTTGGCTGACTGACAAACAATGAAGTTCGATCATCAGCAAACCTAACTGATTTTACGTAATCCCTACCTACTTGAATTCATTTCTCCAGTTATTCCCATGCCTCTTTAATCATATCCTCCACATGTACGTATGGGGATCGAGATGGTGCGTGGGGTAACGTACTGGCTTCCCACCCTGAGGGCGCGGGTTCAAATCCCGGCGGTGTTGAATATTTTTCAGAGGTATCTCGATCCCTACTTGAGGTGCTTTGTGGAGGGTACTTTGAGCGAGTACGCTGTACGTCGGATAGGACGTTAAGCTGCGTACCTCTTGGCGCCTTTTGTAAAGAGTAGGCTAATGCCGACGCCGGGTTTCTCTCCTCCCTTCATCCTTTCCTGTCCATCCCCTATGGCGCAAATGACCTCAGCTGTCGGTCGCCTCCCCTAAAAAACTACTACTACTTCACATGTACGTTGCAAAGCACCGTCATTCCGTCCTGCCCCTCGCAACTGAGCAGTCCGAGACATGCACTGGTTGCAGATAAGTCTCTTATCCCTCCAATCTACTCCTTCTTCCTGCACTACATATATTAATTCCTCCCAACTCACTCTATCGAACGCCTTCACAAAATATACAAATGCATCCCGATTGCATTCAATGTTCCTCTCTATTTGTACCCTCATTACTGCAATGGCATCACGCGTGCCTCATCCACTCCTGAACCCAAACCTCTCATCAAACCCCATCATCCATCCCCTAAGTAATCATTTATCCTCCATCCTCTTGTTCATGAACCTGAGAACTACTTTAGCTGCGTGCGAAATCAAACTTATTATTCTATAGTCTTCACATATTGCAGCCTTTACCTCTTTAGAGTAGGAATTAACACTGATCTGACAAAGTCTTCTAGCCAAATTCCTTCCTCATACATACTTCAAATTACTCAATGAAAACTCCTCCTCTCACCTTTCGCTTAACCTCAAAGTAGTTTTTCGGGAATTCTGTTTGCCCCTACGTCCTTATTAGAGTCCAATTGCCTTAATTATTCATTTTATCTCGCTGTAAAGTAAGTCTGAACCTAAGCTATTCGTAACGTCACGATCTCTTTCTATGTCTAACCTTGCTTGCCTTATGTATTTACCATACAAAATAAAGTAATTATGCTCATAAATTTAGCATTTAAAGAAGGAATTAGTGGGCTTGTGAAAAAATATAATAAAATTGCTAGAGAAGGAATTAGACCTGAACTTAGAGTTGAAATAAACCTCAGGTGTTGTTATTTTAAGAATTTTAACCAAAAGAGTTACCAAGAAAGCAGGTTGGTACCGTATCGACCCGGCCAATTTGCACACAATGCGACATGGCGCCCAAATAGTTAATCATCCAGGCGTCAAAAGTGAGGCTTTTTCGCTCAAACGTTTCCACATAAGCCAAGTCAAATACATCACAAATATTCTGTACATGCCACTCCTTATTAAATTGTCAGCTATAATTCATTGCTGGTAATAGTTTTTTCTGGAAGTTTTGTTTCCCGGAGTCCAAATATGACAATCCTCGCACTGAGAGGTAGAGGGTTTCTTTTTTAAGTGGTGGGTAAATGAGTAGAGAGAAGTACAAGTTAAGGAGTGCGCACTGTTGCTTAAAATATTTCGTAGCGTCACTCGCAGTCCGAAAGGTCAAGGAGTTTACCATTTGTTTGCAGGTACAAAAAATACTGTAGATAAAAGCACCTTAGGGGAAAAGGCAAGAGGTAGCTTGGGGTGAAGCAGTGGGACCTACACGTGTGTGGTGGTCATTTTGGTTATTTTCACAGTGCTCTGGCACACTTGGATTGATAAGGTGGGTTTCTTGTCCAGAATAACTCCCAGGAACTGATCTGTTTGGGTCTTCGGCATCGTGACACCGAAATAGACACAAGGGGCTTCTTCGGCTTTAAGCGACGGGATAAAAGAAGGCAGAAATATTTTTGGCTTTACTGTTTCAATTTCAGTGCGCTTCCCAGTCTTCCTGGGCATTCAATGGACTCTGGGGGTTACCTGCTTCTTCAACGGGCTTTGAGGTATTGGTGAGAATGATGGTGGCCCTTGCGTCCCGCGTCCAAAGTTGTGTGCAGGGAAAGGTCAATGTTCCATCGCCTACATCCGCTGGTTAATGAAGACTCTTTGAAGTAGGAGACGAGCCTGATGTATGCAGCTGATGGAGTCTATTGGCATCACGTGATCCGAGGCAGGATTTGGGAGAAACTCAGAGAGTGGAATGGCCAGCAGATATGCTAACAGTACAGTGTCGAGTGCATCGCCCCTGCAGTGCGTCTCCGGGCAGAGATGCGTTGACTCGTTTGCTGCTGAAATTATAAAAGCACTACGGCCTGTCTCGGTGGGATTGACTTCGCTGTTGCCCTAACCACATCGATGGGGGCACTCCTCTGAATTAAAGTCGCCCACAGTCACTAATCATCCTCGAGTTAATGAGCAAATGTCAGCTTCCCCGTTATGCATTTAGATCAGATAATAACGTCCGCAATGGACGTTCAAAGACAGGTCCCTACCGATGGTATAGCATCGGCAAAATTATTGGGTAATATTTAAGTCAGCAAAGTGGATACTGATAATTTTTTGGAGCACTTGCCGTTTCGGAAGGTCTTGGTTGATTATTTTTTGGAGGATTCTAAAGGAAGACACAGGAGATTGAATATGCATTACACTGTGTCAGTGACTGACTCTTTGAATTACTCCTTCTCCGAGGAAATTAGCAATTGCTTTCTCTGTGAGGGGGATTTTCAACTGGAGTTCAGAGATGAAGGAAATTAGTTTTGTGTGGAGATCGGGGAAGGCGGGGAGGGAAGAGGGAACGAAGCAGGGGGAGCGGCTGATGAATGGATGCCGGGAGGGATGGAGCAATTTTCAAGGGCAGGCAATTCAGAAGTGGGGGTAAGTTGGGAAAAGGGGGGCGTTAGCTTGCGTGTCGCGTTATGTTTCTCCGAGTAGCAGTTTATTGCGCCGCAGTAGCCTCAGGAATCATCTGGAGACCCGGAAGACTCCAATGATAGCTTAACTTATTTGTGCCGTGATAAACTTCTCGTGTGATATGATTAGGTTGAGCGAATATTCGAAGGCATTTTTGAATTAATGTTGAGCCTACATAGGGAAAATCTAGCGCGCCGTTCCTCTCCCTTTATATGTCATCCTCTCCACTTGAACTACTTTAGATTCTTCCCCCTTTGGTTACATGTACGTTAAAGATGTTCTAGAGTCTAATGAACTGTTTTGTGCTTGAAACGTGACGTGAATATGCCGCAATTGTTTGAAGTTACGGTTTCTCGCATGCATAGTGTTGTGAGGAATATGACAAAGATTTAGCCTTTTGTCCCTGTTATTGCGTGAGATAACAATTGCTTAAATACAGATAGGAATAGACTCTCGGGAAGATATCTTTGTTTATTTTTTCTCGAGCACAATATAAACTGTCACATAAATGAAATATGCTAGGTGTAGTAATCTTACATCCTCCTCGACATTTCATTTTGGTGCCTCACGAAGTATTACAGGTAGTTCTATGTGTATTGAAATTAGCGTTGGTAAATATCTTTCTTGACGTGAGGGAGAAAAATCGAAGATTGGTGACTCTATTGACAAGGTTCATCACGGTAGGAAAATGCTCGCTAATCATTCCGAAAGGTGAATTCATGCAAGCGATTCCTTGAACATGAAGAATAAATAAATGAAATCTCCGAGGGGTTCATCGAAGGCAACATGATAGGGAGTCAATGTGTGGATTGGGGAAAATCCCTTCCATCGTTTTATCTCTACACTAAAAATTAACATGTGACGTGGCACCATGATCGGTTTAGCACGATACTTCCCTGACTAGTACGGCCCATCCCGATTCATTACTTACTATACGTACCTGTCCAGTCAGAGACGCATGCAGATTCCAGATAAGCCGTCTCTCTCTCCAATCTACTACTATTTTCTTCAAAATTTTAATTTCTTTTGACCAGTCTTCTCTATCAAACTCCTTCCAAAAATCACAAAGTGCACAAATATATCCTGGTTGTATTCTGTTTCTTTCTACTCGTGATCTTATTATTGCCATGGCATTACTCGTACCCATCCTTTTCATAAAATCACACTGATTTTCGTTTAAGAATTCAATTGCTCTCTATTCCATTTCTTTATGTTCTTAATTATTTTATTGGTAAAGTGTGATATTGAGATTATACTAATTCTCAATTCCTCACAACTGCACCTTTTTCTTTTAATGGGAATGTTATCAATATTTTATATCTAGTTTAAGCTATTCTTATCAGCACAGCATTCCTTTTTTATATCCAAACTATCTGGTCCGTTTTCTTCATATTGTATTTCTTTAATATTTTCGATGGAAAAATAATTGAGTAATTTCACCATATCCTTACCCAATAGTCTGTCCGCTTCTTGTCTGATCCCTTGTTATTGGGGAGAAATTTGCCGACGTCGGCCGCCTCTTCTCAATACGGTGGAACGGAATCAGCTGCTAAGGAGGGCTATACTACATGGCCATTTTTTTAGGCTGGAAAAGGAATGCTCAGTAAAGGCTCAAAATCATTAAGCTATTGTTTCACAATTGGCCCGATTATTCAAAATAAGACAGCCGTTCTCGTCCTAATAGTCAAGATAATGATCAAGGGCCTTGGTAGCCCAAGTGTCAAGACTTGAAAGTACGATGGAAGCCATTTCTGTCGTTTCTGCTGAATGATTGATCAATATCCTCTAACTGGGCCTTTTCGTATTCTTTCTTTCAGTTACACATAATGTAATGAGTTACTTACCCTGGATTTGAAACTCTTCAATGTTTCTAGTCTTTTTACGTTGATTCCACGCGTCAGATCGTTGCCACATGGCATCATTGTACGGTTCGACCTTGCGTTTTCTTTCTACTAACCCTTGCAGAAGCTGGTACCTGGACTTTCTTGGAGACTTCTTCCCGCTGGTTAGAGCCAAGGGATTCTGAGCTCATTTAAATATTCATTGATGACATTTTACTGAGTCTGAGTTCCTTGTTTTGATATTTAAACCATTTTTGTTCATGAGTGTCGCGATTTAGCTTTGGTACGAAAAACCCCCGGCCTTTGTCCAATAATAGTCCGTGTATGCGTTTACGCTCTTTAATTACTTTGAAATTGTGAATTTCTCTGAATTTGTCATATACTATTCCTAAATGGTCGATCAGATGTTTCCCAATCAATTCTTTCTGAGATGAGAAGTTATGATTTTTGTTTTCCTCTCTCACTTTATGCGTGTGTGTACATATATACAGCCAGTTACCGCTCACTGCCCCTCAAAAATGGCATACATAGTCGAGACAAGCAAGTTTCAAATAAAATTGTACACGGTGACATTGTTTTTTTCACTTTGAAATGGTACTCAGGTTTCACGAAAAACACACAAACACAGTGGTTTTGAATCTGAATAACTTTGTAAAACGCAATCAAGAATATTGAGTTTAGATTGAAACAAGATGTGAAATACACCTAAAATAATACGGCGCTTAGACCATCATTTTACTTAGTTTTAATGTTCCAGTAATGTTGAGTCGGGAGGAATTGAAAGGAGCTCCGGCGGCGTTCATTAGCGCGCGGGCGACCCCTCCGTCCGTCCCACGCGGGGCGCACGGCGGCAAGGAGGCGTGACCTTTCCATCAAAGGAGCCTCCGACCGTCCGTCCGCCCGCCCGCGTGTCGTCGGTTCACGAGAGGAGGTGAGGGAGAAAGGACGGAGGGGCGCAGTGCGTGGATAATGAGCGTGAAGAGGCAAAAGGAAGCGAAGGGGCCGGATATTCCTCCCTCCCTTTCAGCTTTTCCTTTGTAGGGGTCCGTTCGTTCCCCTAAAGGATCGCCATTTCTGAGCGGGGGCACGGGGAAAATAATGCGTGCGACCTTTACACAGCGGGACATGATTGAAAGAATTTTAAAACACAAAACCCGTGAAGAAACTGGGCTGAATTTTTAAAAAACAGTGGCAGTTCTAAATTCAACATATATTGGTGCGAGGCATGGGGTTATAATATGAATAATAATTCGGCTTTATTCGGGCGAGATTGAGACTGTTGCAGTCCCTAACCCATCGCCAAATGCATACAATAAAAATATAATTACGTTTGATTACTAAATAATATAAAAAAGACCTAAACGATTAAAATCGATTCGCAATGAATATGTATGAGTACAAGTAGTGTGGAAAGATATGCAGAATTGTGAGAAAAACGTGAGGAATAAGCCTTTATTCTTGAAGAAAAAAAAACCCACTGCAGGAAAACACCCACACATTAAGGGGAGGGTGTAAAACCTGCAAAAACCTACAAATGGATAATTTTAATTTACTAAATTTTTAAAAATAATAAATTTAAAATAAAGCAATGCATGAAATATAAGAGAAGAAACAAAAGGAGATGGTTATGAGAAGGATGGTGAAAATAAAGTACAAGTTTCAGCTATGCAGATCGGTTTTAAGGGCTGCTAAGGATTTCAGAGAAAGTAGTGAAGACATCGTCATCACTGCATTGTTAATCCGAGGGTTGGTTTCTAAGATAATCTCCAGACTTATTTCCTCCTGCCAATCTCTTCAATCCCCCCCAGCTTCTTGTACTGGCATTTTCTATTACCTGATTTCCATAGGAATCTTTGGCCTTCTTCTGAAATTCCTCCCCCGAACTGTCTTTCTTTTGATTAATTTTATCTAATTTTAGGACGTGATCATTTAATTTCCTTTTTCCTCTGATAATTATGCTCCGTAGACTACTCCCTTCACCTGCCCTTACAATTACTGCTCCATTTGTTATTATTTGCATCCATTTCCTTTTGTGAGTTCTTCTGCATTACAATCGCATCCAATAATCTTAGCTCTGTAACTGCTATCTTCTATGTCTCACCTTCGGAGAAAATTATAGCGCTTGAAAATATTTTCATAAACCGTATGATTATATTTGGAATTATTTCAATACCAATGATAAATACCGAAAAGGAATAAAAGCAAATGCGGTGGACCCATATGGAAAGAATGGAGGGCAGAATAATCCAAAAAGCAGGATTGGAGGGACAGGCAACAGGGAGGGACGAGAGGAGATCGTATTTGCCCAAATCAGCAATGGTAATAATTAAATTACATCTTATTTACTTTGAAATAAATGTAGGTAAAAGCGTTGTTAACTCGCGGTTTTCGTGAAGTTGATGCGGATTAGAATCGTAATTTAATACACCTGAACTGTAACGCGAAGAATTTAAGAGGATATAAAATAATAGTTGGATGAGAAAACGGAATTTAGCGTTTTGTACCGGGACGGAATGGGAGGAGTACTAGAAGTCAGTTGAAGTATTGAGAACCTCAAGTGCACTGGGCCTCAAACACTACGGTGGTTGGGTACGGTGGATGAGATGTTGAAACTTCTCTTCTGGCGTCCAAAGGGGAAATGAACAGTGAAAACTAAATATAAAAATTTGTACATAGGAAAATAAAAGAAATAGGAGATTTTATGACAGATGGAATGACTATGACGATACATGGGAGATGAAAGTGGGCTAATGTAAACCCAGGAACCCAAACGAGGAATTGCAAGACAAAGTTGGGAGGAGAGGAGATTGTTGGTAGGAGACAAGAAAAATGAATACAAAGCATATTTTTCGGCAGTGGGATGTCGCAGACTGTGATAGAGGGGAGAATGCTAGGCCAGTGAGGAAGGGGCAGGAATAGAATAGGAATTATGGACGGAATGAAGGAAGGAAGAATGCATATGGAGATGAATAGATGCTTGTTGTAAATCAGGATGTTGGATTGTGTTTTGTTAGGAGAGACAATGGAATTGTCACTGTACCGTTTGGCAGCTTGGGTCCATTCAAGATCTATCTTAACCGTTAGATCACCCATAGTAATAATAAACACAGAAATTATAGTTTCAGGTAAGGAATAAAGAGAGTGAAGGAGGGAAGTACTTTAAGACTTAAAAGGAGGGAGAGTTTAAAGGTAAAGGATGAAATGTGTTCAATGAGCAGGGAGATGAAAGTATTGTAATTAAGTAAGGTGGGAAAAGTCATGCGCGCCTTTAAATGTGCAATGGGGATTTATAACTTCAGAAAATATTCAGGAAAGATGCAAAAACTACAAATATGAGCTGTGCGGTAAAGATATTGACCTAGAAAAGTTAGAAAACGGAAGAAAATGTGTCCATGAGCTTACGTCCAGCCACATTTCATTGTGAAATAGCAAATGAAATCGAACAAGACAGTGGGAAATAAATCTTAAGTGAATGAAAGAGCTTTGACGGACTCCGTAAGTATGCCCTTGCAAAGTGCATTGAACTTTGCAACTTGCAAAGAACAATATTCTTTTTCGCATGAAATAACGGCAAAAACTGCAGTGAGGGCTACATAGCAAAAAGTTTTTTTTTCATCTCATAAGTATTTCATAAAAATAGAAACAATCATTTCGTTTCAGAAAAATAAAAAATAAGTATTTCATTTCAGGATCATCAACAAAAGAAGGCAGAATGGACCAAAAGTTCATTTAGAGGTCATGAGTTTTCGTTCCATAAAGATAAAGTTCATAGTCATAAAGATAAAGGGTAAAGTCATAGCAGTAATATGAGCACTGTTAAGGAGAAATATTTAATAAAATAAGGCTTTTGCTTCATGGATTTCGAGAATGGGCCCAAAATAGAGTTGATTAGGTAGAATTAATGAATGTTTTACAAAAGGCAGGAGTGGACGGATAGGTCGATTCATGACTATCGGAGTCCTTGAAGCTGTTGTGTTGATGAAAATACAGTGTCTACCCCAAAAATTAGTAGGATTATTTTATTCCCACCGACGCGGACGACTGGAATTGGGTGATTTGTGACAAAAATTAGTAGGTCTTGGGCAAGTAATCCGACCCGCGTTAGTTGTCTATGGGCCGTAGGAGCGTGCGTATCGCTGCTAGACTAGATCCCTGTTTGAGGGTCGCGGCACGAATTTGCGATGCTACGGTCCACGGAGCAGGAGGGGATGTTCCGGGAGGGGAGAGAGGGAGTTGACGACGAGGAATGTCCTGGACGTCCGTCAATGTCACAGTGTGGCGAAAATTTGCAAGAAGTGAGAAAAATATTTAACTCTGATCAACCACTGAGTGTCAGAATGTGAGGAGGATAGTGCGATTTTCAAAAAACCCCAGTGCATTGTATTCTTACAGTAGATTTATCAAAGAGAAAGGCGTGTGCCAATATGGTCACAAAGGTGCTGCCGGAAAATTAGAAGGCCTGTTCGTCTGACAATCTCGTGCGATTTCTTGGACCACTGCGAAAGTAACTTAATTCCCCGATGTATTAATAAATCATATGTATCTTTTGATAAAATAACCTCTTGAAATTCTGAATAAATTGATGTATGAATTCTAAAACAATTCCTCCTCCTCTCTTTCCAGATAGGTGAGTGAATCTCAACAAAAAAACAACAGTATTTAAGCCGAGCCTTCAATCCAGCTTTTGGTGAGTTCAGGATTATTTTTTATCATTTCACTAACCACATATACTATCCACAGTAAACAAAGTATTCGAAAAATATATCGGCTGAGGTTTTTCCAGAGATGCTCTATACACTATCAACAATTAAGCACTGAAAGGTTTCCTTTTTTCTTTAGTCGGAAGTCGGAATTACGAGTTACTCTCATAACAATGGGTACAATTTCTTCTCAGTGTTTAGACGATATAGAATGCCCGGTGTCTTTATGTCACCAAGATTCAATCCAGCTACACTCTCCTCCATTTGGTCACACTCCATACCAAGATGATTAACTCTACCGCGTGGTACCGCGCCCTAACGCTCGGAGGGTAATTGAAGCTATAATGTGGATGTGGTTTTCCGTATAGCTGGAGGTCCATGAAATACCGATAGTCCAATGCTTACGTCATCTTGCAGTATTATTTGACGCTGAAAGAGTGCCTCTCAACTACGAGTATATCTCTGATCAATTTCATAATCCAAATTTATTCTTGCGATTAGTACTTTGCCAATGTAGCCGATGGAATCTTTAAATGCATTTTTCACAATAGTTTGCGTTTAACAAAAGACCACCCTCAAAACTTCCCGTCTATTTTACTCATGTTGAAAAGTTTTGAAGGTTGGAGGGATGTGAAATATTCTCAAGAGTCAAGGGAATCATCAATCAGAAAATGTTGGGGACTTCAATAAAATATGTAGCACAAAATCATTATTAATTATAGCCTATCTGCCAAAGATAATTCGTTAATAAACATGGAGTAATCACTATCATACTTTCAAGACTTGATTAGCACGACACTAAATCCCTATTACCTATTAGCAATCCTTCAAGTCTAGGTACTTTTAACTCCAATTCATTTCATCCAACGTACCTAAACTCTAATTCTAACCTACTACGCTCGCCCTGCACACATTTTCCTCTCTATCAAAGTCTTTAATATTCCACAGCTATTCGATATTCTCTGCATCTACTTTTCTTGCTTCCATCACTTTTATTCAGTAACTGTCTTCTCTCTTCCCTTTTCATTCACTTATATGTTATTTCCTCTCTGTTCACTTTATTATTTTTCAAACCCTTTCCATACCCGCAATTCCAAGTCTCCAATCTACCTTTATTCTCTTTTCATTTCTCAAAGACCAAGTGTTAGAGCTAACTAAAGTATACTCCACAGCAAAGATTTCCCTAACCCTTTGTTCAAATATTTATTTAAGATTCTGGCTATCAATTTCCCTTCTATAAAAAACATTTTGTTAACGCTTGCTTTCCCAATCTTCCCAGTTATTTTCTAGTCCGCAGATATCACTATAGGATATTCAATGTTCCGCCGCAATTAAAAGCCATCCATCCGATTCATGTATCCCCTAAAGATCAACTGAGGGGGCGCTGCGGAGAAGGGCAAGCGGGGAGGGTGGTTTATGCCAAGGGTGGTGGTGGTGGAGGAGGGATGGATGGGAGATAGAATGGCCAGCAGAGAGACGTGTATATTGGCGGCAAGAAAATCAGACCATAGATATATCCCCACCTAATGAGGGCCCCAATTATTTTCATTACTCAAAATTCGGCCCATGTCGGATGGACGGAGCGGGGAAGATGGGATGCCGCGTCGACCCCAGAAGAAATCGGGAGAGCATCAGATGGTGCGGTAGCTAGCGCACTGATTTCCCACCCAGAGGGCCCGAGACCGTCCCCTGAAGACGGAAAATCTTTTTCGGTGATACCACGATCCCTACTTGAGGTGCTTTGTGGAGAGCACTTTGAGCAAATACGCCGTTCGTCGGATGGGACGTTAAACTCGCTTTTGGATTAGGCTAATGCCGACGCCGGGTTGCTCTTTTTCCCCATCGCGTACGCGAGATTCCCTATGGCGTAATTGACCTCAGCTATCGGTCGCCTCCACTAATAACTACTACTGCCACTACTGGAAAGCGGGAGCACTACATACCAGAGTTGCATCACCGAGTGTCGGAGACTCCGTCACAACAAACCCTTTTCAAGGACGGTCATGGCGAAAGAGGCGGAAGTCAGGCACCTCTGGGGGATGAGACCTTGCTCTCAGAGGCACCTGCCCGCACGGCATGCCCAAGCAATTCAGTTGGTCGCCGGCGGCCGTTATATGTACCCCCGCCCTCCCCCATGGACAATTGAATACCGTGCCCCGTCGAGAAGCATCTCCTGCCCACGAGAGACAATGGGAAGAGGACGAACCAGTGGGAATAGGGGCAAGAAGTCCGCGGCGTTCACGAAAGAGGGGTGGTGGACCCCTGGGGGTTACGACAGCGGCGGAGGTCGCTTCGAAACTGGGCGTATTTTACTATGAGCTTAGCGCATGCGTGGTGGGGAAATTAGGGTGGGTCAAGTATCACTTCCTCCCCCTTCCCCCTGTCTGTGTACTTGTCAGCTCCCCAACAAACCCGGTAGGAAAAAACATCTACATCTACATCTACATAATACCCCGCAAGCCGCCGCAAGGGCGTGTGGCGGGGGGTGTTAGGTCACCAACCGTAAAAAAGAAAAATACCACATGCAAAAAAACAACACGGAAAATTACACCCACAGCAGCGCACACACTCATGCAAAAATCCCTTCATCCAATACTCATGCAAACACATATATCGCAAAACAACTAAAAAACTGCACCCCATGATGCAGCACGAAAGCCATCCTACAACACGGAAGCCAGGACACAACAAGCAAGAAATTGAAACACCACATGAAAATGCACCACGAAACACTCTGCCCCCAAAGAGTCTTTAAAGGCAGGGACCCAAAACGAGAGCAAAACGGAACTGGACATTGATTTATCCGGTAAGAAGGGGGCTAAATGAAGGAAAAATCGCTTTTGATTCCCTCGTAGATCTATTGCAAAGTGATATCCACATATAATGTTCTTTGCCGGCTTTTGACGACGTTTCAGTACTAGTAAACACAGTTCCTTCCAGGGAACAAATTATAAGTAACTCATTATGCCTTCGGATGAGGGCGGAAGAGTGAAACAAATGAGGTAAATACTTTCTATATATATATATATATACATATATATATATATATATATAACGATTGTCCGGAAAAACTCATACGAGCGGCACAATAATGGGCTGACACAACATAACACAAATAGAAAAGAATACACACATATAAAAGAACACTTACACGGTAAATTGTTCGAGCTTTCGGCCCTCTCAGGGGCCTTCTTCAAGAGAGACTCTATATATATGTATATATTTATATATATATATATATATATATATATGTACATACTACCTTGATCAAAAAGTTCCCGGAATAACCACCGTGTGGCGCTCCCATCGTTCCGATTTGAGTTCTGTTTTTTTTGTTAAATTGGTACATCTGTTGTTGATATTCCCTTTAAATCTTAGTGTCATAACTTGACATTTGCAAAAGTTACGGTCGGTTTTCGGTATGTCCATCAGTGCTTCCTGCGATTTTTCCATTACTTCCTCTCGGCTGCTAAAACGCGTTCCCCTTAATGGTTTTTTAACTCGATTGAACAGAAAGAAGTCAAAGGGAGCCAAATCAGGTGAATTCGGTGGCTGTTGGATGGTATTTGTTGCATTTTTCGTCAAAAAATTACGAATAATGATAGCACTGTGCGACGGTGCGTTATCATGGTGCAAAATCCACGAGTTTTCTGCCCACATTTCTGGTCTCTTTCGGCGAATTGCTTCACGCAAACGTCTCATAACGCCCAAATAATACTCTTTGTTTACTGTCTGGCCTTCTGGCAAAAATTCATGATGCACTACACCGTTGTAATCCATGAAAACCGTCAGCATTGCCTTCTTTTTTGACTGAAAACGACGTGGTTTTTTTGGTCTCGGCTCATTTGGTGAACGCCATTCACTTGCCTGATGTCTGGATTGCGTGTCGTACTCATAAACCCACGTCTCGTCTCCAGTAATGATCCTTTTGATGAATGTGGGATCGGATTCAGCCTCGCAAATCATGTCTTTTGCGACGTCAACACGGTCTCTTTTTTGCATGAAATTGAGGTCTTTCGGCACCAACTTTGCTGCTACACGACGGAAACCCAAATCATTAACCACAATGTCTTGGGCGGATCCATAGGCAATGTTCAAGTCCTCCGCTATTTCTCTGATGGTTAATTTGCGGTTATTGACCAACATTTCTTTTACTTTATCAATTTTTTCACCGACTTTCGATGTCGATGGTCTGCCACTGCGTTCATCATCTTCGATTGACTCACGACCACTTCTGAACCGCTCGTGCCACTGGTAAACGACCGTTTTTTTTAGAGAATCGTTGCCGAAACACTTTTCCAACATTTCCAACGTCCGTGCGCCACTAAATCCGTTTTTTACGCAAAATTTAATACAAGTTCGTTGTTGCAAATTTAAATTCATTTCTGAAATTGTAAAAAATCGCCAACACACACAGAGATAGATGTACTCTTGGCTACGTAACTTTTGCAAATGTCAAGTTATGACACTAAGATTTAAAGGGAATATCAACAACAGATGTGCCAATTTAACAAAAAAAACAGAACTCAAATCGGAACGATGGGAGCGCCACACGGTGGTTATTCCGGGAACTTTTTGATCAAGGTAGTATATATATTTATATATATATAAATAAGAGTATGAATGCGCGCATGCGTATGTGAAAGTGCTTGCGTGTGCACACAATTGTATGTATTCTTACTCAGGAAGGCAAAACTTTCGGGCCCACGCAAACCCAATGACATAGGCATAGATAGAGGCGTCGGGAAAGTTGTAGCAGTGAGTGTACAGGACCTCAAACGCTTTTGTCTACGGAAACAGCGAAGAGGACCCTCAAAGGATGTAGCGGGTGCACAGGTGAAATGGGTACACGGGTGAAACAAGCAAAGTATTAAAACAAGTGCCGGAACCCCTCCGTCAAATATTTAATGAATGCACGCAGCACTTTCCCTGAACACGGATGGACGACGCAACCCCCCCCCCACCCTCCTCGCACCACCCCGCCCCCGCTCACATGTTCACAGCACTCTCACTCCCAAAATGTCGCGCGGAACATCGTCCGCGCACCGATCTTCTGAGAGCGCTGCTTCCGACGGCGACGCGCCCCGCAGAGCGGCGCACCCCAGGGGGGGAGGACGCGGGCGGTAGGGGTATGGGGGCCAAGTACACAGACGGGGGTCCACGGGAGGAGGAAAGTTTTAATGAAGGTGACCTCCTCCCCCGTGTTTGCAGCGTCGTCGCTCCACTTCAAAGGAGCCGACCCCGGCCATCCCGCCCCCCTACACCAACCCCGGCACCCCCTCGGCTCTCCTGCTGGCACAGCGTGTGGCTGAGCACACCCACACACGAGCCCTGACATCACGTTGCGTGGAAGAGAGAGAGGCGCGGACCACTCTCGTGCTTAGCCTAAGGTAGCCATCGCTCTTTGTGTGTGTTGGGAGGGGAAATAATGAGGGAATGGAGGAAGGACTAGGGTCGAGTGACACCTCGATGTATCGAGTAGGTGTCGATATTCACTTTGATGTCGATCTGTCGGAACCCCATGTATGCGAGAAAGAAACAAACGGCTCCGTATGTTCAGGAGATGTACGATACATGTGCTACACACTCATGCATTACGCCCAGAGGAGCGAGGGGTTATTCCTAGTACGTCAATAATAACTTTGTTCCAACCGTGGCAAGGGTGAAGGCAGCCTTGCGTTATATGATGCATTTTAAAGAATACTTCTCCCGAGAGCTCAAACCCTGTGTGAGCCGTTTTTGGGTGAGTTCCAACAATTACACTATTCGAAATTGTTCGGAGTTGAGTTATTCAGTAATGGGTCTAAAAGGCCGATTCAACAGACGAGTGTGTGAATGTTGACGCAAAATTGGCTGTCGAAAGAATAATGCGAAACTGACGAGGTGACAAGGGTTGTCACCAGAATATTGGTATTGACGACGATATTGATACCATCCAAGATATTTACCACATTTGCAACATCGGCATCGTCTTTGGTGTCATCGCAAACGATATATTGGGGAGGGGCCAACAAAGCGCTGATGTGTTGTCACTACATAGAAATTCGGATTTCGCAGGGCAGGAGGCAGGGGTGATATCCGGGGACGCGCCAGTAATGCATGCCCTTGGAGGGTGGGCTAGACCTTCGTGGATGGAAATCGGTGTTCACTCGCAGGGAGTCAAGTCTGACGTCCAGAAAGACTCAGGGTAGCGACCGTCGCTGCATCGGCAGACAAAATGACTTTCAAATTACCTTTACCAAATATCGGAGCGGAGAAGGGACCTAATGAAGACCGCCTTGCCTGTCTCAACTTGAGAAAAGTCAGCAAATGCGACAGAAAATACGAGTACGCGTTTTTCCTTAGTGACTATGTAGTATATTTATTCATTATTCAAATGGTGCCGTTTAATTTAGCTTTAACGTTTGTACAGAATGAACAATGATATACTAATATACCATTCCTAACAAGTCACAACCAGGTGTCTCAGATCACAATAAACCTTTCTCCCAATTACGCATTCTTATTTCCTTCATGCCATCCAGGACACTATCTTTTTCTTTCTCGGCCTCTCTCCTCCTCGAAATCGTCTGCATTGTTTCTCATCCGATAACTATCACAGTGATTTTCTAATTCACTCAGCAGTGGTTGTTGCGCCCTGCCTGAATGGCAAACTATGGCTTCATTATCCGAAAAAATAACTAATTTTACGAATTCCCAGTTTATATACATACAGTTCCTTTTTTCCCCAGAGGAATTTGGTTTGTCCCTCATTGTTCAAAAAACGTGTCAGTTTCTTTTTCCTCCCTCAGTGCTTTTATTCGCTAGCGTCTTCTCGCTCCTTCGTTTGAATTCCATATATATATATATATATATATATATATATATATATATATATATATATATATATACATATATATATTCTTTCGTATATATATATATATATATATATATATATAGTCTCTCTTGAAGAAGGCCTCTGAGAGGGCCGAAAGCTCGAACAATTTACCGTGTCAGTGTCCTTTTAAATGTTTCTATTCTGTTCTATTCGTGTTATATTGTGTCAGCCCATTATTATTATTATATATATATATATACACATATATATACATACATTTTTTTAAGGTAATCTACCGGTTAAGGTAGGTTTTTGGATGGATGTAATTGCTAATTAAAATAATTTGCGACCCCTAGCAAAACACAGCATCCTAATCTAATTCAGGTCCCTTTTCAGCTCTGAGTACTTTCTTCCTCCCTTCATTCCGTCCAACATCCCTATCCTCTTCCTTCCCTTTCCTTGTTTGCCTAACATTCTACCCTCAATTACATTCTTCAACATCCCACTGCCGGTCATTAGCCCCTTCATCCACTTTTCGTGCCTCCATAGGATTTCTCCCAACAAACCTCTCTTTTCGCCCACCATACCAAGTACTTCTCATTTGTTTTCTTTTCTGTCCATTTCACCTTCTCCATTCTTCTCCACACCCACATTTCAAAAGCCTCAAGTCTACGTCTATCTTCCTGCTTCAATGACCACGTTTCCGCGCCGTACATAGCTACGCTCCATATCAAAGTTTTTACGAGTCTTTTCTTAACATCCTTACTCAACGTCCCCATCATCAACTCCCTCCTCCTTGTGAAAGTCTCTTTGCCTAGCGCAATTCTTCTCCTTACGTCCTTTCTACTTTGACCGTGTTGGTCCAAAACACTACCGAGATATGTAAACTGTTCTACTTGCTCCAGTTATTTTCCTCCTATTTTAATGTTTAGCTTAGCCTTTTTCGTTCTAGAAAATCGCATAACCTTAATTTTATTAATATTGATTCTCATCTCATACCTGTCGCACTGAATTTCCAATTTACTCAGCAATGCTTGCAGCCCCTTGGCTGACTGACAAACTAAAGCTTGGTCATCAGAAAACCTAACTGATTGTACGAATTCCCCGCCCACTTTCATTCCTACCTCCAGTTCTTCCCATGCCTCTTTGATCATTTCCTCTGCATACAGGTTGAACAGCAACGGTGGTAATGGTTAACCCAGCCTTACACCTCTTCCTAACACTGCCCATCCGGATTCCCCGTTTCCCACTCGCATCTGAGCATTCTGAGACATGTACAGGTTGTCGATTAGCCTCCTTTCCCTCCAATCTATTCCTATTTTCTGCAATATACTTATTAGTTTTTCCTAGTTCACTCTATCAAACGCTTTTTCGAAATCTACGGAACAGGCAAATACCTCCTGGTTGTGTTTTATATTCCTCTCGATTAATAATCTCATTACCGCAATGGCATCACGCGTACCTCTCCCCTTCCTAAACCCGAACTGATATTCCCCTAAGCAATCATTTGCCCTACTCTCTATCCTTTTGTTGATGATCCTGAGAACAACCATAGCTGCGGGTTATATCAATTGATTTTTAATATAATCCACGATTAGTGCAATAACCTTCGTTGAGTGCATTTGCGGATCAAATTTTTATCAATGGAATAGAGAGATATGATGAAAAATTAGAAATAACGAAATACTCGGCGAGTAGTAAACCTAGGTTCACCATTTAAGTAGGAGAGTAGACCTTAATTTGAAAATTTTGCGCACGTGGGCAGTATTTTGGAGGCCAATGGACGAAGCCAAGAGGGGGAGAAGGCTTTGTGTTGGCAAGAGAAGTAGCCGCAAAGGGGAGGGAATCGACCACAGGTACTCCGAGGTAAAGACATAAAGGAGAGATTAGCAGTGGCTTAAATATGGAGCTTAGCGTCGAATGGCCCTGAAATCTTTCCCCAGAGGCCGAGCGCAGAGGGAACGCTGGTGAGACGTGGCATGAGATGAGAGCGGAGTGAAGTGGACCAAGGGGGACCGAGAAGCAAAGGAAGAGAGCTGTTATTGTATACGGTGACAAGGGGAAGGGAGGGTCTAAATTTGAAGAGGGACGCGTAAACAAACAGGCAACTGATTGGTGGGGGCGTCGGTGCTGAGGACTCTCCATTGCGACATTGTCTCCAATTGTGGGAGATGTTGGGCAAACAAGGGGTTGGATGGAATAGGATTGAAGAATTACGAAGGAAATGGAATTGTTTTGGAAGCCAAAGCACAACATATTAATCATTCTACAATCAACTATGATTACATATAGCCACGATATATTTCAATTTTTTACCGTATTAATTATCAATCACGGTTTCCAGGTGTTGTTGTCCAGAGGTATTAACGTAAAGTGAATGAGTCATGAAAGTTTTTCCATCATCGACCCATTTGACGATCAATAACGAACGACAGTCCATCTCTCCACCCAAAGGTTTTTAATAATTTCGTTAAAAGCGACGCCTTTCATCCTGATTGCAACAGGCATTAAGCATTTTGAAAAAATTTCGAGAGTTGTGGAGCCTTTGCGTTTTAAGGAGATAATGTTGAACCGTTTTTTTTTTTGGATTCCGAGCACTCGAATTAAAGAATACCTTGCATACAACAGAAGAAGCACACGCATATAAATTGCCTGTGGATAAAATCGTTATACATCTCCTTAAACGCTAGAATCCTTAGTAAATGAGTTCTTTGCAGTTCTTTTGGAGTATAGATGTTTTGAAGCAAAAACAGTTTCCCTTGCAAAGGTTTTTATTTCTATTTAAATAAAAACTATTTTGGTGAATTCACAAGCAAAGATTTTTGAGAATCTTAGAATTATTTCTGTACTTATTAATCTATCTTTCAATTACAAAACCGCAAATTACCCCGCAAACTGGGACAGGGGAGTTTGCATTATTTTACTTCAAATTTTTAAAATATGCGTACTGTATGAGGGTATTATATTTAGTCAGTTTTACCTTCAATTACAAATAAGCGTCACTGAGTGAACAACTTCCCATCGCCGTGTGCATGGGGGGCCGCAGTGGGATAGGGTCTCGGCGATGAGGACGCCATTTTGCCTCCTCCAGATGACAGACAGTGCCCGCTAACCCGCCGGCGTAACCGGGACCCTGGCGCGTGTCACGGCGTGGGAGGGAGGCAATGGTACACAACACAGGAAGGGGCAGCCCACAAAGGGGGAGATTATATCCTCATCTCCCGAAAAGGGTTCCCAGAGAGAGGAAGAGACAGGGTACCTCCGCAGGCTGAAGGGATATCCTTCCCACTCCCACGAGGGGCCTTTTTTCACGTGTTTGCCTCAAGTTTAATTTGTGAGGAGCCGTGAAACACCGGCGACCGAAACTAAAATTTAAGTATTCGATTTCCCCAGACAGGAAAGCAGCAGAAAGCAAACAAAACATCGCTAGGTGGAACGACAAAGAACCGTCGTAGTAATTTAGATTCACACTGCACGAAAAGCGGATGTTTCCTCCTCAAAAATGTAAAATAGATGTCGTATTTAGGAAGGAGTATGAAACTCGAGAAGTTTTTTTCGAAAAAAAGGCAAAATGTACAGTGGAATAGCATGGTGTAAAGATATAAGCGGGAAATATCCGTTTCTCTCCATTTTTGGTGAACTCAAGCAGCTACGAAAGAATGAAACTTTTTTTTTCTAAATGGATCTCTGCCCACGCTGAGTTGGTTTTCCAATTTCATTTTCGAATATCTTATTGTAAAAGAATCGTGTGCAATAACTGATGCCAAGGTAATAGTCATGGAAAGGTTTCTACTGTGATAAAAATAAGCACTAACAGACAAAGGATCCGAGAAAGAGCAGAGGGAAAGATACAGGACTGTGGAACTTTATTTTTAGAATTTAATAGTGCAAACGAATTGAGCACAGAGGAATTTCTCTCTCCAAGCAATAAACATCCTCTCTTGCGTGACGAATTGTCAAAGAAATTAAAGTGGGAGGGAAATGACCAACTCCTTAATTTCAAACTTCTAACGCACAGGTAAAAGATTGCGCATGGATTTACTAACGGGAAAATTCCGATTTAAAAAGAATTAAAGCTTTCTATAGTGGATTTAAATAATGATTCTGGATTTGATAAATATTTTAGAATTAAAATTTAACTCAAAATTAAAAACAAAAGTTACTGAAGATCAATTAATTGGGACTATTGTTACATCTCCTTATTTACACAGCCTAGGATTCTATTTATAATTTTGATGTGATTTTTATTTATACTTAAAAAATAATTTACGCTTACAATAACGTATGAATTATATCAAAAAGATGTGTCAATAACAATAATAAGTGACGTTTTTCCTTTGATAAAAATGTATGAATCAGTAAGTATTGGATTTGCTGTCGATGAGAGCAGTTCCAACTTTTATAACATAAGTATTTTAAAACTATCGGAAGATATGATGGGGTATATTAAAATCACATTCTCACTATCGACGGAGAAGGAAAGAAAATCGAGGGTGGGAGAGCCGTGGTTTCATCTCTTTCGACCGGGGGTAGAAGTGGGATTCCTCGGCCTTGAGTTAAAAATGCAATACAACCACCAAGGAAGTGTTGACGTGTGACTGCCAAAAATTTCGATTCAATATACGCATTCGTTTTGGTGAACACGGAACAAATATGAATACGAATATTTTGGGACTTCTGACAATTGTTGCTGTGTCTTGTATTAAATATTGTTTCAAAATGTCAATACAAGTACTGGAAGCACAACAAACACTGCATTCGATGGCATAAAGTAGTCCATCAGTCACATAAGTTTGAGCAAAGCAATCTACTAACTATGAAAACTAATTTCAATTCCCTGATGCAATCACAGGACATATAGTTATCATTATTTAAGTGGATAATGTTTTCAATAGGTGATTTCCACATTTTTCGGGCTGCGTCCGCGTATGTCGTTTAAATGGACAACAGTTTCGCCAGCTATCCTGCTGGCGTCCTCAGGTCAAGAATGAAACTGTTGTGCATTTAAACGACATACGCGGACGCAGCCCGAAAAATGTGGAAATCACCTACTCATCGCCGCGGAAACCTGCGAACGAACAATGTTTTCAATATTTCAATCAGCACACTCGTTGTTGCTCCACATGGCACACCTTACCAGCAAATTCACAATGGGCAGTAAGAGTGCAAGATGGTCACTCACTTTCAAAGTTTAGATAGCGTTTTCTTACAAACCTCTATACCTGAACTTTACAGAAATCACAATTTCATATTAACCTCTTATCAACTGTCTAATTTTTATCCTAAAATACATGTGAAAGGGATAAATAAAAGAAATTGAGATGGTCTACCTTTTTGCGGACTGTGCTCAATTTCTCAAATTAACTGCTGGCAGGTTTTTGAAAATTATTTGTATTTTATAGAAAATTTTCAAATCACTCCTTAGCCATAACCTTATTTTGCTACTCAAAAATCTAATTTTTTTGATAAATTCAAACTTCAAAATAACGTTGTTACAATAGTTATGGAGTTGCAAGTGCGGTCAACTAGAATTATATTAAATTCATTTAAAATTCCCGTCAATTGTCTAGCTAATGAATGGTACGGTTATTTTCTTCAATTTATAGCATGCTAGAAAAATTATTTCAGATTTAATCGAGGTATAATACGATATAACAAAAATTTTGAACGAATCCCAAAACACTAAAGGTTATTCAATGCAATATTTTCAGAGTGTAAAAATCATTTGCTTTAAAAAAGAATGATAAAAATGTTTGAAAACTGCATACGTTGTGTTGAACTTGCAAGAACTCACAATCCATGGAGACAAAGTTCATAATATGGCGTCTTGAGCTAATTCTGGTATGTCGTATTATGGTGCTCTCTCTGTTGATATAAGGGTTAGTATTTAGGTCCAATTTATTACCAGTGCCTTTCTAATTCCATTGGAAGCGTGTGGTCAAAATGGTTGGATATCCTGGCAGAGCCTTCGACTGCAAGAAGCATTGTTGCTTGAAGCTCGGAATAAAGAGCTTAGGAAGACAAAGGGTCACTAACAAACAACTCTTTTTACAGACGAGCGTTCTCAATATTCCAGCTGGATTTAGCGAACATTTCCTTCAGCTTAAAGTCCTGTGTTTTGTAATACGTGATACCAGTGTTGACTGACCATAAAAAATTGAATTCAATTCAATGACAGAGGTGACATTTTATAAAATAAACTTATTATGCAGAGCTTCAGGTCCCTCGTGGGTTGAAATTACTATTTATTTCACTGTTACCGACGCCGAGAGCCAAGTAAATAAGGCCGAACGTCCACAAACTCCCTTCCGCTGCCGGCAACGAGAAAATCCAAAACAGAGGGTAACGCAAAAACAATAAACTGGTAGTGATAAGAATTCTCATGAAAAAAGTCGGATCCGTGACCTAAAAGATTACCGTTTAATGGGATAGTTTAAAGTGAGAACTTAATGTTTCAAAAACAAATATGCATGATAATTTTTATAACAAACTTTTAAATTTTATGAATAAAATTAATAACTGTTCGTATAAAATCAGCCGCTTTATGCGGAATACAGCGGAGCAGCAGGGGGTAAAATTAATTCCGTTTAGAAAAGGTACTATTACATCTACGTAATCCTAAATTATAGTCAGAAACCAACCATCGGATCGTTTAGCATATGGTTGATAACAATTTTTTTTCATGCGTTTGAAATATGGATTTCAGATCGACTGTTTCAACATCGTCTTTGTCGTTCTGTTGTGAATATGAACTGCGCTTAGGTAGAGGCAGAATCTGCATCTTTCAGGTACTTAACCATTTTTGTGCTCTTCAATCTCGCATTTCAAAAACCACCCATCTATACTCATTATCTTGCCTCAAAGACCAGGTTTCACATCCATGCAGCACTACGCTCTATACTAAACTTTTGACTAATCTTTTCTTTACATATTTACTCAGTATACGCGGCATTAATTCTCTTCTTCTTGCAAATACCTCTTTCGCTAACACAATTCTTCCCCTAATGCCTCCATGTCAATGCCCTTTTTCCTTTAAAAGATATCCTAAATACATGAACTCTTTTTCCTGCCCTAGTGTATTCCTCCTACTTTAATCTATAATTTCACCTTCCTACTTTTCAAGAGTCTCATTAATTTCATTTCCTCCTGATTAAGCTTATTCCCTTGCCTCTCGGATTGTTCCGGAAAAGCACTCGATAATTACTGCAATTCCTTTGCTGTCTGATTCACTATTACAAACCTAATTTAATGTGCCTTCAGCTTTTTTCCCTCAGCATATATTTATATTTGATTCAATAATTAATCAATTATGACGATATCTTTATTTTTCACGACTAAGTGCATTCACACGTTCCTCTCTAACATTTAATCTCACTAAAATCATTAAAAAAAAGAGAATCCCTAAATAGTTATCTAGGGCTTGATAATTATCTCGTCTTTGGGGGTCACAAATGAACTCCAAGGGGGCTATTAGCCTTTCTAAAAGTATATTATGTAGTTTCTATATGTACTTAGTGGAAGCGATCCATAATTCAAAAGAATACACTTGGTATTCCCACATAAAACGTATTTGTAGAGGACCTAGGTTTCACCTCATGATGACGCTACGCGTTGAAACCTAGGTCGTCCACAAATATATATTTTTGGTGGAAATACAGTGTATTTATTTGAGTTATTTCTAGAAGTAGCCTTAGTGTCGCCCGCTCTCTCCACGTCTAGAGCAACTCTCAGGGTAGCATTTCAAGTAATCCCATCACTTTTTCTTTATTTACGTGACAATTTTTTTACGAAAGCTTCCAATCATTTTTTGATTTAGAATCTAATTCCTAATTTATCCCTTTCTCTGACGTGCCCCAAATACTTGCCACGTGTTCCTAACGCAGTTACACCAATTCTAAATTGTACTCCTCCCTACTCTGCTTCACCTTAGCATTTCCCAAGACACCACTAATGAAGGCAGACCTGCACATGTGTGTCATCCATTCTATTTTTTACCGCCCATGGAACTTCGAATGCAGGACTGCTAAAGATCATGTTTTTGTTCTCTTTGCAATTAAAACGCGCCTTTCAACACCTAGGTCCTATCATCAAGCGTACAGTTGATATGATATTCATACTCGTGACTCCATTCGATTGTTTTTAATCTCAAGAGAGAACATTCAATGGCGTGAGGAGAAACACGTTCGCCGCTGGGGGGCGCGGTGGAATGAGGAAGGCAAAACAAGGACTTGCCTTTCCACCCCCAAATTAGAGTGAGGGGGGGCAGGTGCGAGGGCGAGGGTAGAGCTCGAGACTGGGGCGGAGCGGAAGACCGTTTCAGAAAACATTTACGGAAATTTTGAAAGAGAATCCGAAAGCATTTTAGCCGTATGCTAGATATGTTCAGAGAAATAAGTCAACAGTTAATTCACTCGAAAATGAAAAAGGCGAAAGAGTAACAAGCATTTTGGAAAAGACCAACTTATTAAAATTCATTCTTTCAAAGCGTCTTCACCAATGTCTTACCGAATGTCTCCGACAGCTTACAAAACCGTGCCGGCCAACAGATGTCCAAAATTGAAATTTCATATAATGGAATGGAACGTTTGCTGAAAAATACTAAGCCTAAGAAACCCTCCAGACCCGATCAGATACCCGCTCTTATATTTAAGGAACTAGCATCGGAATTTTTTCCATATCTAGAAATCATATTTCAGAAGTCATCATTCGATACCAAGGTTCCCAGATATTGGAAACCGGCTAACTTAACAAAAATATTGAAAACGGAGAAAGGGGGAACCGAGGAACTATAGGCCTATTTCCCTCGCATCCATATCATGCAAGGTTATGGAACAAATAGTTGCTAGTTCGATCGTGGGACACCTCGATAGTCAGGGGTCAGCACGGTTTTCGAAAGGATAGACCATGCGAAACGCAACTTGTGCATTTTGTGCAGATATCCCGATTTCAGCATAGAGCAATGTTACAGTGGATGCGATTAATCTAGATTTTAAGAAAACCTTTGACAAAGAATCTCGTAGTAAACTACTCAAAAAGCTAGAATCACTCGGCATAGATAAAAATATCCTTGGTTGAATTAAGGCCTATTTAAATGGTCTGATACAAAAAGTGGTCATAGATGGAGTTAGCTCAAATGCTCACATTAGGTGTTCCCCAGGAAAGTGTTATAGGACCTCTTTTATTCCTACTTTATGTTAATGACATTGACTCCGTAGTCACTAGTTAGATATGTTTATTTTCTGACGATTCTGTGGTTTACAGAGATACTTGTAATCCTGAGGACACATGCTTTATTAGATGACCTAAATGCTCTACAACGTTCATGCGAAACTTGGCGATTATAATTAAACTTAAAAATGTACCTAGTCATTAACTTTTGGAAAAAAATCAATTCCCTTCGGAATGCCTACTGCATAGGGAGCACCGAAATAGAATGCGTAGAATCAATTAAAAACTTAGGCGTTTCCCTCACTCACGATCTCTTCTAGGTGAAACACATGCGGGTTATATTTGAACAAGCTAACAAAAATGAGGATTTATTAGAAGAGTACTGGGTAAATGTGATGCAATGGTCAAAGAGAAATGTTATCTTTCGATGGTTCGGCCTCATTTAGAATATTCTTCAAGTAAATTGGATCCTCATGAAGTTGGATTGATTGCTGAATTGAATCGCGTGAAGCGTATAGTAGGTAGATTTTTAAAACGTTGTTATGATAAACTTAATAGTATATCCAAAATATTAGAGCAGCTAGGTTGAGAATCACTCATGGAGCGAAGGTTAAATTAAAGATTAAATCTCTTGCATAAATCGGAAGGACGTTTCTCATGTAGTGATGTTGAAAATACATTATTATCCCCGTCACACCACGGTAGGAGTGATCATGTCAATAAAATTAGAGAGATGTGTAGAACAGAAATGGTGGAGTAGCAAGTGTAGAACAGATATTTCATTATTTCCATGAACAATAAGGGATAAGAATAATATTGTCCGTAATGAATAACTGATCGAAGAACTTTTCCCCTCGATAAATGTTTTTTTTTTATTTTACGACCGGGTTTCGATGTATTACATCATCATCAGGTCATTATGATGACGTAATACATCGAAAACCAGTTGTAAAATTAAAAAAATGTATCAAGTGGAAAAGTGCTTCGATCAGTTATTCGTTATGTTCGAGTTCCACCACATCACGCCTGAAGCTACTCAATTTATAATATTGCCAGCGGTAGGCTCATATTCGAGTCTAAACTATTCTGGTGTATATACGACCCCTGCCACACAGAGTATTATACTATCAAAACAGCCCCCCGATACCCTTCCCCAAAAGAAATATATTTCTCTAAGACTACGAGCATCATATCGCTCCTCTATAAACACAACAAACTAAAGAAAATCGCGCAACTCCCCCCCCCCCATATCAGCAGACGCACGAGAATGACGCGCCCCTCCTTTGCAGCCTCCCAGGCTGTAACTGGGAATTCCCGCGAGCTTCGTCTAGAAAATACCACATGCTGTTGGATCTTTTCATTCACACCCTATTATTTTTAAGACCGCCATGGAGGAGAGAATGTTGGGTAAGCAATAAAGGGAAAGGATAAGGCTAGCTATGACGGACGGATTGAAGACAGGCAAATGTTTAAGCGGAATTAAAGTGGGTTCATTATTGTACTCGTACATAGTGCAGGTTGTATTGTGTGCACTGAGGCTTGGAAGTGTATCGGCGGTTAGTCAGGGTGTGTCCATGAAACACCTACCGTGAACAATAGCAACTGCCATTCATTATAATAATCATTTTTTAAAGCCGCGCGAGTCGGAAGGAAAGGCAAAGCCGATTCCTGGAGAAAAGAAATGACTGTGGGAGGGATGGGGGCGAGGGCAGAGTATACATACATGTTTGCCCCCCACCCCTCGCTGCCGGTAGGACGAGTGTAGGGGGGACGGAAAGACCAAAGCTCGCCCACCCGGCCTTCCCACCAGGGGACGAAGCCCTCTCCACCGACCGATGTGAGAGCGAGCGCGTATCGAGGCGACTTCAGGATGGATCTTCGGGTGAATTTAATGCAAGGAATTCAACCTGTGAATGCACCGCAGTTTACCTTAGACGTCACGCTGGCAAGTGGATATTTTTTGTACATATTAAAAATTTCAATCTACTTTTATCATACATTGCGAGGGACTCCTGCATAGATTTTATTCTTCAGAAATATCAATTTATTAGGCAATACATTTTAATTTGATTGGGCATCGTCCAAGCAATTCAACCAGCATGTCATCCTTAGAGTTTCTTGTACCCATAACGAGGCAAAAATGCCTCAGAATGTGATAGCGTGAGAATCGTTGATGATATTAACTTGAGCACGCTATTTTTACCATTAAAGCTGAGGATATGGGGTTGGACAGTACAGGCATAGGGAGGAGTGTTGAAGGAAAAAGAGAAGGGATAGGGAGGGATTTGGGGTGATCAGAAGTGGTAAGGGTTGATTGGAAGGGGAAGGGTGTACCCCTTGGTGGGCAATGTTTGGACCAGCGTCAGAATAGGTTTCCGGAGCGAGATGCATGTCGGCTCCAGGGTTTTGAGTTTTAGTAGTGTGCCTAAAGGGAGGCAATTTTAGATACATTTGCACAATTGTCGAATGAAGCGTTGTGGAGGGAGGCATATATAGGCACTGGTGTAAAGGCTAATACGGAAGAATGTACACGTACAGAGGAAATTTAAGCAAGCATGGATGGACATTTGGATGATTTTTTTTCTCTACCTTATGCAAGTGGAGTTGTAACTAAAAACACATCAGAAGTGGGCGGGTTTATACAGGGTTCGTCCGGAAAATAAGTGTACTGATTTTTTCCCGCCGCTCCAGGCGCGCCCAGCACCGCTCTGACGGGCTGCGATTGGAGGGGGGTATGTTGGCAAGCGACGCTGAAAAAGGCAGTCGGCTCTGAGCTGTGGTGTAGTGAAGAGCTCTGTTAACGCGAACCTCCACGCTCGACCCACGTCACGGAACGCGATGCCGAAGTTTTTGGAGCAGCGTTATTCCATCAAATTTGCGGTAAAGCTTGGGAAATCGTCTACCGAAACTGTCGGTATGATTAACCAGGCTTACGGGGAGTCAGCCATGCCCAGAAACATGATCTTTCGGTGGCACAAGATGTTCGTGGAGGGCAGAGAAGAGGTCGACGACGAACCACGGCCTGGACGCCCTTCAACGACACTCACCGACGAAAATGTGCGAAAAGTTCGCGATGTACTGAACTCTGATCGTCGTCTTAGTGTTCGGATGATAGCAGAGCAGTGTAATGTGCCAAAAACAATAGTGCACGAGATTATTAGGCACCAATTACAGATGCGAAAAATTTGTGCAAAGTTGGTGCCGAAAGTGCTCAGTGATGATCAAAGACTCAATCGTTTGGAAATCGCGACACAACTTGCGGATCACTGCAAAAATGATCCACATTTTTTAGAGAACGTTGTTTCGGGTGGCAAGACGTGAAGGAACGCAAAGGAACGCGATACGGGACTTTGTACGCCGTCAAAGAGGCCGTGACGACGTGTCTTCGAGAGGTTCCCGATGATGCCTTCGCGGGAGCGTTCCAGGAATGGGAACGCCGCTGGAACAAGTGTATCGACTCACAAGGGTCCTATTTTGAGGAATATTAGCTTAAGATATGTAAAAGTGTAATAAATTTTTTTTCCTGAGCTCAGTACACTTATTTTCCGGACGAACCCTGTAGTCCACGTCATGGCCGCCATATTTCACCAGTTCGCGCATTTATTGCACAGACCACGTTTGTACGAGGAGCGGTGATTGTTGTTGAAAATATTGAGGGGTAATGTGCACTACCCAACAACGTAGAAGGAGGGGACAGACTTTGTAGTTGAGTTGGGAGATTATATTTTTAAATGTGCATGAGGGAGTACCGTGGGGTTGGAAAGAATTCAAAAGGTGGAATGGTCGCCACCTTAGATTCTGAAGATAGCGACCTTGTTGTCGAAACGTCACAAACATACGTTAATGCCCTTTCTTTGTGTTTCTATTTTAAGATAAAATTATTTAAAACAAAATTTTTAAAATATGTATAAATGTGTGCATGTGTGTGTGTCGCGGAGGGGGGGGAGGGAGCGTGGGTCTGTTGGACGCTTTGCGGCGCCGTGGCGAGAGACCGTGAATTGGGATCGATGCCGCGCGAAAGTGAAGTGTGCTCGGTCTCCCGATGAAATTTTAAGAGTGACAGATCACTGAGAGACGAGCGAAGTTCTGGTCCAAATTTCGAAACGAGCGAAGTCAAAATCGTGATCCAATTCCTCGGAGAAGAATAGAGAGCCAACGAGGAAGTAGACGGTTCATTTTTAAGGTACTGGCTACCTTGTGGGGCCACCCCTGCGATGCGGAAATATTCAAGATTTAAATGACGTCATTTTTTTCTATTACTAGAGCTATCTTTTGCACAGAAAATTGCGTTCATCGATACATTGGAGACGTGTTTGAAAGAGTGATAACGAATTTCATTAGCGCAATTGGGAATAGCTACAAAAATTCCAAGCGTTAAGTAATAGTCATCTGGTTAGTTCGTCGTCAATGCCCTGGGAATCACCTCCTCACTCCACTTCCCGTCGGAAAACATCATACCACCATCAGGCATGTAACGTGATTGTGCTTCGTAAGACCACTATAATTTCCTGGAATGTCTTTCAAATCTGTCGTAAATGGATTCGAATAATGTAGGTTTTTACAAATTTTAATTTGTTTTACAGCTTTTTCGTCAGATTTTTCCATTCCTACTTTTTTATAAGAATTTCTCATGTGCCATTTTTCCTTTTAATCTGCAGTGTACTTTTGTTGAATCTCCAGAATAAACACTCCTTCCAATATTCTCCCTTTACCTGCTCTTAATGCCCGCATTTGTAGGAGAATGAGAGCGCATAAAAAAGTTCATAAATTCCAATTGAACGTGTTTTGTGCTCTGGAGGCGGCGGGAGTACGCCCTCACCTTTCAATGAAGGGGAGGTGGGTGCGATCCCCATGACGGATGGATCCCACACCGCTCGGGCCTTGGGGGGGGCAGCAATCAATCAAACTACCCTCGCGGTAATTTCACGCTTTAAATATCATGTAAAACACCACGGTCTTCTTTTGGGTTGATGCTAAATTCCAAAAAAATTAACAAATCAAAATAAAATACCGCAAATATAAATTTTTCACCAGTATCGTTATATGCTCCATCCCGTTGGCCATCTGGAATCTAAAAAAAGATCAAACTTCAAATTATTCCTCAAAACAGTTTATCTGGCAACTACTATTGGATATCATTTTAAAATGAAATGACAGGTGTATTAACCGGAATTTCAAAAGATCAATGCAATGATCACGCCCATAAGGACGTGAAAAAAACTGTAATCGTTCCAGTATTTCCTCGTTACAGATCGACGGTTGGTTAATGGCGGGAAAAATGACTCAGTCCCTTAAAGCTCAAAGTAATTAGTCAAATTGGAGTCTCAGTGTGTTGAGCGTTTAGATTTATTTCGAAAGTGCATTCTTTTATCGTCTGGTTGAAAAATGTTAGCACTCCCGTTGTGGGACCAATGGAGAAGAGCTTCAAGTGACCGCTAATCAGCATTTAGTTTAAAACAATGGCTACGCGAACTAGAAACTTACAAGACAGAAGGACCACTGGTTTCGAAGGCGAGTGACTCTACTTAAGAGGCTGAAGTCCCCACAGCTTCTCCTTGGAGCTGACTGCATAGCGGTGCTGGAGGCGCCACAGTAGGCGCCTCCCTCCTCGCGGCGGCGGCGGCGGGAGGGATCCATATTTTAAATAGCATAGCTGAGCATATTTGCCACTGTCGTCCCTCCCGACCAATCAAGAGGCGATGTGCGAGAGGGGTGTTCGCTACAAGTTCCAGGGATGTCGCACCTCGGCGCACGCTCGGTCTCGGGACAGCGAAAGGAGGATTAATGTTTGGGCCCTACAAGGTGGAAAATGTAGCGATCACCGGGTTAAAAGCAGCCGAGTACAAGAGATTGCTTGCAGCCAATAGTGTGTACGCATAGGTTGGGATGAAAACCCCCTTTCTTTGCCCATCAACAGGGATTCAGTCGATCCTGGCAATACACGGTGGGTTGTTTTGCCCCAGTAATGCTCGTGTGTGTGTTTTACATTCGCCGACCACCCAGGGTAAGGATTTAACATTCTGCAACAATAGCGGTAGCATTTTATTATGCTCTCCAGCCATCCACGTGAGAACAATGCACAATAATGTTGAGTTTTAATAGTCTAAAATTTTACATGATATTAAAAGAGTTCTGTGCATATGCACATCTTACTTTCGCATAGATTTATAATGATGATGATCATAAAAATAACGAAGTCGTTAAGTTTCAATTAAAATCACTTATAAAAGAAACAACCATATAAAGTATAAGACAATAGGAATAAGAATAAGGTTCATAAAAACAGTACAATATTTTTTATGAACTTTTGATATATTTCTACAAACAGATATTTTGTGTAACATTTACAATCAATTAGGATGCGGGTTCAAGTGATTTTAGCTCATCGCCCAGAGATAGCTGACTAAAATCAGCTCTTATGAGATGGACATAAGAATACATATGGTTTGGGCCTCTGGTCACGAAGGTGGGTTCAGAGTTTGGTCTCGTAGGGAGCGTGTAAATAAATTTAGACGGATTTTTTCATTTGGTTCACCCAAAAACATTCCCGAGCGATATTTCTTCTTTGTCTGTACCTGCCCGTCAGCCATATGCAGGTAGATAGAGATGCTAATGTGCTCGTGTAGCCTCGCGTCGCTCGCTCATTTATTACTCGGGCTCCTCGGCAATGTTTATGACCCAGCGCAGCCTAGTCATTGGCGAGACGGCAGGTGTCCAAATCCGCCAAGTAAGGGCAATCGCAGCGATGAGAAATTTAGTAAAATAGGAAAAATATAGTAAAAAATATGCTCATCCCTTTTTTTTAAATCTTGCTGGCTATTGTAATTCAGAAGTACTAATCCCAGTTTACCATTGTATATTTGAGTCCATAGCTCGGTATGCCGTCGTCCGCTTGGGAAATCGTAGAATATATGCTGGGGGGCGGCTTTCGTGTCGTCTGAAAAGCAATTTATGCTTGACATGAAGCATCGCAGAAGTTATTCGAACCAAGGGTCAGATATGGCTCCAGCGCAAAATAATTTTATATGAAGGCAAGCTGCTGTATGTCAACAAAGAATCATCGGAAATCGGTTGCGTTTTCCTTTTGTTTTTTTAATTTTTTTATGTTCCTCTACTAACATTGTTTCTGGTGATATCACACTTGTTTCTTGAAAATTGAAATACAGTTTCAAAAAATATTTAAACGTTTTTGTTCAGAGTTAAACATGACATAGGGATTGATAATCCGAAAATTAATTTATTGGGCGCTTAAAGAAAGATTTTTTGCTTCCAATTAAATGTATTCGATTAGTTTAAATGAAAAATTAGATATGTTCAAAACTGTTGGAACTTATCAGTCCTTAGTGTCATGGGTCAAGCAGTTGAAATATTTCTATTTTCATTCCCCAAATTTCCCTAATTTTATTTTACACATTGCGTTTGAAAATGCTCCCTTTTCGCTCGCCCTTCCTTTACTACCTCGTACGCACTAATTGAGATCGTAGTTTTTTTCTTTCCATTCAGTACAAAAAAAGGGTAAAATTCGTTTAGGAACTTTTTTGAGCGTTTATTATTCCGACGAGCATTCAGTCGGAGCCTGTCTCGTCACGTCCATTCGTTTCCAAAGCAATCAAGGTGAGAGAGGATGGAAGTTTTTCCACCCGTTGCGAGCACCACTCCTGCTGCGTCGTTCAAAACATTCGCCCGTTCCAACAGATTTGGATATATCTGGGTATGCTGGCAAAATTACCGAACGGCAAATAGATGCACTCGTCGGAGCAAGCACAGGACCGTCGTGAGGTCCAAGTTGAATCGAGGAAACAGAAATCAGCGCGGATTCGGATCGCTCCCTGTCCCGAGCGAGGCAAAACAAATTCAAGCACACACAGAAAACTCTAAAACTGTGAAATTCGCACCCGGAAACACCGTCCGGAAATTCGCGACGCAGAAGCACTCTTTTCATCGTTCTCTCAGAGTCTGCTGCAAATAGGGAGGAGATTGGACTTTAGCAATTATTTCCTGCTGTTTTGAAAACCCAAATACGTTTAATAGTCTTGCGACACATAATTTGTCAATACCAATTTGAGTTTTGGCTCTTTGTGATACGAAAACTGAAGTAAACATTCTTAATAGACTCGCTATTCAATGGAGGCCCAAATATTTCACACTACGTAATTAAAATCAACGACACTGCGAGGGCACCATCTAACTCCATGGAAAAAAAAGTCGGGAACGTTGAGTAGCTTGATATGGAAAAAGGGCACCCCTGTTTGGTTGGCTATAGATGAGTATAATTCTCGTATCCGTAGAAACTTACTCGTTCCATGTTTTATATAATAGATAACTTATGACGGAAAAATGCCATTCTTCCATAAGGACAATATAATTTGCGATGTGAAGAAGCATTTTCAAACATTTGCTGCAATCGAAATTGGCAATGTATTTGAAAAACCTGTTAACTATCGCTTACGTTTGAAATAGCGTTAGGAATGTCTAGGAATAACAGTCATTCCTTTAAGTATGATGGAAGCCGTTTAAATTGAAAATTAAGTTAATTTTCATGTTCCCTCTCAAAGTAGTTCCCATTGCATGCAATTCACCTGTCCCGCCATTTTTCCAGCATTCGTAGGCTATACCTTTGAACTACACATAGGGAGAAGTTGAGGAACGCGTTTTGCACCGATTTTCGCGAGACATTTTGCAACATAATTCACAATATACCGCCGTGCGTTTTAACCTGGTGCAGCAGCACCCAGCATGTGGTGCCTTGCAATATAGCGTATTGCGACCGAAGTGGAATCGAAAACTTTTCTCGACATCCCTATTATATTATGCTTAATTCACGTTTGCACCACATCCCGAACCAAAAACCCCACCCCCCTCCATGAACCATCCGCAATGTAACAGTGCGCCCACAGTTAATTTATTCTCGTTCTGCCACCTCCTGGCCCCGGAATGTTCATCGTCCATGTGTTCCAATCCTACCTTTCTTCTAAATTTTGTTGTGTCTATTTAAATTAAATTTTTTAAGTGGTCTTATGAATAAACTGCTCCTAATTAGTGTAGCTGATAATAAATACAATTTGGTAATGTACCATTTAATGTATGTACTTGATGGACACAATTTCAACACCCCTACATTATTTCTCCTCCTCAAACAGAACAAAACCTGATAACTCACACTAAAAAAAACTCTTCTTCCACAGACCCTATGTACGTATTCTAGTTTCCTTCATGCCGGTCAACGTGTTTAATTATTTCTTCCTCATTCCTTGCTTGTCTAACGCTCTCCCCTCTATCAAAGTCTTCAACATCCCACTGCCAATAAAAACCCGTTGAATCCACTTTTCCTGCCTTCTCATGATTTCTCCCAATAATTTCTCTCCTCCCCACCCATGCATAGCACTTCCTCATTTGTTTTCCTTTTTGCCCACTTCACTTTCTCCATCCTTCTCCACACACAAACTCAAAAGCCTCCAATCTACGCCAATCATCCTGCTTAAATGACGATATTTCTGTATCGTACATAACTACGCTCCATATCAAAGTTTTCATTTGTTTAGCTTAACATCGTTAAACAACGCCCCTGTGATCAATTCCATTGTTCTTGTCACAGCTAATTTCCCCAACTGAATTCTCCTTCTTCTGCTGTTCACACTACTTTTCTTCCGATCTTTATCTCATAACTATTAAATTTATTGTGAAACGCACTCAGCAATGATTGGAATCCATTGACTAGTAGCCTTGCTAAAGTGAAATCCTCCGCAAATCTATTACATGGAATGGATAAAAATAATCGGGAACAATTTTTTCCTGACGTGATTGTACGTCACAGCACGCTCGCATTCCACAGACTCGGTGGGGGGGGGGTGATCTGACCTTCAACACGCTCTAAGCACCAATCGCCTGCGAGCGTTCGCTTAGGCTAGATCGTGTTTTTAGTGGACCGAGTGATTTAGTGCAAACGCAATATGCAGCGAACGTTACACATTGGTACGCCATCAAACTGTGTGTTATAGTGGGAAATCCGGGTACGGAAATGTGGGAATGAGTTCCCAAATTTTCAAGGATGAAAGCATGGCCGAGAAAGTGTGTAGGACGATCCCCTCGCTGGACGGCCGTCGACGTCAAGAACCGACGGCAATGTGCAACGTGTGCTTAAAGTGACGAATTCAGATCGTCATTTCTGTGTGCGCATGATCGTAGATTGTATCGGCATTGACAAGATGACATCGCACACCATCAGCACTGAAAATTTGGTGATGTGAAATATCTGCGCTAAACTCGTCCCGAACGTCTTGACGGACGTCCAAAAGTAGAGTCGAGTGTCTGCTTGCGAAGACCCGCAATGCGTTGAATGTCTCCGACTTTTTGAATTGCCCCGATTTGCCACCAGCAGACTAATTCCTATTCCCAAAAGTTAAATCCTCTCTCAAAGAACACCACCATGGGATCCTAAGTGCAGATCCCGGCGGTGTTGAATATTTTTCAGTGGCATCTCGATCCCTACTTGAGGTGCTTTGTGGAGGGCACTTTGAGTGAGTGCGCCGTCCGTCAGATGGGACGTTAAGCTGCGGACCCCTTGGCGCCTTTCGTAAAGAGTAGGCTAATGCTGACGCCGGGTTTCTCTCCACCCTTCATCCTTTCCTATCCATCCCCTATGGCGCAAATGACCTCAGTTGTCGGTCGCCTCCCCTAAAAACTACTACTACCCTAAGTGCAGTCAAATAGCTTGCACGCGTACCATTAAGGACCTTCCGGAATCCGCCTATAAGGGAGCCTTCGAATCGTGGAAAAGCCGCTGGTAAAAGTGTGACGACGGTCAAGGGATATAACTTAAAGATATTTATGATAATCGTAACAATATCGGCAATAAATCTATTATCCCGAAACATTTCCCGATACTTTTTATACAAACCTTGTATTATGAATTCCACTCCTATTTTCTCTCCTGTCTCCTGGTGCTCTTGTGTCTTTCTTGTCATTCACTTCCCATATGCATAGAAAATAACAGCTGAGAGCATCCTAGCACTCCCCATCCCCACTCCCCATTCGCCACACGCTCCTCAGAGTCTGAGACATACCAGTTGCGTATATGTCGTCTATCGCGACATTCAACCCCTATTTTCTGTCATACATTCATTAAATCCACCCGATTTCCTCTATCCAAGGACTTTTCGTTTCTACAAATCAAAAAATATATTCTGATAATAGATTATACTCCTTTTCATTAGTGATCTCACTAATGCTAAGGCACCATGCATATCTCTCCTTTATCTGAAATCTAACTGATTATCCCCTCATTATTCCTTTGCCCCACTTACCATTTTCTTATTGGTAATCCAAAGTGCCACGTTCTCTGCGTGAGAAATCAAACTTTGTTTCCAGATTCCTCACATTTTACCTACCTTATACCCCCCATACAAATATTTCCTTCCAGGGACACAAGCTAATATTCACTCCAAATGATCGTATGCCCTGTTAATTTCTCCCTCTCGGTACAACTAATATTCTAAATCTCTCGTGCAACATATTTATTAAGCTTCCTCCTAAGTTTTCTTCAATATTATCGACCCGTCTATATGATTATGTTTCCGTAATTCTTCTTTCTTGTCGCACCAAATCGTTTTTTTTAAATCTGTCCGGTTTACGAATGCGATAGTAACGGTCAGGAATTGGTAAATAGACAAACTAATATGCAATCAGAGTGATCCAACGTACTTTACTCATATCTAAGTATCTAAGAGTAATCCTCTCTCGTTCTCTTCCTCACGTGCGAGGCAAAAGAGCGACTTTTCACTTGTAACACGCAAGTGATACAAAGGACAAATAAAGTGCTTGCTTTAATGTCATTTTAATGTTGATTGTGCACGTCTTTTGTCATCTATTCCATATCTTCGTTATAAAATTATTTGCGGTGAGAAACGCTAAATGAGCCTAGCAGTCGACGCACCCAACTAAACCCATCCCTATTAATACTACTAATAATAATAATTTATTCCCATATATATTAGCGGCATTTACCGATAGAAACAGATTTTGCAATAATTTTCTCTACGCCGCAATTCCTCGATCTTAATTAAATTGCGTTAATTATGCAATCACTTCTGTTATCTGTTATTAATAAATGTTTTGGGAAGGATCAATGGATAGGGTGTGGGGGTGAAGGGGGAGGAGGGGGAAATGTCGGGGTGGGGGAGGATTTCGATCGATGCGCGGGATGAACCACGGTAGGCTGTGTCATGTCTTCCTTTTTTTGTTATCAACCCTGAGAGGGGTAATCGTGCTGGCGCAAGAAATGGGGGTGGAGAGGTATGAATGGGGAATTGCAGGCGGAGGGCGATAGAGGCGCGTCGGCGTCCCCACTCTGCCAAGCATTTGAATCCGGCAAAGGAGAAGTGGAAGAACGGTTTATTTTGTGTCTCTGTGCGTCAAGCATACCACGAGAACGTGCTCACGGATGCATGCACTGATCTTGATAATGAGACATGATGAATTGTCACATTTTGAGAAACACACCGGTTATAACAAAACAGCAATGTATAGTCCCACGGAAAATTTCGCCGAGCAAAAATGAACAAATAAGAAAAAATATCGAAAAAACATTCCTATCGGGAACAATAAGCTAAGTTAGTTAACATCTACTGTAATTATTAGGAAGCATACATATTTGTGTAGCATAGGAATGGCAAAAATTTAAATACCTAGAGAAGAGAAACGGCAAAAATATAGAACAAATACAAAGTAATACATGAACACCAGGTTTAATTTTGAATTCGATCTATTCCCAGAGGAGAGGGCAGAGTCGACCATGCGAAATAATAATAAATGAATTAATCGTGGCATACACCCGCTTCCGAAGAGGGATGAGAACAACTAATGAATGTTTGTTGATGCATCCTATATTTCCATTTCATTTTTTTTATTTGTCTTTATCCATGAAGTCTCCACCGAGGGAATATTCCCGTTCGGAATCCTAAAATACCCCGCGCTAATTAAACGCGCGTGATTTAGTCAATACATCGATGGCGTCATCATTGTGTGACAGAGGTGGACGGGCAGGGGAGGCAACAAAAGTAGAAATTAAATTATCGATTGCCGAGCAGGTGTTTTGTTGTTTTTGGAGCGAGAGGAAGTGCAGCAACGGCGTAATTGATGGAATTACACAAGCTAGCAATTTTATTTTTAATTTTTGGCTAACCAGCTCAAGGAAACCATTCGTAATCCTCAAAATTAGGGGATCTTCATCAGAATCTTACAATTCGTTCGCACCCTTCTTTGGATCTCGGACCACTGCAGATGCACCAAAGAGATGAAGAGCCTCCGGGAGAATCGATCACAAATGTGAATGAGAGCTCCTCCACTGGTGAGGATGCTGTGATCTCAGGTGGATGGGTTCAATAAGTAGCGAAGAGGTGCTACAGATACTAGGCGAGGAGTCTAACTAGATGTATCTACATCTACATAATACCCCGCAAGCCGCCGCAAGGGCGTGTGGCGGGGGGTGTTAGGTCACCAACCGTAAAAAAGAAAAATACCACATGCAAAAAAAACAACACGGAAAATTACACCCACAGCAGCGCACACACTCATGCAAAAATCCCTTCATCCAATACTCATGCAAACACATATACCGCAAAACAACTAAAAAACTGCACCCCATGATGCAGCACGAAAGCCATCCTACAACACGGAAGCCAGGACACAGCAAGCAAGAAATTGAAACACCACTACCACATGAAAATGCACCACAAAACAATCTACCCCACAAAGAGTCAGTAAAAGGCAGGGAATGCGACCCAACGTTGCAGGTAGCAGGAATTTCCCCCCGCGGAGAGGGACGAGGGACTGGAAGGGAAACTTACATCTATACATCTACATCTACTTAATACCCCGCAAGCCGCCGCAAGGGCGTGTGGCGGGGGGTGCTAGGACACCACCCATAATTTAGAAAAGAAAAAGAAAAAAAACCGCATGCAATAACGACAAAATCATAAATAAAAAAAACATGGCATACATTCATGCATGAACACTTACACCCCACACACATGCAAACACTCAAACTACCAACTAACATACACATGCACCTAAAAGTATACCTAACATCTCTATAGTGTTTAATTTTGTTCCGACTTGTAAATTCAACGTTTTTAATATTTCTAAAGTGACTTCGGTTTCTTGCTATTATGATTACTGATTGTTCGGGGAAAGAATGAGTATTTGTACCTATCTGTCTTGGAATCTATCTCCCTTAGTTTATCTAACTTAAAAACAGATGAACAAAACACGAATGAGGTCATTCGGAAAGAATGGGTTATTATAACAAAACACACAAGGTTAGTGGAAGAGCATGCATTTAAATAGAACTAATTATTTTTTAGACGCTGACGGTGGCAAGTGCAATTTTTGCTATCTATAACCCTGCAGTTGCTATCCCGTATTGTCCGTGGGAAGAAGGAGTCCTTGAGTCGGCTAGTTCTGGCATCTATTTCCCGAATTTTATATGCATGATCCAAGCGACCAATGTATGTAGGAGTACGAATAATTTGCGAGACCTCGGTGCTGAAACATGCGGATCTGAATTTATTTAATAATTTCAATCTTGCATTGAATCGTCTCTCTGCCAATGATTCCCACCCCAAATCCATGAGCATTTCGGTGACGCTTTGCGTTTTAACGTAAGAATTTTTTACAAAACGGGCTGCCCGGCGTTGAACCTTCTCAATTTCCCGAATGAGACCTTTTTCGCTCGGATCCCACACGCTGCATGCGTATTCTAAATGAGGCCTTACAAGAGCGTGGTAACAACGTTCCTTGACCTTCGAGTCACTTTTGCCGACAATGCGTCTAATTAATCCCAATTTTTTAAATGCTTGACCGCAGACTTTACGTATTGGAGTCCCCCAAGTTAAGTCTTTTGTGATTGTGACACCTAGGTATTTTACCGTATCAACTACTGCTAGGTCACCTCCAGCTAATTTGTAAGCAAATCCCGTTGATCTTTTAAAGAAATTTACCACTGAACATTTATTATAATTTAGTGTCAATCCCCAGTTAGAACACCATTTAGTAATGCAATCTAAATCCTGCGCTAGAATAAAACGATCCTCATCCCCAGATATTTCCCGACAGATCACCGTGTCATCCGCGAACATCCTAATTTTACTTTTCTGTATGTATAACCCTAGATGAAGACGAATTAGAATGAACTCCAGATGAATTAGATTCATAGGTGAGAAGTCTAATTAGATATAGTTATAACTCGAGATGAAGACAATCTTAGCAGGAGAAAGAAGTGAATTGACGAAGCAACGAAGTGGAAAACACATAATATGCAACACAGAAGCAGCAAGAGAAGGATGAAGAGGTTCACCAATGGAAGAGAGCCGAGAGAAACAAATTGACCCCCGATAAGGATTTCGGCGGTGATGACCAATGAAGTTGTTGCCTTTACGCAGCTTACGTCGAGGGGGTGTTTAGAGAACCGCTGCCGACCGTGGTGGCGTCTCAAAGTGCCACTGAATCCGAACCCGGGTATTTCCAGCGAGTTGAGAGAAGTAGTCCTAGCGCCCGCCACTCAGGTGAGACAGATGGAAAAACTAAACTGAATGTGAGAGGAGGCAGGGGATATATAGTAGTATTCCCTCGAGATTCCTACGGACACGTCGCCTTCCTCCACTCCTGGTGCGGCTTTTTCAATCAGCGGATGAGAGGTGGGGAGAGGTGGGGAGAGGTGCGGCGGCGGTCTCGAAGCCCACCCCCGCTACACCCACCCTTTCTCCGTACGCCATTTCCGTTTCCGACTCGTGTCAATCCAACGTCACTTCCAGTCCACTCGGAGATATCGGGCGGGCAAAAGCGGGAGAGGGAGGGTTGAGGTTTGAGGGGTCCTGCCTCCCTCTATCAAGGCACTCTGGATGTGGGGGGCAGGCTCCCTCCCCATGTTCCTCCCTCAGCCCCTCATCCGAACCCTCTCCCCTGCACCCGACCCCCTTCGCAGGGGGAGGGAGCAGCGCGCGCGGCGTAAAAAAACCCCAAGTGGCGACGGTAGCGGAGAATGGAGAGAAAAAGGAAGGTTACGTTCCCTGACGCGAGGAAACAGACTATACAGAGGAAAGTTAAGTAAGCATGGTATTTATTTGGATGTTGAATGGACGCCATTTTCTCTCTACCTCATACAAGTGGAGTTGTAACTAAAAACCTATCAAAAGTACCACACTAAGGAGAACACTGCAGATTAATGAAAAGCAGACCCAAACTCTCTGGTTGCTTTAGATACCTCAGGAGGACAGAGGTCACCCGCGTACTACCAACCCTTCTTGTGAAATACGTCAACAAGATATTAGTGATGTGGCCAGTCCCTCATTCCCGGTACCTGCGGCGGTTTTACAGGTGCAGCTGGCACCCGAAAAATCAACGATTGGTTGAAACTGTTGGTGTCGTCGTAGGCGTCACTGGGATGGAACCGAGACCCTGTGGCCAGTATTCAAATGCTCCTCGCATTTTGAGCTATCAGTCAGCCCTTTGCTTCTCCAAAAGCAGTTCGCGGAGTGGCGCGAGGCTAAGGAATTCCCATTTAGCTCTTCCTATGTCACCCGCACGCTCCACAGTACGAACCTTAGTAAAAATTTGGACTAGTTCTCGAAGAACGCCCGTCTCACTCTTAACGTCTATTGAAGCTAATTCTCATATCGGTTTAAGTTACCATGTTCCTTCTCGCCTTCAATCAATCCCGATGCACTCGAAAGGCCTAACACTGGTCTAAACTTGGTCTCTTCTAAGTACTAAGATATTTATAACGGAAACAGAAAGCATGTCGACTGATTAGTTTGAATGCAGAAAGTAGCAGTTATAATCAGAATATTCCTACCAAGGTGTATATCTCAAGCCTTTTTGTCATTTGCAAATACTTTCCGAGTAAACACTTCTTGAAGGTATAATTAGACCAATAGAATGGCCGTGGAGCAGGCTAAAAAAATGTGACGGATAAAATGTAATCTTAAATGACTTAACAGTTAAAGATGCTGCAAGTTCGTGTTGTCGCATGACAACAATACTACCCAAAATATAATATTCACCCCATTTAAAAGAAATCTTGCAGAGAAGGATACAATTCCACCTGAAGGATGGAGTTGGAGGTCTCGGGAGAAGTGATCTAATCTGAAGACACAAAGGGTGTTCTGAAAATTAAAAATGCAAACATTCCTTTCCTTCTGGACACGCGAAGAAGAAGGTAGGGTAGGGATAGTTTTGTTAGGGCAAATCAGAGGAAGGAAACTGCACGGCAGAAATATTATGAGGCAATGGAGAGCAGAAGTTTGATCTGAAGGGGCAATGCCTAGGGAAGAGGGGCCGACTAACAGACACCAAGCATGCGGTCCAGAGTTAGTGAAGGCGCACATGAAGTGGAGATGAAAAAGAATTTAGCGCAAAGAAGAGAGATTTTATGTAGTGAAAAGTTAAAATTCACAGAGGGCTAAGGGATTGTTTACGGTTTAAACGGTAGACTGCCGCAAATGGAAGTTCTTGTTTGTATTGAAATTGAGTTCGGATTAGTATCTGCCATTCAAAACGGAGGGTGGGCGAAAAAAATGGGTTAAGGAAGGAAGGATCGGGGAACCCCTGGACAAAACGTAAGGAAATAGAGAGGATATAGGCGTTAGCACGGCCTGAATTCATGGGCGGATCCAGACGACCTTCCTGGGAGCCGATGTATGAATTAATTTTAAGGTAATTTTGTATGCAAAACGTCGGATAATGCACATATATCATAAGAATATAATGAATTCATCAATGTATTAATAATAAAATTAGTGCAAATTAGAGCATAAATGGTCAATTTTGGAGTATTAAGGTGTAATATGCCGGCAAGAAGTCATGGGTAGGAAGTGATTTAATGATTATGATCGTTTGACAAAACGATCACCAATGGATCTGGAAGAAAACTTTCGAGTGATCGGAGATTTGAATGTAGTGCTAGGCGAAGGGAGTGACGGGAGTGAGGGGTAGATAAGTACGAGATAGGATTGACCACGGGAAAAAATATCGATTTTGTAGGAGAAATAGGTGTACGAGAAGAGCGGGGGAAACGCTTTCTCAATGCAGAAGGATGAAAGAATCGTCTGGATGTAGAACAGAAAATTCGGTTTATACCATTAGAGATGCGACGCGTAAAAATTAAATGAAAAAGAATAAGTTCTACCATGATTTATGGAACATATTTCGGAACTATGTGTTATGATTAAGGCAATAGGCTTGGTAGTTTGGATATAAAAAGGGAACTTGATATCGGTAGGGATAGCTTGCGATCAGAATTATTCAACTGAGAGATGTGTAGAAAAGAAACTACAAAAAAATATTGGAAATATGGAAATGAATTAGGAAAAGACTATGGGGTTAGATGACACATTTGTAGAACTATTCAAGGATTTTGGATAAAGGATGAAGGAATATTTTTTAGGAGTTCATTCTTAACATTTATGACAGATTTACAACGCCGGAAGGCATTTTGGAGTTTTATTACATTGGGACATTAATGGCATTAATACCAACCCAAAATATAAGGATAAGTTGTAGTACCTGAGGGCTATAAGTTTGATTTCCCAACTTAAATGCATGCGGCCATAAATAAATAATCAAAAGCAAGCATTAAGATAATTCTTCCTTCAAATCTGTATACTTTCATGCATCCCTTCAGTTCGGACAACACGTTGATTGTTTCCTGCCTCTTCACCCTACCTAGCAATTCATATTCTACCATTCTTCAAACTCCACGCCCAGCGCCCACTTTTCATGCCTACTTCGTATTTCCTCCAGCAGCCATCGCTACCTCCCTTCCGCCATGCCTGGAACTACTGGAATTATTTTTATTTCGGTCCATTTCACATTTTTCATTCTTCTTCACGCCAAACCTCAAAATTCCTCAGTATACGCAAATCTTATTTCTTCAACGGCCAAGTTTCTGCACAGTACAACTCCGTGATCTATAATAAAGTGTTTGCACGTCTGGCCTCAAAAGCTTGACCAATAGCCCCTATTATTTCCATCTTCTTCCTAAGAACCCTTCTTTACCGAGCGTAATTCCTCTTTTAATATCCTTACTACTTACTACTACTAAAACACTCCCTTAATAAGTGAACTACTCCAACTGCTTCAACGTTTACCTCCGAGTACGTATCTTAGCATAGTCCTCCAATTTTGCCAGAACCCCATTACCTCTGTTAGTATCTCACTGGCTCTCGTCGAAAATCTGTCACATTGATTTTATCATGCACTCAGCAATGACATTGATTCCTTAGCTGACTGGCAAAATAATGCATACTCATCACTTTTATTCCTTACTTCAGTTCCACCAATACCTCTCTCTTACCATTTCATCCGCGCCCACACAGAAAAGAATGTAATATACTGAACAGTTTTATTTTACACCCCTGCCAAACACTGTCCAAAAAGCCCATCCCCTGTACGTAATTCACTCTACATAGTTACGTACACCTTGCAGTCTGAGACATCTTCAAGATAGCTCACACATTCTTGCCTACAGAATACTTATCTCTCGGCAGTACTTTTGCAATTGAATCAATCGAGAACATGGATCAAAATACATTAAGCAAATGAAAACAATTCTGGTTGCTTTCTATATGATTTACTATTAGTGACATTATGATTACTTTGGCATCAGTCCTGTTATTTCTAAACCCCAAATCATTATCTCCTATATAATTATTTGCCTTCTTTTCCATTTAATGAAAGTTTCAGTCGTAACATGGTGGAAATCCTTCACGATGAAAGAAGACACTTTACTTTTCCACAGAATTTTTAATTGCGACCTAGGTTTCATTGTAGAAGTGAACTGAAGATGTTACGCTGTAACGAAACCCGGGTCGTAATAAAAAATTCTACGTGTAAAGTAAAAATCAAACCCAGAGAGTATTAAAAATAAAACATCCCCATTTCCACCTTACGCGAAGGCTATCCAGAAAGTTACATCCATTGTACTATAAAAAATACACTGGTATATACACAGAATATTTATAATTTTCACCTCACTTTACTAACTTTACTATTCACCTTATTTTACTATTTCCTATGAGAGCCTAACATATCTTTACTGTTTTAAATATATATTCGCCTAACAGATTTAAACTTTTTTCATATCTCTGAACTAGTTTTGCCATTCCTTCAACATAAAATTCTGCCACCTGAGATCGCAGCCAACCAATGGTGGCATCTTGAAGTTCCTCGTCGATACAAGCACAAAACATGTGTTATCCTAAATTTTCAGTCGTTTTCCCTTGCAACAGAGTCGTATAAATCTGTGTAAAACTATATAAATATTTTATATACCGTAAAAAGTCGTTTTTTAAGAACTTTTTTATCAATTATTAGGTGTAGTTTATTTTTCACCACAGACGTGCGGTCACTTCTGTCGTCATGATGGACATTTATGTTCACAGTAGTAGTAGTAGTAGTATTTAGGGGAGGCGACCGACAGCTGAGGTGTTTTGCGCCATTAGGGATGGACAGGAAAGGATGGGATGGGAGGAGATAAACCCGGCGTTGGCATTAGCCTACTCTGTACGAAAGGCGCCAAGGGGTCCGCAGCTTAACGTCCCATCCGACGGAAGGCGTACTCACTCAAAGTGCCCTCCACATAACACCTCAAGTAGGGATCGAGATAACTCTGAAAAATATTCAACACCGCCGGGATTCGAACCCGGGCCCTCTGGGTGGACCACTGACGCACAACTCTGGTCACTCATCATATTTGGTCCGCACAGAGTGAAAATTTCCCGATTGATGAAATGGTCCCGATGAGCAGCTTTGAATTTTTTTATCAATTAAAACCTTATAACTGAACTAAATTCACCTTTGGCGGTAATTTCAGTTGTAGCACTCATTTTGACTCACTATTGTAAACAAACGACAAGCGGCGCGGCATTTCAATCACCGCACCTCGAGGAGAACTGACCTACTACGTTCGTCAATTTAGCGAACATTCGGCTCCCTCCACTTATTCTCACGCTACGCAAAAACGGAGGTAACTCTCTGGACAGCCATTGTAATAACATTACTCAATTCTCACTGTGATCAAATACATTGAAACATTGTACATAAAGCATAAAATTGATTTAAGTAATAATTAAAACAAAATATGTTTTAATTAAAAGAAAATCTGCCCGAGAAAGAAATGAGAGCATGATCTAACACATGTAAAGCAAGAGTGAAAAACATTGACACGTGTAAAGCCACGTGCATGCCTTGCATCTAATTCGCCTTTATATTCTAGATTTTCTAAGGCATAGCAATAGCAATATAGCATAGCAATATTAGGCATAGCAATAGCATAGCAATATTCTAGCTTTTCTCTGGTTCGACTCCGGGCACCCACCTTTAGCAGGCTGATTCTGTCACGGTCAAGGTGAAGTGACAAGCGTTCAAAAATGAACAGCATTAATAGAAGCCTAGTGTAAAAGAAGAATTGCTTAGTGCACTGTAAAGGTCAGGTAATAAAAAAAATGCTAGCGGCTCAAAGTAGTGTTGATTCCTACGAAAATCATAATACGTAGTCATATTTTACTATTTCCTATGAGAGCCTAACTGTTTACAGTTGATTGCAATCGATAATGATGAGTGAGTCCAGATGTTAATGAACTCTCCCTACTGTGATGTCAGTGCGGACTTACGCCAGTTGGGAAGCCACTGGGTGGAGAAAAAAAGATGTTTCGTGTGTGTAAACGGTCGCTCCGTTGCTCGTTAAGCATCGTCCAATAACCTAATCATGCTTGCATTGTAAATCAGTTCAATAGATGCGACAATGTTCATCCTTCAAATTCTCAATCGAGTACACAGGCTACCTCCAAACTTATATGTATGAGTAAACAAGAAACAATTTAAGAGCAAAGGTCAAACTTATACGCTCAGTATTATCATGGGAAATACTGCTGGCCGTCGATAGTCGAACTGACAAGGAAGAGGGTGGGGGGTGACGCCCGGAATCCTCCTTTTTTCTCATGGTTTCCCGAAGTGAATTGTTTACTTCGCGGCGTGTGATGCACTGCTGTCTCGGGTGCATCAACCGCCATTTGTTTGTTTACTTCCTCCTCCAGTTCTCGATGGGGAGGCCGTACGACCACGCGTGATTGGCCCTGTGAATCGGACACCGGAGTGAACGTTTGGATAACTTGACCTGGATCTCGGATCTCCTTGGCGAAGGAGAGGGGGAGATCTCTCGATCTTAGCACCGACGTCGGACGTTTCCGTCAGCGAGATCCTAAGAATAATCCCGTGATCCTTAAAATATCCAAAGAAAGCATTACCTCTAGAGGTCGACGACCAAAAACACTCAACCACCACGTAGCAACGTCTTAGTTTCGACGCTGTCAAGATGGGCACTCGCAGCGATGACTTGGGTCGCTGAGATGCAAACTGCGCAACGTATGGAATCGGAGTATTTTGAACATTGAAGGGAGAGGGAAATGAAGCACGGCAACCCCGGGTTATGCCAAAGGGGGCATCGGCGTTGTTTACTACGCACGTTGGGAAAGACTAGAAGCGTCGAAGACGAAGAGTGACAGACGGGCAGCGTGAGTTGCCGTAAGGAGAGGAGGAAGGGGCGGGGATGTCTCTGAAGGGATTGAAATGGTGCGCGGGTGTTGCGACGCACGTGATGTAAGTTCTAGAGAAGCGGCGTTTGGGTGTCGTGGCGTAATCGGTGGGCGGGGGGTGGGGGAACACTACTCAAAGAGAGAGGCTGAAGTGGGGAGAAAGAAACAACAAAAGACAGGCGAAATCCGCGCGCCAAGTTCCCTCTTTGTATGACGCAAGCCATTTGGAGTCCGACCGCACCGCAACGTGACTGGGTGGACACAATGCACGCGTCGTTGTCTCAGTTCGTGAAATGTGTCTGAAGCACGTCCAGCAGAGGAGGAGAAAAAACTTCTAAAGCTTATTGTCGACCAAAATGAAGGAAAATTAGCCGCCATAATCACGACGACCACAGCCAAAGCAATGAGCTTTATAGCCAACTTTCAAGTACAATGTAAAATTATGATTCCTCATCGAAAGCATTACACCCGGCCCATTACTCTCTTACCGATTAAAGTTGGCAAAGGGTAAGGGCAATATGGGTAATAAATCCGTCACGCAGTCAAGAGAAACCGAAGAGTCGAGAGAGTGTTAGCCCTGTGGTCGTGGGCCGATCTTTAAAAGACGAAGGTAATAACATCCTTATCGGATACATTCACGCAGAAAATGCCGCAAGAGTTATTTTTATCGGAAATCTATGTGCACCAAAATTTGATAAATCCACGGAGTAAAAATCATTCGCCTTTACCGTGATCTTAACCCGGATCCCTCGATGTTCGAGTGCCGAGTACTTATGCCTTTAGAGGACGCTCCTATCGCTTTTATCCGGATTACCTTTCACTCGTCCTTCTTTCGATGGATCGAACCCCAGTCAAGGTGAATAATTTTTAAATTGCTTATTACTTGCACTATTGGATACATGTATGATGGCCTGAGGAAGGCAGTCGTTGTGAGGGAAAGAGAACCACGAGAGAGATCTCAGGGAAGAAGATCACGCCTCGACAACGACCCACGTGCGAGGCGGAAAACAGGCAAGGTTGTACACCAGGGGTACCCCTGGTGTACAACCGGCCAATGCCATCAGCAACAGGAAAAAAGATGGCTTGCTTTCCCTTCGCTGTGTGGACTGACAAACCCGGGAGCAAATGCCATCAGCACTGGAGCATATCTTGTGACGGCGACCGCAAATCTTCAAAATTGAGTAACTAAGGACTCATTTGGTGGTGCCAAAGTCCACATTGTAGAGATCTTCTTGTGCCCGACCCGATCGCCAAGGAAACTCTTTCGCCACCAAATCTGACATTATTCCTTTGTTACCGAAAGAAGAATGCTTCAAATCCATTCCAAACGGAATCACCTAATTCATTATTCTCGTATCCATCCATTTTAAGTTATTATGGCAAAATATTCATTCGCAATATGCGCATCAAAATACCTTTTAGATGCATTTCAAATACATCATCTATCAATCTATTTATATAAATACCCCGTAAGCCACCACAAGGCCGTGGGGTGTTAGGTCATCACCCGTAAAAGAGAATAAAATCACACGCAAAACCAACATATATTCATGCAAAACTACACCCACAGAGGCGTATATATAAATGTGAAAACCTTCTCAAACCACATGCATGAAAATACATATACCATCAACCAACATACACATGCACATACAAATTTAGTAAATATCTATCCAATGACGTGGAAATTAGAATTGAAAAGTAGAAGGGGAAATCTTACTTTCGCACGGACATGCAACATACAATGGTCTCCGCTCCCAAATACACAGATAGTGAATGTGACACACCACAGCGAACAGACAGCGGAGGCGTGCCCCCCACGTAGAGAGACGAAGGATGGGAGGAGGAACATGAAAAAAAGCAGACTAAGCAATACTGTTACTACATTTTTTAATGGCAGTCCCATGTGGTCGTGTGGGAAGGAATTTGGCAACATAAGCTCTTAGACACGGATTTTAGGGAATCCGTAAATATTAGGTGCTGAATGATGGTTCTCTATACCCCACTTTGAAAATGTGTGAGTCACACAATACCTTTCGTCCGTCTTATTAGTAATAAGTGTATGCAAGGGTCGACGTGGAATAAGGGCTCTTTCATAGGCAGGAAATCAGCCTACATGGGGGTCTCTTCATGGCTTTAAACCAACACGCATCCTATATTAAGACTATAAATCTCGTGACTCTATAAATGGTGACTCGTTTTACAAGTATGCAAGTACTTCAACTATTTCTATTATTATTATTGATATTTTCTCATCACCACCAAAATCAGAGCGTTCAGACCTACGGTTTGATAGAGTAGCATTCACCTCTTACCACACGCCTTATACGGCGTGTCAAACTCATGCATACACAGGGGTGCGGGAGATATTCCCCAATTCTCTTTCCGTAGGCGTCTGTCAGAATTAAATTTGGGCTCTTCTTACTGGACTACCGTGCCCTTTAAATATTCTAAAAGGATTCCTGCTTGAAAATGTTCTTTGGTATGTGAACTCATTTTTCATAATCTTGCCTCTCCATACCCCACTTTGGAAATGTAAAATCATGCAATATCTCCCGTCTGTTCGGTTATCAAGAAGTCTACTGCACTTGTCTGACTATCCAAGGATCCTGGACACGATGGAACGGATGAAACGACCTTCTAGTGAGCGGAATTTAATTCATTTAATTATTGTTTTTATTGTTTTAGCTCGTGAGAGTGGAGGAGAAATAATTAAAGTATTTATTTAAAAAACAGTTTCATAACTCTGGCTTCCTTTAATAATAATGACGATGGCTAATTGCTCCATATGAAATTGCCGAACAGCATTTGCATGTATACTCTAAGGATGGGATGGTAGCAATTTTTACATCCCAGTCAATACATACATTTCATTGCTGTACATGAAAAATATGAGAGGTATGAGATGAATATTAATCATAAAACAAAAACGTTTTGAGATCCTCAAAATGTACAAAATCGAATTAAAACATTAGAGCTGAACGGAATAAACTGGAGCACGAGGAGCGATTCGCGTATTTGGGCAGTATTTCAGAGGAAAATGGGCACAAAAGTGGGGACATTGAGAGGGGAATTACGTTAGCGACAGAGGTATTTGAAAGAAGAAAATTAATGACCAGTACTCCGAGTAAAGATGTGAGGAAGAGATGAGTGAAACCTTAAGTGTGGAGTATAACATTCCATAAATGTTAAACCTGAGCTTGGGAGGCAAGGGATTGAGTGTAAATTGAATGGTTTTGAGATGAGGGGAGAGGATAAGAAGAGGATGGATAAGAAGCCAAATTCTGTGGTTTTAAAGATGGTGGGCGAAGAGCGAAAAACATTTTCTTAGGGAAATCCGAAAAGGCAGATAAAGTAGGTGGGAGTTGATGGGAAAATCTCTTCCAAATATATAATAATGATGGTGACAGACGCTATTCTTGTGTAGCATCCTTTTCAATTCCCATTTCATCGTACAACCGACATTCTATTCTTGCTCTGAATTTCCGAATGAGATACAGAATACATTTGTGAATCTTCTTTCCTTCCAATCAATTCCATGCTTTTTCAGAGTCACCATTAAATTACACCATGTAAATTTATCAAAGATTTTCTCCAAGCCAATGCACACAATATATACGTTTTTATTATGTTTCTGTTTTTTCACCCAATTACTCACAACAGACCTATTCCATCTCTTCTCCATACCCCTCGTCTAAATCCATATAGTTCTCTTCTCGTCACACTGTTTAGTTCCCCAAAAAATCTTTTATTAATCATTTTAATACTATTTAGCCCCATGTGACACCAGGCTAATCGCCAAGTGTTCGTCATATTTCCTGCTATTTGTCATCTTTCCCATCGGAGCCATTGCAGTTTCCTTTGAAGTATTTTGTCTTTACCACTTTTTGTAAATCCATTTACTCGAATTTGTTAATTCTTTCTTTCCTTTCGTACTGAGTGCTTTCAATGGTTCAAATGGAATTTCGCCAATTTCTGCCGCTTTACCGTTTCTCATCTATTTCATAGATGCCTCTGCTTCATTTTCCATTGATTTACACCTTTTTGCAACCTCAATTATCTTGTTTTCTTCCACTTTCTCCAATTCACTTTCCATGGATCTTTTCTCCCAATTAAATAACCATCCAATGCATTCCTTACACCTGTTCATAACCTCCTCTGGTAGTTTTCTCAACTCTGTCTTCTATCTCAAAGCTACTTCTCACTTTTCCATTTAATTTTAGGTCCTTTGTTTATTTATGCTAAGCATCATATGTTCAATCCCTATCTAATTGTTAAATCTTACTGCACCTTTCACTCATCCATGTTTTTTCGACCTTATCAGTTTGTATTCTGTGTTCATTATTAAGTGTCCCATATTCTCTTTTACCTACTTCTGTGTTTACATTTTTCCAAATTCGTCTTTCCTTCATCTTATTGAACATCTTGCATGTGATACCTTTTCTTATTTTTTTACCGTTCTCTGATACAACTGTCTCTTTTTTGACTTCTTCTATGCTGTGTTTGACATTCTCCCATATGCCCTTTAGCTTTTAACTTTTCCTTAAATAGTTTTTCTGTTTCCTCAGCTTTTCCTGGTTCTTTTAGCTTTCCAATGCCCAAATTCTCTTGTTTGCTTCTTGTCAATGTCCTGGTCAGCTTTCTACATAACTTTGTTATTACTACAGGGTGCAGTAACATAACTTCCTTTTTTGAGAGCGGTTTGCGTTTTGAAAAAAGGAAGTAATGTTTTCGCACCCTGTAGCTTATGTTCATAATTGATATCTACCCCTGTAAAAATTGTTGCTGTTTTATATGTGCATTTGTTGTATTGTAATAAAATTGTTTTGGTACCACACTTCATTCATCTGTCGTTTTCATGTATATCTCCTTGATGTATGGGTTTCAAACAAGGTGTTACCAACTATGAGACAGTTTTATTTATGAAATTTAACCAGTCTCTGTCCTCTATCGTTCATTTTTCTTAATCTTAAGTTTTCCACAGTCTTACCCTCACCATCTTTGCCTAAACCTGCATTAAAGTCTCCCAATACTACACGGAAGCCTTCCGTCTTTCCTTTTCATAGATTAGTTCTCTCCCCTCGTAACACTCTTCCCCTCCTTCAAGAGTGTTGACTAGTTGTCAAGACAACTTTTATTATAACAAGGTCTTTTCTTTTTCTTGTCAGTCTTTACATAATTATCCTCTTATTTATGTACTCTACCTAAATCACTTTATCTTACATTTTTTTCCTATCATCATATTTCTGCAGGATAGCTGGTGCTCAGACACGTTTTTGCGACAGTTGGCGAGGTATTGTGTTGCTGTCGACGAAGAGGAAGCTCTCAAGATATTAATACAAAATATTACACTTACCGTCTAACAGATATTTTTCCTTGAACAAATGGATCTTTGCAAAAGGGCAATTAATTATACATTTGGAAAAACGATTACAGATATGAGATTAAATCAATCATATGCAAAAGAAACATATGTAAAGATACTCCATAACAAACAATACTCATCGACTGTAAAATTTTGCAAAAGAATAAAAAGGTACAAATGTAAGTGTAAGTAATCCCTTATAATTATCTTTTCTTGACTTGAAAATCTATTTAAAGTTTACTACTTTCCTCCTACTTTACGGAATAACTTCATCCACTAGGCATGCGACGAAACCACCAATTATTAAATGGATGTATGATTTTATTCTATCGTTTCAGGCTTCACTTCGAGCAAGTATTTAATATCCATACTAAAAAGAAAGACTCGTACTTTTCTACAGATTTTATTAGACGGTACAACGCGTTTCACCGACTTGCGGCATAATCAGGTACAAATTTGCTAAACAGACAGAGCAAGAGTATATACCCTCAGGACAGAGTGGGGTCGGGGAGGGTTGGAAGGGCCTGGGAGGGGTGGGGGCACTCGGGTGCGTAGATGGGGTGTTTTGACCATTTCCAGGCTAGTTTCTCGGAGAGGAGTGGGGAGGGGTATGGGAACAATTGCTCGTTACAAAGGGTCGTGTTGGGGTTTGCTAAGTGCCTTCTTATCTCTAATTGCTTCCATTTTTAAAATAAAATATTATTCCATTTTTAAAATAAAATATTGGTGGGTAGCGGTACTCCGCGGGTAGAGCGCTGGATTACTGACCGGGGAGCCCGGGTTCGATTTCCGGGCGAGGCACTCTGGGCGCCTGCAGCTCCAACCAAGCAATGTGATTTTTCGGGTACCAGTTCTTCCTCGGAAACCATAACCGGCACAGGGAAAGGAACTGGCTCCCCTACCCTGATGTGTGAATTTCACACGCCATCGGGCTTAATACTGGGTGAACTCTACCATCACCTACCAAACCGACCTTCGGGTTGATTACCGGGTATGTTAATTAATATTAACTAATATTTGCATTACCAAAAGGATTTTATACTTGGCCATGGCCATCGAAGGTACTCACATACACGACATTAACAAAGTTATATTTTGGTGAGATCGTGATAATACGTTCTAATTTTAGATCTAGCTATTTCTAGATCTGTTTTTACTTCTACTTTCAAAGACTAAATTTATTAATGAAGCTTCAAAGTGCTAGGATTTTGGAAAGTACCCGAATTACAGTGCCTGGTGGTGTAGGATATTTATTTAAAATATTCAAGGCCCTGCACTCCGTTTTTTACTCATTTTCCGCAAAGCGTATTAAACTTTGATGCACCTTTGGATGTGTGCCTCCTCCGACGAAGAGAAGGCAAACAGAGGCCTCCAATTAGCCTCGCCGCTTCGTGGATATTTAATTGCGAGGTTCCACGGAATAGATTGATCGAAGTGGAGTTTTCGGCGAAGTCATTTGGACAGGTTGCATTCGGTCGCCACGCAACGGGTTAGTTCGGCGGTGCGGGGGGAGTGAGGGGAGGGGGTGCGGTGGTGCCGGGTGGTGAATAATGGCGGCGCGGGAGCCCTTCCACACCGACGGCTGAGCCATGTTGCATTCTCGGGAGCCGAAGCGAATGCGGAAAAGGGTCGGCCATTCCCCTTCGTCAATCAATCAATGAGTCGATCCCCGGAGCGCACAATCGACGAATCGTCCGGACTGAAACATCCTAGGGCATTGGTGCCCCGTCGGCGAGAGGTCAAATAAATATAGGATTAAGAAAATAATAGGTCATGATCACTACCTTTTAAGATGCGACACGAAATATACCCGAAACGCAATCGCCGGCTGTCTTTCCAAAACGGCACAGTAGTAGAATAGCCTCACTGCAATCTGACATTAAAATTTAGTCTGATGGTTCACTTTAAAAATAATTTGGTTTCAGTTTTAAAATAATATGACATATTTTAAATCATTTATGAGATATCAATGTATAAATGTATTCACTTGAAGTCTCAGTTGCTTTAGTTTCCACCTGTGTGATCCCTAGTCCCTTGGATTCCTTAATCTTCTAAAATTCTATTCCTCAACAAAGAAGACACCCAGTTGCCAAATATATATTTATAGCGGATCAGAGTAACCTGAAGTGTTATTTAGAAGCGAAGAAAATTTACTATCTCATTTAAAATGTGACGCAATGGAGTATTTTTGGTGAGGTTTGTTTGCAATCTGAGTATGATCATCATAGGAAGGAAGGTAGGGAGGCTCTTTCTTACTTATTCGAGTATGGAGATCAGCCTCGCTCCTTCAAAGATGTGTGATTGGAAACGGCGGGGGTAATCCACACAAAAAACACAATCAGGAATATATGATGCTATAGGATAAATTAAGAATACTGATAAATTTTAAAATGTGTTTTACTTTCTTGATTTCAGGAGAATGCTGATTCCTCCCCAGTAATACGAAGTCCAGTCGTGGGTGAGTGGAAAAAATGTCTTTGATTACCGGGAAAAGTCGGGAGTTTTACAGTGATTCGCGGGTATGATGTGTCTCGCCGTCTATTTTCTTAAATTTACCATCCAGTTGCCACAGGGGTGCTTGGCAGGAGATGTTGTTTTCGTAGTCGGCGTGGAAAAGTTTGCATATCTATGATTAAGGGAAAAAATTAGACTTTGCTTTATTTTTGGTCCGTTTCAATGTTTCAGTATCTTGTACTCAATTAGTGCATATCGGACAAAATGGAAATTTTTATATCTAATTTTGAGGCACATTGGTGGCCACGTTATAATTAAACTTTGAGTATGAATTCTTTCCACGCTTTCAACATCAACCCGCACAAATGGATTTCAGGGTAAAAATAGAATTGCCAAATTTTTTGTCGTTGGAAATAAGCGGAAAATTTAATTTTTCTACTGAATTTACAAGGAAATACTTTTTTGTGCGACTGAAATTTAGAATACGTGTCAAAATAATGACTATTGCTGGAAATAATTCGAAGAATTTCAGATTCTATCTTGAAAAATGTAAGTCATACCAAATGAAGATGATATATTTCATTAAAATGTGCGTGATCAGACACTAGACTCTGCTCTTGGTCATCCTTCAAGACCCTTAGGACGAGTTTAGCGCAGATCTTTTGCATCACCAAATTTTCAGCGATAATGTGATACAGCATTATCTTAACAATGTCAATACGATCTGCGATCATGCGCACTCTTAAACTGAATTTAGCAATTCACGCACACGTCAGGAAAAAATTAATACCGATACTTTTAATTCATACCTTGTATTCATTCCTTACTGTCCAGAACTAATCAGTGCCGCGATATTGAATATATTTGTTTGCAACAGACGTAGTACGAGATGCAAATCTTCAGTAAACATTGCCGTCGTCGACCATCGTGTATTTTTTACTACGTAAAAAGTGGGACGTGTTTTCGTACCACATTCCGAGAGTATATTATAAATTATCGCTAAGACATTGATAAAATTGCATGTCGAGAAAAACCACTTTACAATAGAAGTATATTTATTACATGGTCATATTATATTCTGGGTTTTTATGTTGCAAGACGGCTTTTAAACCTTCCCGGGTTGATACCGTGCACTAAAACCATACAATGGTCCCTTTACCCGCCCCCTTGCCCCCTTTGCTCCCCCCTCCCCATATCCTCTCCGCTCTCTCCCCGTGAAAGGCATTCTAAGGATAACGGCTTGACCGTCAAAACGTCAACCATGTTCCTAAGTCCCCCGTCTTTGTGTTTTTATGATTTGTATAGTGTTTAACCAGATTTTATCGTCGTTGAAAGTCGTTCGATTAGAATTGTGAAATTGATTACTAAGCAAAGTTCTTAAAGAGGAAAATTATAGACTGGAATTGACACCTTTAATGACTCCACTCGGAAGGTCAACTTTCCTCATTGCCTCATACACAACGTGCATCCACTACCCCCTTCACTCGGGTCCACTATAGATATTACATCCGGGGTCGATACTTGCATGGAGTGGACGACATCCAAAATAAAATGATAGCATTCGAGCGACTGTGCGACTATTTCGACCAAATCCTTTTAAATGAAACTAGAACCAAGTGCTTTCTCCACATTTTTTATTCGAGAATCAATAAATTTACTTTTTTGTGGAAATATACATAATATAATGAAATGATATATTTTATACGTAGCTCGAAACCTTGTTGGTGGTTACAACTACTGCGAATGATATCTGAAAAATATATGATATGCCTCCCAGGTCGAGAATATTTCATATTCAAATCAATAGGGAGCACTCGATGCAGAAAATCCATCTCTGTTCATACGTATTTGCGACGAATGCAATTAGGTCGAATCGATGTAAATAAACCAATCCTCCAGAGTCCACATACTCCATCCTTAGTTTCAAAATTCCTTCCAACTTCCTCTATGCGTGCTTGTTTTTGTGGCACAAATTTTGCAAAATATTCCTCCGTCTCTTCGCGCAGTTTTTTTGCGAATATTTCACCAGCATTTCTTCCTCCATGCCTTAGAATGCGGCCATTTCGCTAATTCATCCAATGCAGCGTGCGTTTCGCCTTTTGGCACTTAAGGCCATCAGATCAATACGCGTTGTTCATTTGCGACCACACACACATGCCTACTGCACCTCGGCACCGAATGCGCATCGCTTCTCGTTTTTGTTCCCACCGTGCATTCACCAGTCTCTGAAATGGAATCCGCAGGATGAAATACGGCGTATATTATTATGCTCTCCATCGGAGAGCATCGAGAATTTATCGCCTTGGTACGACTCCAGGAATATTCTAATTTTCTGGTAAGGATTGCTTTCAGTTGCTTAAAATTTCAAAACTGACCACACTTTTTTTCATCAAGAAAATTTTTACCCTAAATGAAAAATTCGATGAAAAATTAGTTTTTCAATTAAATTTGTCCTACGCAAGACAACGATAAAAATATAATATAATGACAACTGGCTTACTGGATTTATTCCTACCTTATAGGGAAATTTGACAGAAATAACGCTATTGCAAGACTTGCTGAACCACTGTGCAAGATTTCAGTTTCTTTAAAACTCAGAAGGTAAATATAAATAAAGAGGCTAAGGTGAATGACTTAATTCATGTCCGCAACAAATTATCCAGACACAACGATGGCCCCGTATCGTGCATCTAAAAACTCACGTGGAACAATACGCATTAGATCACTGGTCATATTCCTGTTAAGAGACGACTCGAAGTGGGGACAAGAATATAAATTCCACAATAGACAAATTTTCCTCATGGGAAAGACTCGGGGTATGTGTAATTCCCTAACAAACGATCAGCATAGCTCCACCTTAATCCTTCACTTTTGATCGTTACACCCCGTCAAAACCCCACAATAATAGCTCCTGAAACCATTGGAAATTTTAAAAATGATTAAAAATGCATAGCTTGGCTAATTCATTACATAGAATTTGGTAATGATCCCACTATCTGATTCGTATAATTTTTTTCCAGCTTTTAAAACCTATGTTTGTACGAAAAATTGAATTCATGGAAAAATGATGTAGTTCGTAATGGCGAATTCTAGTCCTTCCATCGCTCCGTTTCAGCGCGATCGAGGGTTCCCTTCACCGCGGGGGAGGGGGGGGGGCACTCGTCCACGCGCTCTTCAGCGCGGCCATCTTTCCTCCAAAATTACTCTCGATCATAATACGTAATCAGATTCGGGCAGCTGATTCTTCCGGTCTCCCTAAGGGACCCCCGTGCTCAGAACTATGCGTCGACATACATGTCCTCTGACAAACATGTCTTAAATGTATACTTAAACTTTCAAATTCACATAAATAAGTTGTAGGTAAGTAACACGTTCTACACCAATTATTACAACCACCAGACTTCGCAAATTTGTGCTAATTACAAGGGCAAGAGCTGATAAATCGTGGAAGGGCTCCCAGGCTGCGAGTACCCTTGGCGACCAAGCAGCACTTGCACCCTGAGGCTGCCGACTCGGAAAACCCTGGCCCTAAAAGGGTTCTGCAATGAAAGCGAACGGGCCGGCGGCCGAAGGCGAGTTTCCATTCCGGAAGGAAATTGAGGGAAGCATTGGTGCTTGATCCGTAGCCATTCGGGGGTCGAGACCAGTTGCCCCCCCCACCCCGATGCCGGTGCCACCACCCCCCCTTTTCCCCTCCTTCCCCTTCGGTTGGCACTCCATCTAACGTACGGCGACCAAAAAGGCACAGAAAGTGTCCTATAAGCTATCCGCTGAGTCGCCAACGTAATTGTATTAACTCACGACCCAGTTTCCCACTCGGGGCGGAATATCTGTCGACCCAAATATCCACCGGGGGCGGGACGGGGGTGGAGAGGGGGGGAGGGAAGTGACGAGGGGAAAAAAGAAGAGCAGCGGCGTGCGCTCTCTCCCTCCCCGGCGAAACATGCAGAATCAACGCTGAACTTGGACTCTTAAGGGCAAAGCATGAGACGCTCTCGAGGAATTTCAACAATTTATTCGCGGATCACAAATAATGGATACAAAATTAAAGGTTTGAAATAGCTCTTTGTGTGGTTAAATTACACTTGATTTCTCTCATATTGTATAATTTTCGTTATAATTTAATCTCACAAATATTTATAGCTGCCAATCCAAAAGTACGTTAGGACGCAATATGTATTTCATCCAACAAGTTTCCCATTCATAGTAATCAAGTAAAATGAATTCTTTGGTTTCAGGTTCTACTTCGTGAAAACTCATGATACCTGAACTACTGAACTTGGTATTTTTTCACACTAAGCTTAAATACACAATTACCGGTTTAGACGTTAAAACGACATCAACAGCCATAGTATCTGATGATTTCGCCTGTGCGTCAAAACCGGGTGTAGTTTAATAAAGTTTAGTGTGAAAAAATACTAAGTTTGGTTATTCAGTGATTAATTAGACTGTTTATATAACAAGTAAGTGAGGATACAGCTCATCTCGTACTGAGTCTTAAGGGTTGTGAAATCCCCTGATTTCAGTAAAAAGACTTTCCTACCTCTCCCGAGGTTGGTCTTCCTCGAAGTTATCGCAAATAGAAAATCGATTTGGGATTGAGTTGACCTATGGTATTATTTGATAGTCGAGAGAACCCAATTTAGACACAATGGGACCTGGGTTGAAACTTACAAAATTATGAGAAACGTATTCACCGTTTATAAACCTCCTAATACACAAGTACCCCAACTTGCATTCACCTCCTCGCAGTCTCTCGGACAGAGCCCCAATTAATTGCCCCACTCATCACAGCGGAAATAAATACCGAATCTATCTAAGGGAGCACCTAATTTTGAAATCGTTTGATGTAACTGTGAAAAGCGCATTCGAGAAACTAGTTCAAAAGTGGCACTCATAAATTTTTAAGTAAAAAATGAATTGAAAGAAGTAATCAAACTCTATAAACGTTCACATCTGCTCAACAAGGTCCAAAAAGTAAAAGCAAGGAGTACGAAGCGTACGCTCGGTGGTCTTCGTACTTGCACTGCTCTGCGAAGAGTGCCTGTCTATTGCATAGCTGGCCATCGCGCGGTCCAGGGCTAAGCTCGTAGAAGGAGTGATGATGGGTGCAATGTACTATATGCCTTTTCCTCCAAGTCTCAGGATGCTGTGAGAATGCTCATTTCCAAAACTGTTCGACTTTCCACACAAGGAGTGACGTGCTCCAAACGCCGACTCTCCAAAGCAAAAAATGAAGGGAAGAATGGATGTTTGTACTTCATTTCATTATTCGTGTGGAAGAGTATCACGGAGAGGTCCATCGTCAAGCCCACTTTCTGTGATTCAGACAAGAGAGGCAAGGATGGTTGATGGGACACGAATCGTATATTAAACAAAATTCAACTAAGAACAAAGAGGATGATATCGAGATGAAATGTTGACAGAAAAACGCAGTAGCGTGGAAAGTTTATTGACTGCTGCCAAAGAGCAAGATTTCCAGCGACAGAGAAGAACGACAAAAACACAAATAAGCAGGACGTCCAAGAAGAAAAGAATTTATTGCGAGAAATTCCAAGATACTTCTCCTGTCAGCTATATCATAAGGTAATGAAACATTTTTAAATCGGCGTTCGTTCCTGCATGTACTCCGTCTTGGATAGTAACGGTAGAAGAAGAAAGAGTGTTGGAAACAATTCAAAACTCGATGCTCGAGGAGTATGAACAAGTCAAATAATAACGAAGAGTAAGGAAGCCTGATGGAGAGTGGGTCAAGGACGAAGTCCCTTGAAAAGATTACATAGAAATAAAAGAGGCAAATACATTTAGAGGAAACTTGCATTATGCATAATAAGTACCCCTCCTTCCATGGAGGCAAATCCAGGGATGAAGAGAAATAAAATGAGTGGAAATAATGACGCGGGCAATTAATCTGATATGTAAATGTAAGGAATGTGGAGTGGAAGTTTGTGATGTTGTTTGCAATCGAATCAGCAAGTAGTCAAACGATTGCGTGAGATTTCAGATTTTGTCAGTCTATGGTTGCAATAAAGCGCAAATAAGCATGAAACGCGTGCCAACATTTGCAAGGGGTTTGAACGAACAAATTGTTTGATGTAAATCCCTCACGCAAATTCCTAAGGCAAAGTTATGGCTGGCACGTGTTACCTGGCAACAGTGCGAGTTAATCCCGGCCTTCGGAAAATTCAAATCAACGAGCATAGTGTTCGTCATATTCCCAATTGAGCAACGTGGGCTGGTAATCAATGATTTATGGGCCATAACTTGAGAAATGAGCCAGAGAATTTATTGATTTTAAATCTATCATGTCTATTAACTAATGATGATAATGAACACTTAAAATAATTAATGACTCCATTCTACTGAAGGCATGGGACACACACTCTCTGGCTCGTGGACGGACCCCGTACATGGAAATTCTCTACCAAGAGCTGTGTTCTTCTGCAATTAAAATTGAGAAAATTTTTCACATACCTCTGCTCAGATTATTTGTACATTCGAGTAGAAATTAAGGAGAGGCAGCGGTCCGCCCGCTCGCATTCTCTAATATTTCTTTCCTTTCTACGCCAACTAGATGGTGATTTCACGCAAAAAGCGAAACCTTTCGCCCCGACCGGAATAATATCGTCGTTTACGCATCGCGGGCAACGTTTGTCTTTTGAGCAGAAGGCTTTCCATCTCAAACGATGGATGAAACTGTGTTATTAGATAACACTACCGAATATCAAAAGATCCAGGAGATAAAAACAATGAAACTATGCATTTGGTAGGGTTTATGATGAAATGGAAAGTTTGACAACATTTGCAATAAGATAGACATGCATTTTAATGAAAAAGAACCTCAATGCACAGAAAATTTATTGCTGAAAATACACGGATTACAAATACGTATACCTATTCAAATGAAAACAGGAGACATTTTCAAATGTCAATAGAAAAATTGTTTCTCTCCCGGTGACAGTCGATCAGCCGTCGGTATTGTCTGTAGCACATTGATTCGGGGCCCACCTTAGGGTGGTCCCCCGGACTCGAAGGCTCTGGCTGCGAAGGGGGGCCCTTTGCCCCCCCCCCCCGTCCCGGCCGCATTGCATATCGCGAAGCGGCGTCTCCGCCGCTGTTACTGTGGGGACGGAGGGGGTTCACACCGACGCCGGTGCACAAAAGCACGGCGACTAGTGGCGCCATCGATCGAGTCGAACTCGCAACTCGCGTGGCACTCCCCCCCCCTCGTCTGAATATTTGATGGCCGGAAGAAGAGGAGCCCAAAGATGGAGTCCATGCCGGTTGATGGCTTCCGTCCTCTCGCGATTATTTCCATTCGTTCTCAGGGTTTTAATTCCCAATTAACGCAGCATCATGAAACACCATCCGAGTATACACAAAACGTTAAGGATACTTACGGAGATTAATTAATGTCCCAATGAATGGTTAATCCGCTGGCACAAGGGAGGGTTGACCACGAGGAACTCTCTGGACGTCCATCAAAGACGCGGTCCATCGCAAATGTGATAAAAGTGAGAGACATGCTCGATTCCAATCGATGCCTGAGGGTCAGAATATTAGCAGATGAGTGCAACATTCCAAAAACCACAGGGACTAAATTCTTTCATAAGATTTAGTCCAGAGAAAGGTGTGTGCCCAGATGGTCCCCAAGGTGATGTCTGAAGATCAGAAGTCTGCTCTTGCGACAATCTCACGTGATCTCTCGGACCACTGTGAAAGTAAACTACAGCAAAGATATGTCATCTCCGGACCACTTTTTGCTCCCAAGAATAAAAAGGAGTTTGAAAGGCAACCATTTTGGAAAACTGGATAGCGTCAGAGGCCATGATAAGGTGCCTGAACACGAGGTTCCCGTCGACGCCTTCCAGGAAGCGTACTACGACTAGCAGAGGTGCTGATATCGGTGTATCGATGCGCTAGGGTGCTGTTTTGAAGAATTTTAGTGATATGTACTTCGATCTGCAATCAACTCCTTTACGATTTTATTCTACTTATGTTTGGGAGAGACTATATCAGATTTATCATTAAACTGTGTTTCACTCCGTTAAGCTACAATTCACTAAGCGATCTCCGTTATCAGTTTTCCATATCCCTTCGAATATGAAGTCATTTGAATAGAGAACAGGTGATTCGGATTTTAATACGACCTACCAATTAGGATTTCACTTAAAACGATGAAAGGTTTATTAAAAAAAACAACTAATCAAAATGAAAGAATTAAATTAGATGTTCGATCATTCGTGTTCTCGCGAACTTAAACGTATGCTCAATGACTTCCTTCGTCCTCCTCTCCTCTTGAATGAGACGGGTGAATTGGACCCCTGGGTCAGAATCACCGTCCGACGTCCACCGAACGGTGTGTGTTTTATCGGAGGAGGTGGGTTGTCCGGGCGACGGAGAGTGAAGAGAGGACAAAGGAAACCCGGCGGGGGTCGCGCATTCCGACTCCTGTTCACTCGACCGTCGAAATGAGCAATAGGTTTCCCTTTCGGAACCCCTGTACCTCTCCCCCAAACCCTTAAACCGACTCCCCCACCCACCACGTTCCCTTTTCCTCCTCTCCCTTTGTTCTTCTTCGGCAGCGATCAAGTGAAAGGGAGTGGGGAGGGAAGAAGTCAAAGAAGTCCACTCTGTAACTTCTCCCCTTTCGTGCAGAAAGAGAAAAGAGATGAGAAAAGCCGCCCGATGCCTGCACCTAATTCGAACGACATTTCTCCCTTAGAGGGGAACGAGATATCCCTCCGCCCTTTGCGTTTGCATAACAAGCGAATACCCAGAACCAAGGAGGCATTTCCTAACGAGCAGTAACAGGTTTCTTTTACTCTCGGACGACAAATGTCATTCCGTATGAACAGAAACAGAAAAATATTCATATGGAATATTTCTGCGGGGACAGTAGAAAGGTGATGGTTGCAGGGTTGAGAACAATATGATGACCAGACAAACATTTTCGGCTAAAGATAAAAATGAAGACGAGTTCGGCAATGGAGATGACAAAAACAGAGTCATTTTTAAAGCAGCTTCATCTCCAACTCAGTCATGTCTTTTGTTGAATTAAATGTCAACCACGGTGGCGAGTCGTGCCTCTGAACATCTTCTCAAAGTCCGATCGGGTGTTTTAACTTCCCACTCAATGCCTTCGAAGAGCAAACAGTGGGATTTGCTAGACAACTAAAAGTCATGAAAGAAGGCTCTTAAACATTAGGGCAACGAAAGTTTGCGCCATAAGTACTACTCTAACTGCCGTGCAGTCTCTCGTTAGTCCGTACCAGGTGTTTGAAGGGAACGCTCCGGACGAAGGGGGTGCGAGTGGAAGAGGAAAGGGCGGGGGAACGACACCCCCGCTGCGCCGTGAGGAGCGTGGAACTAATGGCGGGTGCGGCCGGTGAGCTGATCTCCTTCCTCCTCTCTTCCTAGCCGGATGTCCATGCATTACAACTCGGCTAAGGAAGGTCGATAGCGGAAAAAATACCGATATATCGGCTATCGATATATTGAAAAGCTATCTTTTTTCCCTATTGGCCTATATTGCGGAAAAAAACCGATAAATTGCGAGGATTCTCAATCGGAAAATTTTCTGCCCTGATCCCTTTCCGGATGAATATTACGATAGAAGGAGATAGATTCTAGTACAAGGAGTATCTTCAATAATCGGGCGATTCGGACCCTGAGTCAGTTATTCCAAGTTATATATCCTAAGAGTACCGGTAGTGTAGAAAGTATTTAAAGGATAAAAGTAATACTTACAAGAACTAACGGACAGCATCGTAATCTAAAGGCGGAGACTACTTCAACGGAAGTATAGTGTCACTACATTCAATCACTCTAAGGTCCCTTGCGTTAGAATGCTGTAGAAAGAAAACCCAAGCATTCCCAAATTTCTTCGCCTCGCAGTGATATAAGTATTTTGCATCAAAAAACAAAGTATATATACGTCACAAAAATCCACCTCCTGTCTCAACGCATGCCCGGAGGCGACTGAACTGAGTGCGCCTGAGTGGTGGGGGACCCCTTTACCGAGCCGACCGGTCGGACCCTCATCCACCGCTCAGCGAACCAGTCACGATACTTATTGTACGGACCCTGTACCTGCTGAAGGAAGACTTAATTTAAAACGACGGTTTATTCATCTAATAAATTAGTTATTTGCTAGACGTGAAAATGGAATAAAAATTAACCCCAAATATCCATACGAAAGATTTTCATCATAATAAGACAGGTCATGCAGAAATGAAATGTAAGAAGGGGAAATTGTACTATTACATGGGCATGCTATCAAAAGGTCTCCGCCACTAAAGTCACAGGTAGAAAATGCGCCGCACCGCTGTAAGCAGCGGACGGCGTATGGCATTTCCCCACAAATAGAGGGATGGCAGGAGGAGCTTGAAAACAACGAAGCAGTCGAGTCTACACATTCTATTTCGGTGTCCCCGATGCAGTAGGCGCTCGGTAAGGAATTGTTCTTTTTCCAGAAAATTCATCACTACGCACTTTTTTAAGTTTAATGCTAATTTCCCAGTGTTTCATCAACATTATGTGTGTTTCATCAACATTATATAGCATATAGATTATCTGATAAAGCTGCTGGGTCCGCAGAATTACGAATATCACGATAAACCACAGCATCGTCGGCAAATAAACGGTTCTTAATTGTGACTATGGAGTCAATGTCGTTAACTTAAAGTAGGAATAAAAGAGGTCCAATAACACTTCCTTGGGGAACACTTGAAGTAGCTTCTACTGCATTTGAGTAAACTCCATCTATGACTACTCTGTGTACCCGACCTTTCAAAAAGTTTTTAATTCGACCCAGAAAATGTTTGTCTAAGCCATATGCTTCTAGCTTTGTGAATAGTTTACTATGAGGTACTTTGTCGAAGGCTTTCTTCAAATCTAGAAAAATCGCGTCCACTGGAATATGGCTCTCTCCCGAAATAAGAGTATTATGAACCAAAAGCGCAAATTGTTTGTCGCATGAAAAGGATTACGAAATGAAATCGTCACTATACTCATTAGTGTCTCGAATGGAGAACACGATTATACCGATGAAGAAACATTTTTTATTCTATATGGTACTGCCAGACTGTTGGAGCATATTCTCATACGGAAGTACCCCTCTCAGAAGCCTGTTCATTAATTTATTATATAGCATACCTGAACCTGCACAAATATAGAACCTGCACAATTCACACCCCACACACTGCACAATACACATCCATAAATTAATCAGCAATTTATGTGAAGCCAATTCATTACTTGAAATAATAATTTTAATGTAGTTTTTAATTGAAAACCAAATATCAAATGTTTCCGCTAATGTCGCTGGTAGTTGAAAAAATTCTTTTTGCGGTGATAACACTATTGGAGCACTAGAGTAAGAAACGTGTGGAAACGAGGCATGAAGTTACCTGAGAGCTTAAAATTGCCGCAGTCGCAATCTCCTCCTCTGGAAAATCAGTTCCAAACTGGGAACCTCAATGAGAGTGAAATGAAACAATAAAAGAGAGAAATTAATCCCTCGCGAAATCGAAAGAGAACGGGGAAAAGAAGAGATTAAGGGCTCTGGAATAAGAAAGGCGGACTCTTTAGGTCTGGAGGAAGTAGGAGAGCACCTTGGTATTAAAAATCGATCAAATCAGTCCAAATGAAGTGATCAAATTGGCGGGATTGGGAGGGAGACCCGATTTCAGGAGCGGAAGCGCTCCCCATGAATCTGGAGTAGTAGTAGTAGTTTTGAGGGGAGGCGACCGACAGCTGAGGTCATTTGCGCCATAGGGGATGGACAGGAAAGGATGAAGGGTGGAGAGAAACCCGGCGTCGGCTTTAGCCTACTCTTTACGAAAGGCGCCAAGGGGTCCGCAGTTTAACGTCCCATCCGGCGGACGGCGTACTCACTCAAAGTGCCCTCCACAAAGCACCTAAAGTAGGGATTGAGATACCTCTGAAAAATATTCAACACCGCCGGGATTTGAACCCGCGCCCTGAGGGTGGGAAGCCAGTACGCTAGCCCCCGCACCATCTCGATCCCCATGAATCTGGAGATGCAGCATTGGACGCATAAGTGGAATAGCCCGTAGGGAATTTTTTTTATATATTTTCATTTATATATACCCTGCAAGTCACCTCCAAGGTGTGTGGCAGGGGGTGAATACACACCAGAATAATTTTACCCGAACATGACCCTACCGCGGTGGAACAATATTATTATGATCTCTTATCGTTCGTGGAAAAAATGACATCTTAAGTACATATTTTCTACACTTGATCTCTCTAATTTTATTCACATGATCTCTCCTACCGTACTACGATGGGAGTTATATTATATTTTCATCATCAGTGCTAAAGGGACGTCCTTCCAATTTATGCTAGTACTTCAATCTGCAATTTAACCTTCGCTCCGTGAGTGATTCCCTGCCTAGCTGCTCTAATATTTTGGATACGCTACTCTGTTTATCATAACAACGTTTTACAAATCTAGCTCCTCTACGCTGCACAAAATAAGAAGTTGGCCGGCACTCAGTAGCCCACTGCGGATGTGGCTGGGGTCCAATATTGATGGCAATAGCGGAGGGAGTATTTAGAATTTTCCAGACAGCAAAATGAAAATGGAAAGAGGGAGGGATGGAGCCAAGTATTCCTTTCCTCCACCCACGAGGAGGCAGACTCGTCAACGCCATCGAATAAATACTCCATAGGCAGTATTTTAAACTTGAACACCCCCTCTGAACCAGCAATCAGTTACTACGCGCTAATCCTAATGTACACGCATTACCCCTCAACTTACCCCATCCCCTCCCCTACTCATATCTCCTTCCTCCTGCTGTCATTGGCCAGGTGTAGACGGGCGCTAACAGAGAGGTGGCGCTGACAGACTGCGCCTACTTGCACGGTTACGCGAAGCTCGGGATTAATATCCGCTTTGTACACAAGAGGGAGCCGGGTGCCGCCATCCAGAAGTGGAACAAGAGCCGACAGAATCGAAATGCAATGCAATGCTGCGCGCTAAAACCACACGGGTTCCCACGCTTGACCCCCTCCCATCGCGTCGAATCGCCGATGTCTCGCTCTTCTAATTAATGTCGATTGGATTCCGCGGCGTCCCTGCATTCAACCCGAAGGCCACCTGAACCTGAAGGAAATGACTGCAACGTTGGCTATCAAGTGATAATGCGAGTAAACCACGAATACGCTGACTCCCCCCTTCATTTACGAATGCTACATTGTACACCCACCGAATACAAATCCCTTTCTAAATTCAGAACACGTACAAAATGTTATCGAATAAACTCAGAATGCTGCCGTCAAACGTTTTCTTGATGAAGATATAAAATTATGTGCGGAATATATCGACAAGTACGGTGGAATTACACATTTGGTTTTGTCAAGGGATATAAATTGCATGGAAAAATGTATGTTTTCGTTTTGCGTTTAAACCCTGAAATTGAATGGGAGAAATATCTCTGTGCATACCTATGTCGCGCACATTAAATAAATTCTCATGAAAACGTACCATGGAATTTTTAATATTGCCTTTGAATTGATTTTGACATCGACGTTTTCCTATCTTCTTTTTTGGGATGAAGGACGTCACAGCAGGAAAAAGAAAAAAAATCCTAATATTCTTTCTAATATTCTTTGAGTTTTGATATTTGGCACATAGTTTCTCTTTTAATTTTAAAGTAAACATGTCTGGCCTTGGATTAGTCTAGCCAATTTGGTAGTTACTCTATAAATCGAATTATTTATCTTTTTACCTTATTTATTTAATTCTAGTCTCATTTGGGCTAATAAATGCATTCTACGATACACCTGATTTGCCGCGATCTCTGCCGACGCACTTTTTGTTCCGATCCGGGGATGTCAAAAAAATTTAAAATACGTATTCATTGCACCAATTTTTCATTTCTGAATGCAGCCAATGGAATCCGGCATCCCATTGGAAGAACTACATATTTTTCAAATCAAAGTGATTATTTTGATTGAAATCCGGGAAATATCCTTCCTAAAAGCATGTAGGCAAATATGTCTCACGCGTTTTGATACGGACATGATCTACTGAAAGTTAAATTTGAATTGGGCCTGATTTTATATCATTGAGAGAAGAAAGGCATTTTGTTTTCAAGTTGTCGAAAAATTCGTTTTTAAATTACCAAAATACATTTGGCGTGTAAAATGTAAGGAGAACTGGAAAATTCAAATATCTTTGAAGTTCTCAAACTTTCAAATTAAATAAGTTCAATGCATATAGATACAACAGATCTAGTTGCTGTTTTTGCTGTATTTCTATTCATAAATAAATATTTTTAAATGAGAAATGAATACAAATTAACAACTTTTATTTAATCTCAACGTATTTGCAATTCTAGCGAATAGACAATGCTGGTGCGGGATACTGTCTCAAACTCAACCATTACCTCTCATTGAAAGAAATGATTAATAAAAAGACTGCAATTTCAAAAGTCATTGAATGAACTCGGAGTTGTAGTGTTTTTCTACCATTCCTTGTAAAATGATCGTGATTCTCAAGTCTCAAATGTTCTTGTAGGGAAATTTCCAAATCCGCTGTTTACAAGGTTACGTGTGCCGATAACTTCAGCCATCGCTCAGCAATCTTCCTGGAGTTTAGCCCAAAGCAAATCGCTTTTTAATCATTCTACCCCAGAATTATCCCTAACCATTCTCTTCCGCGAAAATCCCCATTTTCCGTTTTTCATTGCACCTGATTTATTATGAATTATCTGTGAGATTTGCCCGCTGGGCGATTCGTTCCCCCGAGGTCCACCCAGGTAACGTGTAATTCGTGATCTGAGTAATTATCTGAAAGCACCTGATTACCCTAAATTACTCTTAAAAAAAACAAATGTTATTTCTATTTTGGCCATTACCACTTGTGGGTAAACTTTGGCTGATATCAACTGTATATATTTTTTCGGCTTCGAAAATACTATCCTTTGTATCACTGGCGAGAGTAGGAGCGTGAAAACAAACCGAAGGTTACACTCTTGAGTCGATCATAGATTCCCTCAAGCCAATAAAGATTTGTAAACTGTCAATGCGACATTGCAAACCTGGAACTAAAAACCCAGTGACTATATGAAATGAAAGCCATCAGTGGCAGGAATATTCATTCAGGTAAGTACAAAGATTTTAAAACTAGTTCTACATTTTTATTTTCAAATCGTTAATACTCTTCAGTACTGAGGGCACTACGTCAAGCCAGTATTAGGAGTTATACCCTAAAGCGTTCGAATTCTGTGAAATATAAAAATTTATATCCGATCTGAAAGCAGTACGAGTGAAGACATTTCTCTGGAGTGAATCGCTGGACGTGGGGAAGTTGTTTTGCGCAGCCTTTTGTCGCAGCGAAAATAGAAAGAGGTGGATCAAGCCGGAGGATCACCCTAGGGACATGTTGAAACGGCCGCCAGTCGTCGAATCAATGAATAAATGAGTCGAGAGGGAGGAGAGGGAAGGAGGAGACTGGGGGGGGGGGAGAGCGGGGTGAAGAGAGGTCTTGAAAAACACGACTACATGAAATGAAACGCCATCCACGATAGGTCGAAATGCCACTTCGTGTTGCGCACATCCCGATTAGCATTGAAGCAACACACTTTCATTAATTACCCCACGATTCCTAAACGCTTCGGTCACGAGGATGTTTGATTTCAGTTTCAACGTCGGAGTGATGTCACATTGCAGGGGCCAGCGTGAGTTGATGTGACAGTGGAGCTTCGGGGGCCGGAGACGGATGAAGGGAGCCTTCATAATGCTCGATCTCAAATTCTTCAGGCAAGTCTTCAGGCAAATCTTCAGCTCGGTAAATTTGCGTCACCTGATGTACTTGTTTAAACCTCTTGTTTTCATGGAAATCAGGAAAGGTAGACAGTTGTAAACGGATTTCCGTATCTGCGGAAATATTATTGCCAATTTGGATTGTCTACATGCGTATCTTGTTTATCTCTTGATGGGTCAAACTTGGCGATCTACAAACGCCTGTTATGGCGATGGTCCAGTATAGCTAGCCTATGTATAAAACATATTTTTGTTGTTGTAACTAATCTACACTCTTCTAAGCCATTAATACGAGGGCTGTTCAAGAAAGAGTGTTCATAGTGTGTTTTTAATGTGCATTGCGTATATTAAGATATTGTAAGTTCAATTAATATGACCCCAGTATTTTACCTGTAGCAGCCGTTACAAGTTGCCACGATCAGTTGGACGACGAAAACAATGGAAGTAGTGTTTTTTAGGGGAGGTGACCGACAGCTCATGTCATTTGCGCCATTAGAGATGGATAGAAAAGGAAGGGTGGAGAGAAACCCGGCGTCGGCATTAGCCTACTCTTGTCGAAAGGTGCCAAGGGATCCGCAGCTTAACGTCCCATCCGACGGACGGCGCACTCACTCAAAGTGCACTCCACAAAGAACCTTAAGTAAGAATCGGGATAACACTAAAATAAAAATCTGCCACCTCCGGGATTCGAACCCGGACCCTCACGGAGAGAAGCCTGTACGTTAATCACCACACCATCTCGACAACAGAAATGATGCGCGACGCTGCATTGAAATTTCTTTTCACCTAAGCGAGAGAAGGTAGTCGGTTAAGACAAATCATGCTAAAGGAGGCTCGTGTAGATTCTGTTCTTCCGTATCGCACAGCTAAAAGATGGATTGATATTCCTAAAGAGGACAGACAACCAATTTCAAAAGCAGGTGGACCCGGACTCGCACTGCTGTTACGGAGGAGGACGTTAACACTGTCGCTGCTGCCATCTAGGGAAAAGATCGTGGAGGAACATCAAGAGTACTCTCATGAATATTGACGATTTAATCGGGGGCCTCCTACACTTTGGCAATAGAAAAAATTGCACATTGCTTGTATTTTCGTGAGAGGGATTCCGTGAAACCAAATAAAATCGCGACAGAGCCGCTAAAATGAATGTGTAGCGTTCTTCATCCTCCCTTTATTCCAGTTTTACAGTCCCATGTGATCGCTCCCCTATTTGAAGGAAAGCCTTCGCAGAAACTGTTAATCATCATTACGAGCTGGCGAACTGAATGGGTTTGAACTTGCAGTGGCTACCGCAGGCACAATACTGGAGTCAAATAAATTATACTTGCACTACATAATCACCACACACCAAACTAGTGATAATTATTATTATTATTAGGTAATCTACCGGTTAAGTTAGGTTTTTCGATAGACATAGTTACAAATTAAATAATTTGTGACCCCTAGCAAAACACAACATCTTACTCTGCATAAGGTCCCTCTTCAGCTCTGAGTACTTTCTTCCTCCCTTCATCCCGTCCAACATCCCTATCCTGTTCCTTCCCTTTCCTCGTTTGCCTAACATTCTAACCTCAATTACAGTCTTCAACATCCCGCTGCCGGTCAATACACCCTTCATCCACTTTTCCTGCCTCCATAAGATTTCTCCCAACAAACCCCTCTCTTCGCCCACCATACCAAGTACTTCCTCATTTGTTTTCTTCTCTGTCCATTTCACCTCCATTCTTCTCCACACCCACATTTCAAAAGCCTCCAGTCTACGTCTATACCCCTGCTTCAATGACCACGTTTCCACGCCGTACATAGCTACGCTCCATATCAAAGTTTTTACGAGTCTTTTCTTAACATCCTTACTCAACGTCCCTGTCATCAACTCCCTCCTCCTTGTGAAAACCTCTTTACCTAGCGCAATTCTTCTCCTTACGTCCCTACTACTTCGACCGTGTTGGTCCAAAACACTACCGAGATACGTAGACTGTTCTACCTACTCTAGTTTTTGCCCTCCTAACTAGTGATAAAATAAAGTTTAATTTTTTACAAAAAAAATTGTTCGAATAAGAATTTCTCGATCATGTGGAACATATCTCGTTTGTTGTCTGCGCATTTAATAGGACAATGCGTCATAGCCACTGTCAGATTTAAACATGACTGAGGCAGGTTGTTGGTAATCTGGCCTGCTGAGCCATTTCGGCCGAATCCTTCCTTTGAGTGACCACGGTGCCCCCCCTTTCCCTCCAGATTTGCATCTCGCACTCCTCCCGCTCCGATCCTAATCGTTGCCCCTTGCGCCAGTTAACGGGGTCGGATGGGGAATCAGATTAACAGGAGAAGCGGATAAAGGGATGGACCCTGAACGACGCGCGGCAGCAGTCACACGGGAGTGAACGGAGAGTTGAGGAGAGGAAAACATAGGGTATCCCTTGGCCAGACTCCAACTGAAGCTCACCTGCTGATATGGTATGGGTCCAGGCCAAAATGGTCATAGATTTCGTCGAGGTTTGAAATGTAATTTCCTGAGCTCTTTCATTTCAATTGAAGAAAAAAAGAGTCCTTTCCAAGATTGGTTCTTAAAAAAATCGATGATCTTTTGTTTAAACCAATATTACACATGATTTATATAAATGATGACCACACACACACTAAGGCCACTTGCCTTTAGATTTAGTGTTTTTTCTAAGCGCCATCGTTTGCATTAATTCTAATTCCTTTCTTATGAAAGATCTTGTGTTCTCCCGGCGTGTATGTTGAGTGAAATCCTGTCGGTTCTTCCAACGGGTTGGTGTCACCATACCTGCCGAAGTTTCGAAAACCTACTCGGTTATCGTCTGGTCAGGTTTTCTGAATGAGATTCATTCAGAAACCCTTAGGATGATGAACGAGTCGGTTATCGAAACATCGGCCGCTATGGTGACACTAACCCAGTGGGAGACCCAACACGATTTCACTCGATATATCTTCATTTTATTGCAAAATTCCAAAAAGGAAAAGACCTCCTGCAGTTTTATGCCAGAGATTTAACCTGTAAATTAACCTTCAAGAGGTTAAATTGAATTTAATTTGACAGCTTTCATCGATATGTTCTTTCACTTATAAATGGCCTTAAAAGCAAATATTGTGATGCCAAATGGTAATTTGATAGACCACAAAGAGAACTGAATGTATTTCAAATAAAAATCACCTTTTCAAACCAAGTACGGGAGCAAAGACTTGCTCGGAGACGTCAGAGGTGACGCAATCATATCCAGCCTGTGCAAGTCACTCACAGCACGGGGTAGGGGCGCCCCTAGCGGTGAGGGAGGGGGGGGAACAACAATGCCGATGACGTCGTCATCACACACGCCTACGTCACTGCCATCCCTTGGCCATAAGTTAGCTCATCGGTGAATTTCGCAGGGTAACCCATGCACCCACTCTCATCCCCCCCTCCACCCTTACCTCCCCCTCTCATCCGCAACCAGTCCCTGCCCCTTTGGCCGCACACCCCTCAGCGAGAAATCCCCCCCGAGCATGGGGGACTAACGAATGAAACAAACCACCCCTCGCCTCTCTTCACCGCAACCTGGCTTCCCACGCGCAATTCCTCACTCTTTTGTTTCACTTTCCAACCTCCCCCCTTCACATGTATTGTTTTTGAGGGGTCTCACCCTCCCTTCGCCAGACGCACTTCCAAACGAGAAGTTTCCATGGCAACATTCCTCCGCTCTACTTGGAAATCACATACGCTCACACGCACACCCACACACGCACACGCGCACACGTGCACCCGCACACACACAAGGTGGTACACAAAGCGCTTTGGCCGTGCCGCGAAAAAACTTCCCGTTCCAGTGTTTCCATCATTCCCCTTCCCTCCCGCCCCTACTCCTCACATTTTGTTTATTTACGAACGAATGTATTCCTTTCCCTCTCAATCCAAAAAAGTAGAAATATTCTTTATTTCTCCGCATTTTATTCCTTTCGCATTTCTACCCTTTAACCCTCTCCACCCCTCGCCCCTCCTCCCTTTCCTTCTCCCCTCTCCTGCGCGAACAGTTTTCTCTCTCTGAAAATGTAAATGTAAATCTATCATTAAACCACCGCCACAATGCGCCGGCGCCATTATATTTGGAGAGGCCCTTGTTTGTACATCGCCTCTCTTTCGCTTCCCCTCCATCCTCTGCTGCAGACGGCTCTTCCCTCCCTTCCGCGCCCGCCCCCTCCCTCTCGCGGTTAGAGAGATCCGCTCGTAGTCCGAGACGATCGAACCAATCGATGAAATGCCATCTCTGAGCAGCAATGGCAAAATGAACGATAAAATCAATCATTCAGAATTGATGATTATTTTAAGAATGACAAGTGGACCCACATGATTGTAACCGCACGAAATTAAAAGTTTAACTGTATCTAAATTTACTAGATCCCTCGAATATGAACTTTTGCAGTGAAATGATGAATTTCACTGTCAAAATCAACGCTCAAAATTAATGTTACCCACATAATCCATTTTGATTAACAAAGAGTAATATTGCGATGCCCACGTGATTTCATCATTCGTAACCAATTTTAGCGTTGCTAATAAGATTTTCCCGAACGTTCACCGGGATATGGCATTCGATAATCGATAAGTTGGCAAGGATTGTACCGGTGTCTCGTTTCATCGTTGTACCCGTGTGCAGCCTATGTCCATCGAAAACCTACCTACCTGAACCGGCACACTACGAATAATAATCGATAAGGTCGAAACTGAATCATAGGGAGAAGAATGTTCACTTGTGTGGATGCTTTCTAGTTTCCCACGGATTCCACCAGGGTGGCGTAAGAGTCGCTAAGAGGCCGTCTAAGATTTGCATTGGTTTTAGCGCACACGCAGAAAACAAAAAAGTTCCACGTAGCTGTGAAGTGCAGAGATTAAAAGCCTATGTATTTTTTAAAACTAAACAATTTTTGGATATTTTAAATACGAATCCCAACACTATAAATTTTGTGCCTGTGAACGGTGCATCCTTTTTGAATCCAATTCCTTCAATATTTTCCGTTGGATACAAAATGGAAAACGATGTGAATCTAACGATGATAAGATATCCTCAAATATAATGAAGTGTTTTTTTCGGACGATGCCCGACCTGCGAGGAAGCAGTGAGTTTCACGAGTGCGAAAGAGGCGAACAGAAAGGGGCTCAATGCTGAAATAATTTTGAAAGCTCAAAATCCTCATTTTGAAGAAATAAAATCATTTGGGACACTTCCACGCTTAATATATTTTGCTGATCTGAGATTTCCGACCCAGAGTGTCATTTTCAAGGTACCGGGTAGGTAAGCCATCATATGTAGTAAGACATACAAGGCATTTTGGGGGTGGCTTTTGGTGGGGATGTATTTGGAGAGATAAGGCGAGGTGGAAGGGCTAGGGATGGGGTAAGAAGTCGTTATATTAAACCATTTGGAAGCAAAAGCAAAGCCAATGACAAACGACACGTGACTTCTAGGTCAACAGCAGGGAAGAAAAAAGGTCGTGGCATGGAATGTGTTTAGGAGCACAAGGAGAGTTATAAGAAGAGAGTTGACAACCTGATTACCGCCCATCCTCTTTCACTCGAAAACATCACCGCCGGTATCCATGGAATGGTTAAAACGTATCGGTAAATGTTTCGGATGAATAGATTCATTTCCTATATTGCTAAAATGCCTCAAAATTATTCAAAGTACATCCCTTGACCTTCAACAAACTTTTACCAGCGGCTTTTTCACGACTTGAAGACTCCCTGGTAGGCGGATTCCGGAAAACCCTTAAGGGTACGCGTGCAAGCTTCTTTGACGGAACTTAGGGCCCCATGGTGGTGTCCTTTGAGGGATAATTTCACTTTTTGGAATAGGAAATAATTTCCTGGTGCCAAGTCGAGACTGTAAGGGGTTTGGGGGGTCATCGCAATTACGTTGCAGAAGGTCTTCTCGAGCAGGCTCTCGAATCTGTTCTTGGTCGTCCGTCAAGACCTTCGGTACGAGTTAGCGCAGATCTTTCGCATCGCCAAATTTTCAGTGATAATGGTATGCACCGTCATCTTATCAACGCCAATAAGATCTGCGATCATGCACACACTTAACTGACTATCTGAATTCTGCACTTCACCCACACGTCAGGTAGAAATTTTAACCAATACTTTTTATTCAAACCTTGTAAGTTACCTTTCATAAATCACATGTCATTCATACTGCAAATACTTTTCCCAAACGATAAGTTTTGAATATCATTTTATATTTCCTTCAATTTTGGGAGAATATTGTTCAACACAAAAGAGAAAAAACACTGTTACAGATAGAAGTGGAGTGGAGAGAGAGAATGAAGTGCGAAAATGTTCACCTCCTACATACATATTTATCAAACTGGTATGAAAATTAAATCCGATTAAAGTAAAATGTTTGGGTTGTGACGACAAATCCATCTGTTCTAAATGTATGCGTGAAAAATATATTTTAGTAAGCTTGAACCTGTTATTTGACGTAATTTTAATAAAGGGTATAACTGTGCAAGGCGGGAAACAAATAGGGCGAGAGAAGCGTGGTGGAAAATGCAGTGTAAGGCTATGGAAAGTTTACAAAGGAAGGATTAAACATTACCCTGTAGAGAAAAATACTTTCTATCTCACAATTAAGTATAAAATATACCTTAAGTTTTTAATTATACCTGGCCCTAATTAATTATACCTACACCTTATCTCTCCTCATATATGTAATTTTTTATGTTTTACATTGCTGGTCTAATAATACCTTTACCCAAGAGTTCTTCTATACATTCCTATTACCTTCGTTGAATCTTCTCTGATTCTATTAAAATATATTTCTTTGTCTTTATTTTATTGTTATCATAGTCTTACTTCTGGGCAATGCTTTCACCTTAATGTGCAGCGCATTTGTTCCCAGTTATTGTTCGTAGTTTTGTGGGGGCCTTTCGATATCTCCTTTTTACTAAGTTCCCATTTTTCTTCTGTTCCATTATTCATCTCCTTCTTCTCACTAACGATTTTCTCTGCAGCCTGCTAACACTCCTTTCTTAGTATTCTGGTCAATGCTTTGATACTCAATTTCCTTATCCGTCTTCCCTGTTTTATGATTTTAAATTCCTTAGTACTAAATTATGGTTTGAATCTGCATCCGTTCCCAGGAAACTGTGACGTAATCACGCTTTTCCTAAATTTGTACCTAACCACTCTTGAGTACTGAGTAAGGTACTCTTGATTGATACCATGCTGAATCCCCGGAGATTTTCCGTATATACCAACGCCTTTTGCGGTGTTTAAAGCAAGTGCTTGTAATCATGAAACCCTGTTCTGCAGAACTCTTATTTCTTTCTCTCCGCTTTCCTTATGCCTTCCTCCGCCTACCATCGCCTTCAAATCCCCCATCACTATCAAATGTTTCCTTCCAGGGACACCCGCATTTATGTCCTTTACTTTTTCGTATACTCTGTCGACTTTTCCGTCTGTGTGATTGCTTGGTAGACCTGCACAATGACCACATTCGGAACCAGGCATATAAGATTATAATCGTGCTTGGTTTGTCTTAAAGTAAATGGTTTGAGAGGTTGGATAAGGCGGACCGGAGAACGCTTTGGACGAATATTGTCGATTCATATCTGAAGGCAAGGAGCATTATAATTTTCAGGAGAAGGAGATCATACACATGGATGTGACATAGACGCAAGCATTACAGGAAAGTATTTAATGAATCATTGAAATCCTTAAGTTGAAGCATTTTATACTTGGCGGTTCTCGAGAGAGAACAGCCCAAGAATGGTACTAATGTCAGTCTTTTGGAAAAACTCCGAGTAAAATTGATTTTAACATGCTTTACTCTTTCGACCAGATTGTTCAGAGTGCCAATTTGGAAATCGGTGTCATATATACTTGATACAGAACGATGGAGATCGTCTAGAAGTACAAATATCGTTTTCCATTGATAACCAGAAAAATCGGAAGAGAAATTTTAAAATGGTGTAGTCATTTGGATTCAAAGACTTGAACGTTAAGTAATGTGGTACTTTGAAAAAAATATCTCTTCCTTACGCAATTATGCTGTAAATGCAATTTTTCCTCAAAAAGCAAGGATATATTTTTATAAAATAAAAAAAATTAATCATCCACCCTTCTTAAGTTCTTATTTCTGCCCTTCTCCACTCAACGGAATCCCTGAACAATTCCCTGAAAATGTGTTTTTCCTAATAAACATCATTAATAACGTTAATCATAAAACCTTTTCTTTCATCAAATAATCAAGATTCCATTTTAAGTGCTTTTTCATTATGATGAAATGAAAATATGAAAGGAATAAAATGATGACATCCAAATAATTTTCATAATTGGCGCAAATATCAATGATGCAAAAACGAATTTCCAGCATTTATTGAAGATTTTAATCAAAGTTCAATGTTCTATTAATCTCCTTAGTTAATAATTCCGTCGTGTTACTGCATCTTCCGAACACTTCACATGCTCACTATCGGTACTTTCTGACTCCATTCAACGATGTGACTTGTTTAAAATTGCCCCATTAAAAATTGCCAACTCCCCAATGCTGAATAAGGTCGACGGAATACTTGCAGATGTGCCCTTACTACAGTTCGCGTTGTCAAAGGTTAAAAATCATTAAAGTTTTGTTGAAGTAAATGTCTGAAAACAGAGAATAAATGGATAACTACTTCGATATCATGTCGATCTAACGCCATATCTTACACTAACGTAAATAAATAGTATCCGGGTGAAAATATTCTGCAACGGAGGCGCTGATTCAGCAAACCCTTGCCAGCGTGACTGTCCCATATGAACGCCGTACAAGTGATGCAATTTCATTCCATGAATAATAAAAATGGAGGACGTATCGCTATAATATCTTGCTCCCACCGGAAATTAAAAAAATTAAGCCCTAGTGCCACATTAACATTTACAGCCACTCGAGTTGTCGTGCATTAATTATCAAACTCTTGTGACCAGGGCTAATATGTTCCAGTTCATCCTCTACTTTACGCACTCATCTTTCATTCTGAATTAATTTTGTGCATGAACTGTTTCCCAAAAAGCAATTAGAGAATTCTTTTCCTTGCCACTTGGGTTTAGCGACGGCGAGGGACGGCTTGCTCTATGTCTGCGGCTCTCGATCCAACAGAATAAGGCCGGCGATGGACGTGCCAATAGTTTTCTTCTAGGATTGCATATGCACACACACACTAAAGATGATGGCTTGTGGATGGTGGTCTACCCATTGAAATGTCAAACATAGTTGTGAATTTGTCCTTTTATTGTGTGTTCTGGGTTTAGTTGACGTTTGAATCAAAGTGTATACGTACATTTGTGTCGTTGCTGATGAGCGTTTGTTTTTTAATCACGCGTATATGCACAACACACGCACACACATTCGAAACGAAATCCCACCGAAATGGCAAAAAAAAATTCACACAGATATGGAGAAAATGAGATAGAATGTAGTTATATGAATAATAGGATAAAAGCACGCAATCATAGTCACAGGGGTACGACCGGAATGCAAATACTTACTTAAACTGAATACAAGATATTCCCGATGTCAATTTCTAATATACCCCAGTTCCTCGGCCTCGTCCTTTTTCTCTAATTTTTTGCCTCGCAAGTTAGCTCGCTTGATTCTTTGCCTGTCATGGGCTTCCGAAATTTAAGAGTCTCGACCTATAAAACTTCCAAACACTCCAAACAACATTTACTATTTCCCAGTTTGCTACATAGCGATGGCAACAAAACGAAATGATTTACCCTGAGCATTGGAGGGTTCCGAGGGAATGAGACCTTGACACGTGGACGGGCAGGCGAACGACACCCGCCAGTTGAAGTAGAGGAAAATATTTCTAATGGAATAAAAATATTACCTATGTATATACTATGCACAATTGAATTACTTGGATACCCATAAATAAGCTTCATATTTTCTTTTATATTCCCATAGCAAAAGAGACCATTTTTTTAAATACCAATGGCAGATTACATTTTCTGTATGGTTTTTATACCCTAAAGTGATTTCTGATAGTTATGTTGGTTAACTTAGTTAATAAATTACGGATAATAATTTGAACGCACAAAAAAATCTGGTAAATGCGATATAATCACCAAATTCGTAAAACGCCTAATGAAATGTTGACCGAATTCCATTTCATCACAGTGAGCACACATGTAACGTGCATGCTAGTAACTCCATCGTACGCTGCTTAGCGAAAGGTTCGATGGACAATTTCCTACCATCCATAATACCATACGTATTTTAATTGAACTAATTCAATCCGATTTTCGGATCAAAACAGCTCAAAATTGAGCCAAAGCTCTAATTACGCATGGCGTGATCTACTCCCAGACTCCTGTTAGTTAACAACGGAAAGCAGCAAATGCAGCATCCGATGAATGCGGCGATTATTAAAAGCTGAGTGGGATTAGAGTCCCGCGTGCATTTGGTGAACCGAGCAAATTTTAACGATCGCGGAAGTCAGGCGACATGGGGGACATTCGCCAAAGCGCGTGGAAAAGCGAATGAGCAGACCAGGGGATCCGTGAAAGAAGCCCGCCGAGTGTATATTTTGAAAAGGCTCCTATTTATCGTGCGAGAGGAAGGGATGACAGGGACGAGAGTGGACAGGGAGAGGTGAGGAGAGAGGGACAAGGTGAGGAGGGGTGGGAGGCGGCCCAGGGGCGGCGGCGTCGGCGAAGGACGGTTCGTGATGACGACCGAGGGCCGCCCCGCCACACCCCCTACTCTTCTAGAGCGATGCAGAGAAGGGAGAACTCGACTGAAGGCGTGGGTCTCCACCAAGAAGGCAAAATATATCGCTGAACACTTTGCTTCCACCTTTAGCGAGATATTCGACGCATTGATTAGATTACATCAGAACCGTCGAATGATGATAATCACAGAGCCATAGTTGGCCATATCACCACTTGTTTCAAAATAATTTGATCTAATGCAGCAATTGAAGGAATTCCTAATCTCTTGATGCGGTGGTTTGAATAACTGCACACTGTTGGCCGCTGAGGTGAGATCAGAGAGGAATCCCGCGCAGAGTGCCATTCTCTCCGAGCTGTCCCATTGGCAGTGGGGGTGGTCACTTACTCCACCGTTTTGAGTCACGTTACCCTGACACAACGGTAAACTACGAGGGCGATTCAAAAAGTAAGGTCCATTTTTTTTCATGAAAAATCAAATTTATTCTCAATTTTGCGTACATTGTTGGAAAGGTTGAGTGTTTAGCTATTTTTCTACATAGTTGTCTGGACGATCAATCACCTTTTGGATCCTTGTAAGCAGCTTTTTAATACTGGTGTCGTATCTTTCTCCCGCCGCGTCGCGAAGCCGTACGCAAAGTTGAGAATAAATTTGATTTTTCATGAAAAAAAATAGGAGACCTTACTTTTCGAATCACCCTCGTCGAATGTGGAACTACCTTTAAAATCCTCAAGTGTGTCAACCAAAATATTACCCTCAAGAATAAAATGGTTTTGAAATTCATTGCCACAAAAATATCATTCGGAAAATACTTGACAGCTGCTTCATTCAAACGATACCTGTTTGAAAATATTTTGCCACTTCCTTCATCTAACAGATAGCGTGCATTTGTACCCTTTTCATTCGAAAAATGATCACGCTATTGGTATTTCCATGGGGTTCCTTTGGAGGCAATCATTCTGTAGAATAAAATTCAGAGATGATAGGCATATTTGGACTAAAGTGGGCGATTCTAATATGATGCTAATTTTAACTATTTTTAATCGACTTTGAATGTAAGGCATGCATTAATCACGCCGTATTTGCAATTCCAGCATTATGAAATATCTTTACCCTCATTGTGGCTTTAAAGGAGCGATCCCTCGCAATTCACACGCCGAATACAGCACTTACAACAGAACTGGCAATTCGCCATACTCCAAGCTGAGGCTGCAGAAATTACTATGGGTACATTCTGAGGATAATTAAAGATGACGTTTGAAAGAATATGGGGGCATGAAACACTTTTTTATCGTAATATCAATTTTAATCGCTCCAAGAGATAACATCCCTAAGAGCAAAAGGAAAGTGGTGCTGCTATTTTCCAATCCTTTTTTCGATTAGTGGAAAATAGGTAACTCGATAATGTGATATTATTTCTCCATCTCAACTCATAGCCTTGAATACTTTCACTTTTCCATCCGATCGTAATACCACTCAATTTAATTCCGTTGCACGGTAATCCAAAGCAGAAGCGACAGTGGGAATCATTACCATGTAAAATTAAGCAAAAGTCAACCACATTAGCGTAAATATTGAAACATTCCGTATATAATTTACCATTCATATACTAGCACTATGAAGAGTGATTTTAATACTCTGTACTTTGCCATATTATGGCATATGTTTTCATGTCACAACAATATTTCAAAAAAAGGCAAGTAATAATTTAATCCACACGTAAAATTTCTAATTTAACATATAATTTAATCTTCATTTATTCCTACAATGACTTAGTAACCATTGATTCATTTTATACCGATTATGCCTCCTCCGTCTGCGCCAAAAACAAACTTAAGCGGAATTCACTGAAAAAGACGTTCAGGTGAACATGGTCTTACCTTCAAGTGCCATTCCACTAAATATATCCGCTGCTCGTTGGACCTGCTGCGCAATTGGCATGGACCTTTCTGTTTTTTATATCCTATCATCAGGCACGTTTCTCTTCGCCATATCTCAACTCCACACGATGTTACACGTGCATTTTAAATTAATTCCTCATCTGACTCACTTGCTTAAGGCTACAAGATCCATCTTGCTGACTTTGCAATCTCCCGAGGCATGGGAAATCTACATCCTTGTGTATGAAAAGTCTCACTCTTCCCGAAACATTTAACACTGTAATGAGATAGATAAAGTATCTTGAAGGGAAATAAAAATTATTTCAATAAAATCCTCCACAACAAATAAGTAAGATTGATCTCGTAGCTGATCGCTTTGGATAGTCATTGTTAGCAGGAGTGTTTACTAGCATGAAGTAAGATAAAATATCACACCACAATCGATAACCCTTTATATCATTTTATTTTACTAGTGACAATGGAAAAGTATTTACTATTAAATAAACTGATTTCATAGTTCGATTAATAATAAACAGCAGGAACATTAAAGGTCAAATGAGTAGCGACATAACGGTAAAACTCTGATGAAATTTACTTAAAAAGTTGTTTTCGGTCTCATTCAAGCCCGCATCCCGCTTAAATGGTACCCCTACCGGGATACACAAAATACAAGGGTACATATAATATGAGCGCAAATGTGACCATTGAAAATACTGAGTGCATACATGGAATGTTTTTCAATAATACCCGCCCTAATCAATCACCTGTTTCAGCTTCTTCACTCGCTATTTCCATACTCCAAGGCATTGTCGTGGACCCCGCGTGGCGTGGCGAGAGGGAATTGACATTCTCCAGGCGGGAAATTCGTGAACCTCAACCGTGGGATTGATTTGATGAGTCAGCTGCAAGGTGTTGTTGATTTTGGTTTTGTGTAGGGGCGAAGGCAAAGTCTAAAAAAAGAATAAACGCAAATTCTATGGACGTTAAAATCGGAATCTCCTCTTCTATAAACACGGCCTCCTGTGCATTCTTGGCCACAAAAATAAAAAAAGACAAAAGGCAGCGGCGAGAAGACCAAGAAGCACTTCTCGCAGGATTTAAAAATAAAAGTCGGAGGAAAGGGAAGGAAGGGGGGGTTCCTTCCGTTTGTGGGTTAAGGTCGGAGGGGAGGCTCGGGAGGGAGGGGTTGGGGTGAGCGACGAGGGGGGGTGGGAAAGGAGATGAGCGGGACCCCCCCCCCTTTCTTTTTGCCGTGTGAATTGTATGAGGGGAAGGTGGGTGCGATAGGAGAGTGGGGGGGGGAATGCGAGGTGAGCCAGATTGGACGAGCACTTAGTTCTGGTGAGATTAAGACTGTCCCATCAATTCCAGCGTCTCCCGAGGAAATACGCCAGATCGATTGAGAGCAATTATACCCTAAAAAGTGAAAATTTATGCTAAAATTTTGAATTCTATTGACGTTTCAAATTTGAACTTGTATGTGAAATGACGCACGGTACTATTAGTATGAATTGAATATTGATCCAAAGAATTTTTTAGGATCATGGTAATTAGCTATGTTAATTTTACCGCATGTATCAATATCTATTATGTATCAATCTGAATTACTTATTTGAGTGGCTGCATTAGCTAAGAAGAGCTGTTGAGAAAAGTAGGGTTACCTTCCAAGTAATAGAGCAAATATACGTAAATGCAAATAAACCCGGCGAAGATGGTTGTCTCATGTAACTCAAATTATCTCCGGAGTTTAATATTCGAAGGAAAGAAAAAATCAATTTCAAATAATTGCGGGAGACGCCGCGACGATAAGTTTTAACGGAGTCCAACACTAATATGTATTAAAACGCAGAATATTCTAAATTGAAAAAATCATTCGCCTTCATCGGAATCCTGTTTAGAGTGAATGATTATTACACTTTGAAATTCTCAAATTAAAAATAAAACAAATTTATTTTTTATATATTTTAATAATTGTATTATAATATTTCCGGGTCATTTTTTATATTCTACGCTCAATGATATTTATTTTCCCTGCTGTTTCGTCTGCAGATTCTTTGATATCCTGCAAGTGATTTGTAACAATTTGAATTATTTACCGTCCTAAAATCAAACCTAATTGTTTATTGCAAGACTTCCAAATATGCTTCAGTGATAGTATGTATTGTTTTCTAAATTTGTCAAAGAAGTAGTTTCTTTATAATTTATTTTGATGAATGGTATGTTTACAGTTCTACGTCAAAATCAAATGATTATCGTAAAAATGTATTTACTGCATTATATTATAAATATTCTCTTGTAAGTGCCTAATGTTTGCTTATAATTTGTGAAGCGGCAGTTGACACTGAGAAATCCAGCAAAATAATGATGAATAAATAGATCAAGCGAAAAATCGCCTGTGGTATGTTTTTCCAATGCGGATCAGAAACAAGAGATAATAATGAAACCGGCAAGGGTAAATGACGTTAGAAAGACTGGAAATGACTGTTTCAAACAAAGTTGATATAAAACAGTGGCAATTGAAGAGGTACTGTCGCCAAAACAACTGAGGGGAGAAAGGAATCCAAAACAGATGGAACGACCAGATTTTTTTTCCAGCAGAGCTCAGAAATAATGAACGTTTGCAGTAAAAAATCTTACAATTTGAAAATAGTGATGGATGGAGGAATAATAAGAAGAATCTAAGGAATTAACGATGAGAAGAAAAGAACTAATACTAAACACAAGATGAATTCTTCATTCTAAAACGCGTGAACAGTGTAAGTTGCAGGAAACCGCATGCCTAAGGACGACGGCAAAGGAATTGAGAAACGAAAAGAAGGTGTGAATAGGAAAGTCTTATTTAAAACCTTATTTATTGTCACTGATTTTAATCACTTGTGAATTCGTGAAAATAAATAAACTAACGTATATAGAAGAATTGAATACATGAAATGGAAAATAATTGAAAAGGTCAATGACGACACTGAAAGCTTAAAGAAAAAATAAGAAAGAGAGAGACCAGGGGAACTAATGAGCTTACTAGCACGAGGATACGGGAAAGAGAGGTAAATGTAAGAATAGTGGCAGAGAGAGAGATGAATACAAGACGCCAAAAGAGACACGAAAGATCATAGATACGATAAATAAAAGCGAATGTTTTTACCTTGCAGAGTGAATTCTTACCAAGGCTTTCAATCCCCTAATTTCAACATTTACGGTCGTATCGGTGTTTACCAAAGAAAGTATTACAGAGTAAAATTTTTACTTAACTCATTGAACAATACGTAATGCACGAAATGATAATCGGAGCAGAATGCCCTAGAACTTAACGGCATTCATGCTTTCCAAGAGAAATTATTTTTACATTTTTTTCAATTTTTCCAATCGCTACCTAATCCGCAAACCTGCAACTGTCATTTTAGCCGGTCTTAGGCCATGTGCACGCGTCGACAGCGCATACAAGCAAGGGTGTCGCGGTAGTTGACAACTGACGGAATGGCAACAAAACAACAGGTAGAACAAACATGTGTTCCATTTCGGCCCGAATGTGGGTCAAGGTGCGCGTCATATTTACTTGGTCAGTGGTCGGGGGAGAGTCACAAGGACCTCGGAATGAGAGGCGAGGGTGCGCAACCTCCGAGATGCCTCCTCTGCCCTTCGATCATTCGCTTGGTTGTGCACTGCAAGTTGTACATTGTCATGATCAGTACGCGATGTACTTGCACCCCCTATTAAGGCCTTCCACGGTCATCCAGAAAGTGCAGGAAGCATACACTAAAAATGGAAATTTTCCAAAGTCACCGGTCGCCAATTGCTCAAGTGGCTTGGCAACATTGCACCTTCTGCCACAAACCCTCGTGGCGGCAAGCGAGGTATGACGTCATCTACACGCTCTACCGTCCTTTCTGCGCATTATTTGCGTCTACTACTGTCGGAGAACTCTTTATGTACTCTAAGATTCATTTTTTTTTCCTTTGTGCACCATTCGTTGCTATATTTTTTGTATTAACTCAGGTTGTAATAATGGCCGCGATATTTTCGTGCAGCGTTCCTCAAAGTTTAAGCCGACGGCCAGGTACCCGTCCTTGGGAAATAAATCTCCATCTTTAGAAAATATTAAAACAACGCAATCTTTCTAATATCTATCCGTCTAATTTCTAATAATAATTAGCTAAATAAGTGAAATTGAATCTTATATGTATTTTGTTCACTACCCCGTAGGTATATCTTGTTTTTGGATGGGGTAAAATAAACGCGACAGAAACTCCCGTGATTGAACCACGTTGCTTTAAGATGATGCAGCGATGAACGGAGATACCCGTAACCCTGAGGGTAAAGTATCATTTACAGATTATCTCAATGCTATACAAAGTTGGTGCGGAACTGGAAAATTAGATTTAAACTTCAAAAAGCGCGTAGTGATGAATTTGGAAGAAGAACGATTCCCTCCCGAATGCCTACTGCATCAGGAATACCAGAATAGAAAGTGTAGACTCGATTAAATACGTAGGCGTTACCCTCACTCTCAACCTTTACTGGATAAACATGCATGGATGATATGTGGAAAAGATAACAAAAAATAGGATTAATTAGAAATCACAATGCTGGGCAAATGTGACGAGAAGGCTAAAGAAAAATGTCGTATTTCGCTGGTTAGGCCTCATTTACAATATGCCGATAGTGTGTGGTATCCTCAACATTCAAGTCCAATCTTTGTCCCTAAAAAGTTGTCGGCATAGTAAGATGACGAAATCCTGTACAAATAAGTGAAACATTCAACATTCATCCAAACATAATTATTAAATGACCTGACCGGTTTCCAATACTTACGGATCACTATACCCAGGAAACAATCAATTACCGCTGCGTGCGGTTTTAAATACTACATATATTTCTCACCCGAGTTCTTTTCCCTTGTTCCAGGTAATCGGACGTCTATGAATTGGAACGGAAGAGACTCGCCATCGCCCTTGCCACCGCCTGGCGAAAAAAGGTGAAAGTTAACCGGTGAGTTCTGTTTTTATGCTACATGATAAGGAAAATAGCGAAATGTAAACATATATCTATCAATGTTCTACCATATAAAATCTATGCTCGAGACCTCAGGGTCAAATAATTAAAATTGTTTTTAGATAAAGTAATGAGAAAAAATTAAATTGGAAAAACTGGTATTTTGGAAAAGATAAGAGAATATGAAATGTAGTCACATTGCCAATTTTTTCATTCGCCAATATATCATATTCCAACTTCAACATTAAAGTCAGTTGTCGGATGAAACCCAAGACCGAGGTTTTATATTTATAAATCACGTGCGATAAAACAGAAGCACAATTCGCAGAAACCTGTGAGTGGCCAACTAAGGAATTGAAAAGACGCTGCCATTTAGATGAGTTTTTAGTGACTATACATTACTTCTGAATATAATACAGGATTTTATATTACAATTTATGTTGAAGTTGTATCCTGGCAATCGTAGCTACCCGGCCTTAAGGGAGAGCGATTTATCGAGTGACGGGCGCTGTCGACTTATCAACAATATTGATGGACTCTTTTGTATAAGCCCCAGGAACAGACTAAGCCGTAATTTCTCAGTGCCTACATCGAGATGCTCCACCTGCTCTCCTTTTAGAAAGTATCCCTCTTACACGTCTAATCCACCACCCAAGCCACATCCTTCGGTTACGTTCTATGAAAACTTCAGCGGGCAGTTTCCTGGGACAATTGAAGTTGGCCATTGATTCATTTGGCTACTTAGCACTCCTCTTGCACAGCCGTTTCTCGGCCACCACGATTTGGATGAATGTGATACCTTTCGCATACTATGACACCGGTCAGTGGTCTCGTCAGAAGTGGCTCAGCCTGCACGTCTAGATAAAAGGACGGAGACCTCAATGAAGCTAAAAGGCCATGGCTAATCGTAGGCATAGTGGAATTTTGTAAAATATTAGAATTGTAGCTGTGATACGTTACCACTGTATCTAAATGAATCCAATATCCTGTCATCGATGGCTAGCAAGCTAGCAAAAACACGGCAGATTCAGGTATGAGTACTAGCAAGCAAGAACAATAGCACTATCATAGGAAGATAAACTGGTATGATCCCCTGTATTTTGCATATTTGAAAAACAAAAATAAAATTTCTTAGCAGCAGCACAAGTGGAGAAGAACTTGGCTGACCACGGAATAAGGAATGGGAAATGTATTCACTCTATTGTAAGCTTTGCGAATTTATGGGCTTTCATTTGTCCTAGAAGCCACATTTGAAAAATTAAAAATCAGGAGAAAAATATGAGAACTCTTCGTGATGAGCAATTTATGCTACTTTGGTACGTTGAGAAGAGTACATATGCAAATTGAAACGGTAGAGTGCGCCAATATTAATAGACAAAGAAATTTAACGCGAAGGAAGGGAAAACTTTTCCCAGTTGGTTTCTTTAATTAGTTTATTTTTTTAATAAAATGAAATAAAATAAATTCTACTCAATTCCACACCTGAATCAATTGTCCTCGTGGATGTTTAAATATTTCATTGGATAAATGAAATCGGAAATTTAGTTCCACTAGAAAACAATAGAGATTTCTTTAAGGAAATTACTCATATTTTCCACATTCGGCCTTTTACGCGTTGTGACGGGTGCACAATCTCTAATATCTGTCTAACCGGGTGAAGCACCATCGTCATTTCACCATGTTCCCTGCCTTCTCCAATTTCTATTCCATCCCTTCGCACACCGCCTCCAACCTCAAAACTTTCCATATCAGTTTCTCTTCCTCTCCATTAGCGATACCCTCCCGAGAAATGTAACCAAGAAGTATTGATGTGAAAACCGGTAAAATGGCTCTCCTTTGGCTCCTACGCGCATTCAAAACTCCCGGAATTAATAGAGCCAGCCCACTGATACCCTATTCCTCCCTCCCTTTGCCCCCCTCCTTTTGCCCCCCGCCCCATTAACCTCCTTCAACGCCCTCCTCTATCCGTTCACTCCCTCTCATCCCGCCTGAGCAGGAATATTCACTCTTCTGCGGAAGACAGCTCGCGCAGTCGAAACATCAAGCAATGTGTGTGTGTCCTTTATTTAGTCCCATGTTTAATATTAGTGTTTTTATACATTTTCGTGCATATAGAGGAACGTACACCCTCCCTCCCCTCGGTCCTGATGGAATATCAAGCTCTGGCCTTGGGCTTCGAGCTCATCCCATAACTTATATGCTATCAAATGGAATAAAGCGAATTGGATGATATTATTTTTGAAATTCAAAATTCTGCTCCCCTAAGTGGTTTTTAATTTTACAACATACAGGGTGTGTTCCGAAAGAAATGCAATTATTTTTTTTCGTAATTTATTGCAGACATTTGCGCAAACCCTTTAAATTCTTCAAAGTACCGTACTTGGGCCTCTACGCATTTTTTCCAGCGACTCTGTCATGACCGGTACGTGCCCTGGAAGGCATCTTCTGGGACCTCTCGCAAGGGCTTTGTCGCGGCTGATTGGATGTCTTCTATGGACGAAAAACGGGTTCATTTCAGGGCAACCTCAATCCGAGGGAACAAAAGGAAGTCTGCTGGGGTGACGACAGGACTATATCGGGGGTGGGGCAGCGTTGGCACCTGGTGTTTGGCCAGGAACTCGCGGACTCGTAGCGCGTTGTGGCAAACACCTGGGGCACGAGCTTAACGCACACTGCCCTCGACGCTAAATCTTCACTAACAATGCGAAACACAACAGTAGACAACAAGTTCAGTTCATTGACAACTAAATTGACATTCAATCGACGGTTAGAGTCCAACAATTGTCGAACACGAGCCACGGTTTTGGCTGGTTGACGGCCGCCCAGAGCGTTGTCCGTCGTGAAGCTCTTCCCGGCACTCCCCAAAGGCCTTTAATCACCTCAAAATGTGTGAGTAGGACAGAGCAGAGTCCATGTAAGCCTCACAAATCATTTTGTGAGTCTCCTCAAGAGATGTTTTTCGGTTTCGCACAAAACTTAGTAATTGCGTAACGTTGCTCGATCGTCGATTCCATTTTTTTCGTGACACGGTCGGCGCGCAGAGGTTTACTATAACTGATGCCCTGCCGTTTCCACAGCTTGGGGAGCACTGAGACCGGCTTCGCAGCAAAGCTTAGCGTCCCCCCCCCCCGCCTACTCCAAGTGGTTTAATTCCACTCCAACCAATAGGAACGGCGCGAGAAATTCAATTGCAACGCACCCAGTAATATAATTGCAACTTTTAACTCGAACTGGTCGGCAGAGCAATGTAATAAAGGCCAAGAGAGGAGGCATTCTGTCTTTGCACCTCCCTTCTGAGTTGACCTCCTCTCGAGATCGTATGCATACTCTGCCGCGTTCTCAGACTATGGGGCGTTTAAGGGTTTAGTCCTCTCAACTCCCCCGCACTCTCATCTCCGCCCCCGCAAAACAGACAAAACGATAGAGAGAGAGAGAGGGGGGAAATCGGTTGGAACGAACGGGTCCGCCACACACGCCCAACTCAATAGAGAAATTAATTTCATATTTTCCGACCGTGCGCTGAACTCCGATATGGAATGAAAACTCAGAACCGCACCTTTGAAGTGCACTTTTAAACTACGAAATTAAGAAATAAAAGAATCTTTACCTTTGTGCGATATACTTTGTTCGCTTGACGTCAAAAGCAGTTCCGCCGTATTATTCTGCTGGCTTCCATGGACTGCAGTGGTTAGCGGAGGAAATATTTTTTCTTCACCCTAATGCGTAATTTTTCGGTGTCCAGTTAACGATAAACATAAACATGTTTAAAAACTAATATTCAAATTAATATAACGTTTTTATTTCCAGTAATTCCCAAGCCTCTTGAAGAAAAATGAAGTCAACAACGGTAAATCCCAGTTTAAGACTCTTATGCAACCAAAAAGTGGCGACTGCCGATCGTTATAGCCTACGGAATAGCAAGGCAAAGCCGTGGATGCCCACTATACAGGAATAAATCGCAAAAAAAAAACAAAATATCTTTCTTTCTGTGAAAAATTTCAATTTCTCTGAAATTCTTCGTCATATTTTTCTTTCATTCAAGGAGCAGGAAATATCTCACTAAATATTTTAGTCAAGCACACTAGTGAAATTCATAGTTCTAAAGTATTTCATACTTCCTAAATTCTTTAACCATTTCTGAAGAAAAAAAATCTAACTAAAAATTTTAAAAATCTGTTTGCGTACGTAACCTAGAATTTTAATACGTTTTTTCAATGAGTTTGGAGTTATATGAGAGGACACTCAAATTCCCGATAATATTCACTAAAGCCAAGACCAGTTCAGAGATTAATGGAGGAAGACGATAAGTTGATCGGAATACTAAGGGTTTTGTCGAAGGAGTGGAAAATAATGCTATTTTGAACGTTTCCAAAACCTTGAGATGCTCCATCTTTTGGTGTTGACGTTTCGAATCTGTTTTGCGAGAGAAGTCGAAGAACCAGTTGGGATCTCCAAACTTGAAGATGTCCGCTGCAGCGGACACAAATTGTTGAATTGACACATTGATGGACCAACGCAACTACACAGCTGAAAGAAAAACGCACATAATCTTCAAAAACACTTTTTAACTCTTGATATTAAATTACCATGTTTTCATTTTTTTGTAAGATAAAAAGATTTTCGGTAACTAAAAGAAACAAATGCCTATGAAACTTCCTGAATTAACTTGTTTAATTATTAATACAAATGGCTTAATTAATTGAACTAATTATTTAACTATAGCAAACATCTGGTTCTGAAATAAGAATCGCAGCGAAATTAATTTATTTTTTTATGAAAATAAGTAGCTTGCTAGACCTATGAAATAGAAAATTAACGCATGCGCCCAAATTTCATGACTTTTATGTGTCCCGTAAGTTACATCCCTGTGCACTAAACGGGGTGAAACATTTGAATTCGCCTTTTTAAATATAGAAAAGGTTAGCAGTTTTACTTCAAAACGTTCCGTAGGACACACCTCCGATCTGGAAACTGAATACTCACCAAGAGTTTCCGCATGTATGCAACATTTACAAAAAAAATAGGATTTATCAGAAGAGTATTGAGAATATGTGATGATAAGTTTAAACAGGAATGTTATATTTGGCTCATTTAGAATATGCTGCTAGTATATGGGAACCTCACGAAGTTGTATTGATTGCCGAATTGGATCGTGTGCGGCTTATAGGAGCTACGTAAATTGGTAAAACGTTATGATAAACTTAGTAGCGTATACCAAATATTAGAGGAACTAGGCCGGGAGTCACTCACGGGGCGAAGATTTAATTACCAGATTAAATCGGTTGCATAAATTCCTTATTTTGAAATGATGTTGAAAATGTATTATTATCCCCATCGAATTACAGTTGGCGAGATCATGCCAGTAAAATTATAGAGATTAACGATAAGGGACCAGGATAACATTACCCCACCGTGCACTGAGGGAAAGGAATTTTGCATTCGAAGTAGTTTAAGGTGTAATTACCCCCCTCCTGCTACACACCCTAGTGATGGCTAGAATTGTACCATGTGGAGAGATGTGAGAGGGAGTTGCTGGGATATGTTCAAAGCAGTGAAGAAAAGAGAATACTGGGCATTCCGTGGAATATTCAAGACTGGGATATGTAAAGGGAAAATGGAATCCCTGGGTAACCGAGTTAGGGGAGGGAATGGAGAATTTTACATATTTTTGCTGCCAAGTTTAAAGAGTCGTTGACATTATTCACCTGAATTGTGAATATTTACTAATTGATTCATATTCATTTAGGTGGAAAAGAGTGTTTAATGGCATGCTATGCAGGGCTTAAAAGTGTAGAACAGTGTTTAGTCCCAGTTTCATTAAATTCCTTTCTTGACCTTTAGACCACCAATTAAAACGCATTACTCCCATCGTGGAGGAGAACTCGACAAGGAGAGGAGGGTGGATCAACTCGGGATAACCGACTATTTTTTTCGCGGGGTCCCTCCTTCCTATCTCCCCCCCTTCCCCCTTCCTTCTACACTCCCTCTACCCCATTCCCCCCGTCGGGGTTGGCAAAGTGCCCCCTCGGAACAAAATGCTCTCCGTTTTCCCCTCAACAAACACACAACCCCTCTCTCCCCTCCCCCCGCCCTCTCTCCTGACAGTGGAAGGCCACGCTTCTCTCCCCCCTAGACTCACTTCTCACGCGGAGACACTGAAATCCTTCGCAGTCTCCCACATATCTCTCCGCTCCTCTTCATCTCGCCGGTTACATAACAGCCGGTTTCCCCTTCACTCCTTTATCCATAAATGCACATTTAAACATAACTGGCGATATTC